>NC_088299.1:11278699-11635278 GCF_032854445.1 Liolophura sinensis | reverse complement strand
TCATCATAAACAGAAGCGTCTGTGAGGGCTGGGGATTGAGCGCTTTAGAAGAACCCCGAGATCGAAAACTTCTCCCGTAAGACATGATAGCACATTGGGGTCTAGACTGGATACAAGAAACTCTTCGTTAACACTCCCCCCATATTCATTTGGGGCATCTAGTGCTGATATTAATTCTTCGCCAGAGTATTCCTTCACGCATTGTCTTAACGATCGTCTGACCCCCGCCTAAGGTATGTACCACCCAGCCTGAGCCATTCCCGACCCGTCGGGTTATACAGTAGTTCAGTGCCGGCTGGCAGCCTGTGGGGTGTACCCGCCGTCCTGGAGAAAGGGGTACTCCTAACCATGTATCCAGGACTGGGCAACCACCAGTAATTACCGCCACACTACATCTCCTCCACACAGCAGCAACATGTGCTAAGTCAGACGGACTACAGGACGACGGTATAACAACCGCAGAAAATGACTATCCACCAATCTTCTACCACACCTGTGTGAAACAGCGAGAGGATTTTGTATTTTGACATCACCGCCGAACCAAGTCAATAACAGTATCAAAATGTCGTACAGTAGATACAAGGGTTCGAACTATGTAAGTACAAGTCATGTCTTTTTTTTCCTATCTACCTTTTCGCGGTGCATATCTCCTGTACCAGCCGTAGTTTCTCTTTAATTTGAGGATGATGCCAGAAATAATATTTTTCCAGAAAGTCAGAAAGTTAAAACAGAACAAGATATATGTTGTTAGGGGATTAACTGGCAAAACTGGTATCAACAAGTTTCTGACAAGACAAGTTTTGGGCCTTAGCCGACATGGTGGTGCGAAGATTCTCAGAGTATAATTTACATGGCCGACAGTTAGCGTCAGGTTAAGGTGTTACAATTTACTAATTACCATTCATGTATGTCAAACAATTAAACATGCATGATGACACTCATTTATGAGTGATTTTGAACCGTTAATAATTCATAAGATTATCTCTTATATGTCTCATGATCTAAGGAGAAATTTGGATTCAAGAATTCTTAATTCGTGGATATTCCATTAAGTTCACCTTTATTACACAACCAATGGGTTCGATGAACTAATGTGAATATAGCGTATTTACTTTATTTTAAATTATGTTAAGTATATAAAATATAATGTATATATTCCAAATAGCACTTCGTTTATGCAGAAAGGGAAACTATTCAGTATTAACTTTAATTACATGTATAAACTATTGTTTTAAGCAATTACTTTTGTGTGTCTATTAGGATGACGACCCTATTACTTATTCAGGTCTACCTCAGGCACAAATTGATTGCGACATTATGGAATATATAGTGGTATATTAATTTTTTTAACACGATCTTTGAGAATAATGTACAAATAGTAAGTGCCCTGACTGTTGACCCTGGCGTACACCAGATTTACGTGTAAGATTAGTCGGTGTGATTCAGGAACAGTGTTTTAGCACGCGAAGTCTTTTGACTCAGAGTGTTTTATCTCTAGCCAGCGATGACCTCTACACGTGTCCTTGAAGACCTGCCCTCTTTCCTTGAGCAACCGCGGGCCGTACGGGCTACAGGCTATGTAACAGAGCAGATTTTTAATGATAACCTCGATACTATGTGCAGAAGAATAGAATTCAGCATTGTGCCCTGCCTAACACTGTATCAACTTTATAGACGTGTTAGGTAAACGCCTAACCGTATACGTGACTCAAATATAGGATGTGCGTGAAGAAAGTGTTTTGGAATATTTCGATATATAAATTCATAAATAAAGCGAGTTAGCTTGATGGAGCCCCCATGCCCCCACTCCCACCCCCACCATCACCCCCAGAGTAGCATATGCAGGCGTAAAGCCGTCTCACCACAGCAGCAGCATCTTGAGTCCGGTGAAGTGTATGCAGCAGAGCCGTTGCTCAGAGTAAGTACTATTTTAAGAGATGCAACTAAACGGCAGTAATCAGTATGTGGCCGGGCAACATGAGAAGTTCACGGTGGCCGATCGTTCGTCTGCTCTCTCAACAGCTATCTCTACAAGCTCATCCCCACACCCCCAACATAAAAAAAAACTGGTGTGTACACTACAGCATTTCGGGCATGGCACCTATATACATGGCCCTTTGTTTGATAGATCCTTAGCCTTCGGCATACCTATACACAGAACCTTTTGATGCCTTCACAGGCACTTAAACCCCTGTATAAAGGCTCACTAACTCTAAAACATGGCACTCGATCTTCCGCTGGAAGTTCAGTTCTGATTTGATGAGAACTGGTATAGCTGCCTGGCAAATTCGATACCACATCATTTTATTTTGGCTTTATGCTTGAATAAAGTTGTCTGTATGTTGTGGTGAATGGTGAATGTATGAATTGAGACATTCGTATACAATCAACTAAAATGGATGTTTCGGGCCAATAAACGCAAGGCCAATTCCCAAAGCAACGTGCACCGTAAACCGCCATAGAACTAAGACAGTACATAAGTACGAAATTAGGATGGAGTAATACAAAGAGGAGCAGTTAACAGTTTTCAAAGAAATAATCCGGACGAATGAGTGAAATCAGTATTTAAATCGTGTACTACGTGACACAAATACATATTTATCATCACCACAAACACACGGAAAGGCATTTAAACTTTGAAGGTTTCTTCGTATTGAGCATTATATGCGTGATACTGAACGAGTTTGACACATCGTGTAGTCAGTGTTTGTTTTAGACGATTCCTTCCGCGTAGAATCATGACTTGACAGAAAAAAACATCAATTAATAGTCATATATTATGGTAGGCGTAAAATTATAAGTTTTGGTGTGATAGTCTGATGATTTACATGGGTTTACACTTGTTTGTAGTATTCTTTTTACTGAATACTTCTATTGCCCAGTTCACTGTGGATTAATCCGACATAAAAGACAGAAGCATAGATAGAAAAACTAGAGTGGGGGGTGGGGGATGGTAGTTACCAAATGATTTATTTATCTGATTGGTTTTTATGTATACAATAATATTTTACTTATGCGACGGTGGCCAACATTATGGCGAGAGGAAACCGGGCAGAAGTCTTTGGAAGTGTTTCCCACATACGGCTGGAGAGTTGCCAAATAGTCACACCTAACCGGCGAATTACAGCCTCGCTTCAGTTTACGTCAGTTAGGGTATTACACTTGTCCGACTTCCTTCCATTCATCAAGCTTTAATATTTGCCTGCGGTCGCTGTGAGTTCAAGTCCAGCACATGCAGGCTTCCTCTCCAACCCTACGTGGGAAGGTCTTGCAGGAACTTGCGGATGGTCGCGGGTTTCCACCCACCATAATGTTGGCCGCCGTCGTATAAGTGAAATATTCTTGAGCAAGGCGTAAAACACCAATCAATTGAATAAATAAATTAATATTTACTTGTTCTGATGACGACTTAAAAGTGGATGAGGTAAACAGAACTGCGTGTTATCAACGAAATTTAGCACAGCCAGACTTTACCTCGCTCTTTGAAAGCCGCAATCTGAATTCTCCCCCTACCGTGACACCCCTCCCTCCCTGAGGCCTCCCTAACACCTCTTACAATGTACATGTGTCAGTCATCTTGCCAACAAACGTCAGTGAGTATTATGGTACCGATGACGGATGACGATGATAAGGCAAGAACAGGCCGGTAAGTTTAAAGACTCAGTCTTTCAGCTTGGTCGCGTGCCAGAAGCCACTTTTCCTGCTCACACCCCAAACTTTCTGTCAATTCTTTCTTAGCCAGTGCCCGTTTGTGTATCTAGTGTTAGAAATAAGATGCTGAATTAATTTACGTAGATAAATTACTTAATACATGTATTGTACTATATATACTTGTTATAAACAGTTTGTTTCCTATGAAGCTAGAAGCTGTTGTTAATATAATTAAAGACTTAAAAGCATAGAGAGTAAAATCAGAGAGTGACGACAGTATGATAGCTGGCAAATGGTCGCACGTCAATTTACCTCAGCCAGTATGTTATACTGACTGTTCATGTAAATATAGAAATAGTAGCAATTTACACGCCTCCTAGCAACATGGCTTAAGCAGTATTAGGCAAAAAATATGCAGTGATGTTAAATGCAATTTATTGGACGTCACTGGTCTAGAAATACTGAAATGCAGGGTTGTCATCACGTTTAATATACAATCACCTTAAAACAATGCAAATGGACCAGGGCTCGTGGAGGCTAAGTCAACCAGCAGAATCCTGGGTTGTTCAGGAATACAACATAATTAAAGGCATAAGACCAATATTTGTATTACGTTTCGACGTCTTACATCAGAGGTACTTTTATTTATTGCAAATGACTCGCACATGCAAATAACAAAGAATCAAGCCTTAGGAAAATGAACTTCATTTTCAGCTGTGATTTTCCATGTAAACATTTCATATTTAGTTCCTTTCAAACCTATAGGATCAAAGAGCCAAAACCTTAGATAAGCTATCTGAAGCCAGTCCTTGCCGATTGTGTAAAAACGTCAAAAGTTTCCCCATTGTGTTTATCTATGCAGACTGTCCATTTTCTCGACTGGTTTTGGTGTGTACAGTGCTGTCACTGACTCTGTAGAGTTTTTACCTTCTCGGTCATGTGTCATCAATGAAAAAAGGAATATTGTGCTATTTTTTTTTGTTTTTATTTTTTTTTGTTTTTTGTTTTTTCGTTTTTGTTGACTGAAAGGGTATTAGACACAGATGTGAAAACAAAGGTTTTTCGTTTGTAGCCTGAATGTCACGTGATTGAAAAAGTTACCTTTTGTGTCTGTTTGCGCAGCATGAATCTATCGTCTTCTAACTTTATACTTACATCGTACACTGTATGCACAGGTGCCGGCTAATTGTATACTTGTGCTCTGACTCCCGTGCAGTTTGTTGAAAAGTATATGTTGTTGCCATGGCAACCGTTGATTATTTCAGCTGAGTGCTGTTAACGTGCCATTACGAGAGTAATGGCTGACATTAGCGCTAAGGTGTCTTCTCAAAGCTGAGCTGCCTTCAATACAGAGGTAAGACACATTCGGAATCTTCCAACGGCGCTGACGTAATTAGATTATTTATGAGTGCGGAAAATGTTCGGCACTCTGCTGGAGATGTTAAGTAGGAAGATTGCCTCATTTGTCAGCCCCAGTCCCATACTTTCCTCAGCTATATGCCGAACATCCATGGCCCCTAAACTGCTGTTTCTGTTGTTGTTGCCCGTACAGACACGTGTGGACCAGCCGTTTGTCTTACAAATTGCAGTTACTCAAGATCTTCATGCTCAGTATTCTGGCAGATATAGCTACCATGTTGAGTAATAAGACGCCCTTTAGGGCGTCACTTCATAACTGTATACAATGGCTGATATATTTCACAACTGCGCAAATCATTCTCACTATTTCCATATACAACCATTCTCTGCATTTTTGTTTTGAAGCTTTATTCTCGCTGAAGATGTTCGGCTCGCGACGGTTGAGATCGCAAGCTCGAATCCAACTATTATTTTATTCGGCTAAAGTTTGATAGCGCAGGCGGGACAAAATAGTACTTTTGGTTGACCGTTTGTCAGCTATCACTCTGTCGTCGCTGATCTGGTTTTACTTTCGATGATGTAGTCTTTTATTTTCAGGGTATCCACAAATTCTATACCCAAAACCGGTATTGAACGCACATGGTGTCTTGTGTCCTGTGGTTGGTACCGCACTGATGCCGATTCAGATAAAGTAATAAAACTGGTACATTTTTTTCTCAAATGGACAAATACTATTCACGTCAGTGTATGCACGGCCTGAAAGCAAAACACATGTTCATATTTCGCCACGGCATGACTGAAATATTACCCATAATCATAATCATTCATTCATGATCATATTAAAGTTTTTCTACCTGCTCCTCTTGGATAGATTATCAAGACCTATATAGCGAAAGAAGGGGAGTGGAGGGCAATGTATTTATTTACTGTTTACTTGAATGATGTCTTACGCCGTACTCAAGAATATTTAACTTATACGACGGCGCCCAGCATTATGGTGGGAGGAAACCAAGCAGAGCCTGGCCATCCACAGGTTGCTGGCAGACCTTCCCACGTAGGTAGGGAAAAATAACTAGCAGCTCCCGAACTTAATTTATTTGCAAGCTTATTCGTCTGATGCCAGGTGTACTTTGTATTGTATTATCATTCGCAATTCGTAACATCCCTGGCGTGAGAAATTCCTTGTAGTCCTTACGTGTGAACTTTGTTGCTTGACGCCACTAGCATTAGGGGCCTCCGTGGCTCAGTCGGTTAGCGCGCTAGCGCAGAGTAATGACCCAGGAGCCTCTCACCAATTCGGTCGCTGTGAGTTCAAGTCCAGCTCATGCTGGCTTCCTCTCCGGCCGTAAGTGGGAAGGTCTAACAGCAACCTGCGGATGGTCGTGGGTTTCCCCCGGGCTGTACCCGGTTTCCACCCACCATAATGCTGGCCGCCGTCGTATAAGTGAAATATTCTTGAGTCCGGCGTAAAACACCAATCAAAAAAAAAAAAAAAATCACTAGGATTACATTCATTGTCATCCAGTGATTATCGTTAGTCTTGCAGGTCAAGGTTCCAGTTCAAAAAACCAAAAGTCATATTTCTCGTAACGTTTTGGAAAATGACGCGATTTGCGAAGAATATTAAAAAGAATGGATTTTAAAAAAGTTTTGTGAAAGTGCCCCTCCCCGTTTTTATCAAGGGCGTTGGAGATATTTTGAAACAGATTTCATTGACTTATTTATTTATTTATTTATTTATTTATTTATTTGATTGGTGTTTTACGCCGTACTCAAGAATATTTCACTTATACGACGGCGGCCAGCATTATGGTGGGTGGAAACCGGGCACAGCCCTCGGGAAACCCACGACCATCCGCAGGTTGCTGCCGGACCTTCCCACTTACGGCCGGAGAGGAAGCCAGCATGAGCTGGACTTGAACTCACAGCGACCGCATTGGTGAGAGGCTCCTGGGTCATTACGCTACGATTTCATTGATGTACAATAAATCAAGTTGTATTGTTAAATTCCCGACATATGTGCATGATGAAATATTTAAACCTGAAACTTGGGACAAAACGATACATATCGACTTTTCAGAAACTGGTTTATGTCTGTAAACGTAGGCCTACAAATCCAAACACACTGGAAGTGATTCTCCGGCATACTTTTATGATAGAGCAGTTTCTGCTAAGTTACTGGGTCAAATCACAGCCTCGCCACTTCGCCGGAAGTAAGATAAGATAAAGAAAGGCTATAGCAGGATATCACTTGGAATGTTCATCTCGACCTGCTACCATGGGAGCTATCAGCATCATGTCCAGTCACGTGGTACAGCCTACGATCATGTGCTGAGGTGCCTTGGTACTGGTTTATGGCGTCTGTGTTTATGTGAACTCCAGAGATTGAGGTGGGCCAGTTTCATCACTTCCAGCAACCGATTTCAACGGCATCAGTCTGTGCAAGGGTGTGCCAAGTATTTGCTCACACTGGTCATTTTGTACCTACGCAATGAATGCTAATTTATACTGAAAGCGAAGCTTTCATGCCCCGCTGGTGTACTTGCATGTACCACATTAATTAAACCATTTTTTTCGGTGCACTTCTAAGTTATGGAATGTAAAGGTGAACGATTCTGTAATATTCCCTGTATTTTACTTTGAAATGATCATTTCCCTTTATCAGAAGTTACAGTGACTTTTGATATATAATCGTTGTTTGAAATGACAAAATAATAAATTGTTAAACACGTCAATAGAACAACTTTATTTAAAATAAGGACCTTTGTCTTTCAATCGCTAGGAAAACACTAGATGTGGGTTTATCACGCGGTCTTGAATTTCTGGATGCTAACCCCACCCACCCAACCCCTCTAAAAGTTAGTCATTAACTTGCCAAAATTCAAAGGTTTAACACGTCATTCCAGTTTCTTCCGCCCATGCACAAAACTGCCCACCACGGTATAAGTAAAAAATTCTTAAGTTTGTCATAATTCAGCGAGTAAGCTACAAATAGATATAAAAATCAAAGAAACTTATCTTTGCAGCACAGCTCTGACCAAAGTGTTATTTCTGTCAAGATAAGTTACGTGATCAAAACGTTTTGTCAGACATTTTTTTTTTGTATCGTTGCCATGAAAGTTGCATGACGATCTGTAACATACATGGTGATTGATCCCCACTAATTTGCACCTTGGAAATGTCATCTGAGCTGCAAAGGCTAGTAATGTAAATACAGTGATGTACACCATATGACTTACTCTCTCTACGACAGACCCCTATAACCTTAAGGTTGGTAGACTGTAAGGCCACGGCCTCTGCCAGAGGAGAATAGATATGACTTTACAATATATATATATATGTACGGTTGGTGTGCACGGTGTGATACCCAGCTTTGGTGCACATGAATTTGCAAGCCAATTATCCCTCAACTAAAATTACAGATGACTCTTGACAATGCAAACCACATGTTGTGGAGTGCGTAACAGATCTGAGAAAGTTTCCGAGATTTAACAACCCGTGTTAAACGTGCGGCTCATAGGTCAGGCGAATGACAAACATGTGCCCAGTGTAAAACGTTTATAATGCGTAACACGTAGTGACAAATTAGCCGTTTCCAGTTTTATTGGCGTGTCAACTTTTTGTCAACCACAGCGACACGCGACCTAGGGGAGGAGCCGTCAGCCATTTACCGCTTGGGATTTGTCGGACTAGATCACGTGGTCTGGAAAGATCTTCAGCCCACTGTTTTGACAAGCGGGATTCTTAACCTTGCCATCTGTCCGCCTGGCGTCTTTAATATCACAGTTTATCTAAAGCCGATAAACACTGCTTACTAAAAACTACATGTCACCGCACAGTAAACCACTGCTGCCCTTAAACTAGCATCATTATCAAACAAATTGATCAGAATTAGAATTACAATACAATATCCAGTCATTAAACTTTTTGGTCCAAACTAATGCCCATTTCCACGACATAATCCCATTTCTTGAAAATAATACCAGAATTGGTTATTAAAGAATCAGTGATATATATTTTGTATAACATGCCGGTTAAACCTTATTTGACAGGCTCATAATTATCAGGTACCGCGGTACCGGTATACATACGCCACAGCTGTGTAAAGTTTTCATATCAACTCCATGTACACCAACTTTCCTTTTCTCTTGTTCTTCTTTCTAGGACAGAATCACTGTATATTTGTCTAATTTTTCTAGCAAGCTGGCTACACAGGTCTTTGTTTAGAAAGTTTACCTCGAAGACTTTATATACAAAGTTTCTCCTCCATGCAAACCGACTTCCCTTTTGTATTCTATTTCTCTCGGGAGCAGATTGATTGTATTAGTCCCATTTTTTTATTTCAAAAAGCTGGATACAAGTCTTTTTGTGCTTATCGTGGACTCTGTAAACATGATTTACTGTTTCTTTACTTTTCGTTCTTACTCATTTTTGGCAGCTTTAAGAGTTGGTCCGGGTCAACCTGCATGCGGAGGTGAATCTGTGTACATTGTAAATCTCACGCAGCAGTATACCCCAGCCAGAGACAATCTCTGCCATGTGTGGCTGCCATACTTGACAACTTGCACCATCTGGCCTGTTGCCTATAAGGTTTTGAGATGATAACATGGGTGGAAATGTCTGAGATAAGCTTGTGAGGCTGTTAGACCAAGTGCCCGTGACCTGGTCAGGGCTTGGGCTTGTCAAAACCGGAAGAGTCGAGAAATTCTGAGGAACGTTGTACAACAGCTGCACATCTCGATTTAGAGTTGAAATTTTCGAGGTCAAAACTCACCCGGGTGTTTCGGCTCTGGAGGTGCTTCAAGGGAAAGAGATGGGATAGGTGAAGACAAGAAAATCCGGAGGGGATGTAAGAAAGGAAATATAAGGACGGAAAAATTATGTACCAGTGTGATCCCAAGCTTTGGACAATATTTAACTCCTACGCCCAAAATGTAATGGTAAACAGAAATTCGCAATCATTTTTATCAACTTAAAATAAACCATGTGGCACGAGACGCGCGCAGTGTTTGTGCACATCTTATTTGTGGAATTCCAACCTCACCTTCTGGCTGTAGAGAGGTATACTCCATTTACAAAGTACTTGTAGATTTAGAGGGCGGCCAACCAATAGATTCGACTTCATTATACAACCAGATAGCAAGGCTTACACTAAAATGTAGTGTAGGCATTTGTACTACGCTTTCGTGGAGTAGGCTGATTCCAGCAAAGTCAGCAGACAAGACTTCTATATATATATATATATATATGGCATGAACATGCCTCTGTTCCGAATGCAAGTGTATGAAAACTTACAGACATTTTAGCTATACTCGCTGAACACAACCAAAATGTTTATAAACCATGCTGTCTTCTCAGTTTCCGTTGGAGATTTCTCAACTACTTTGAAAAAAAAAAACTTTTTCTTCAATTTCTCAAGAAACAAGGATAGCTCTTTGACTTTTATTTCAGGAAACAAAAACATGTGCACTCATTTTCAGTAATTTTCCAAATCAGTTTATCTCACTATATGAGTGCTGTGGTAGTGCTTAAATCTGAAGTAACTAAACTGAGAATTACTGGATAAAAGTTCCGTGTGGTTATTCTACTCGGGTGATTTGATTTCACTACTTGCTCCATATCAACTCTCATTACATAATAACTAATACACCGTACACACGTCATGGGGCTGGAGTGTTAAATTGCCCTAAAAGATTTAACACGTTCGTGTTACCACACATATACGTAAACGTTGATATATAAGTTAAACGTTGATTCTTATCAGTTAGGTCTTTTATTGCCATTAATCCGCCGAGCTGCATTGCAGGATTGGCCTCCCAGCTGCTCGCCATATGCTACTGGCTTGAGACATGAGTTTGTGCGGTTGTTTCATAAAACATAGATGAAGAAATGAATAGGAGTTTGGAACTACGAAATGAATTTCTTCTGCAAGCTGATAAGCCATGATGCCTTCAGATGCCTAAATTCAGATATATAAACGAATTAGGAAAAGGCTTGCAAAAGAGGAACATAGCTTAAAATGCGTGTAGAAGCTTCCAGGCTCAATTTGGATTTCAGAAGAAAAGCATACTAACCAAAAGAAATCGTAAACTTGAATGTCTGTTACAGGAAACACATGGATCCAATTCCAATTTGTAGGAGACAAAATTATTTCAAAGTTAGAACCATATTTGCTTGTTTATACAACTCGGACGAACACATATGTTCAAATCACCTCAGCTCTTTGTCTGTATGGAATTTAACTGTTGCAAAAGACATCTAACTCTACATGATATAATATTCGTATGTCTGTTCTTCGATTTTCTCGACAAAAGTTTATCCGATCGATTTGACATACGAATGTATTGCTGAATATAATAAAAGACACAGCATAGAGGGCAAAACCAGAACAGTGACAATACTGTGATAATTAGCAAATAGTCACACATATAACTGATGAAATATGCCATCGGGTAAATTTACCTCAGTTAGGGTTTTATTCCAACTGCTCGTGTAAATGCTTAAATAGTAGAGACTTAGAGGCCCCCAAGACCCAAGAAAGTAGGCCTACAGCGCCGGGTATTCGAGAAATTGCCTAATGCGTAGGCGTATGCAAATTAAGCATTCATGACGTCACATAGGGGCACTGTACTTGTATACTTCAGTGAGATATTTTACGAAAATGAAAGGTTTTTATCTCTTGTATCACTGGACATGCTTACCAGTAAAGAAAGTTGGGACAAGCAATCGCTCGTACCGGCGAACAGCCGTCCATCATCCGTCTATGTCAGCTTGGCATACGTCCTTGACCTTAATTACCCCGTTGTTTTTGTTCATGACCGCTGTGTTCTGCAAGTGTTCATTAGACTACACAAACAAACAGTTACAGAGGCCAGATGTGAACAGTCGCGTGCTGCTCGCTGTATTAGACACAGTGCGCTGTCAACACTTACTAGCACTATGCTGAGTAAGCTTGCATTTAGTAGGACTGATGCTTACCTTTAAAACATCCGTTTTGCCCTTTTGTGTATTTCTTGTCTTGTATTCAACTGGAATAACATGTGATAACGTCATGGTAACCCAATTCCTTCATTTGCAGACGCTTATTTTATCGTTTGTGATAAAATTACATTAAACGTTTAACGCAGAACTTGACATCTCCTTGTGATTTTCTTGTGAAAATCGCCTAGGGGTGCAAGGGCTTAAAAGAATCTATTTGTTCAAAGGATTTTTGGTCTAACACACACAAAGCAAAAATACCTGAAGTTAATGCTTTAGCCTCATATTCATGATGAAAATATATGATTTTTTTATTTAAAGTTGACTACTTCAGCGAGAATGTTTAGAAAGTCCAATAAAATAGGCGCCAATACATCTGTTTCATTTATCTGTTTTATTGATTGGATTAGGTTTGTTCAAAGGATCCTACACATAATGTGGATTAATGTTAAATTGCTTCACTGTGGCTTTGACTAGTGAGACTTCGGCCGTAAAACATTCGTGTGAGCTTATTTGTGCCAAATCTGCTCAGGCAGCTGAGCAGTCATATCATACATTGAGAAATATCTTTCTTTGATGCGAATGCACGCTTATGCCAAATTAAGCGAGTCTTATAAGTCTTTAAGTTTGCGAAAAAAGAAGATGCATGGCTTAAACAATCACATTAAAAGTGTCTTTTCGTTGTATAAACGTTTGATTAAATATTCCCCGCTCCTACTTTGAATTAAAAAATATTCATCGCTGTACTCAAATTGACGGAATTTTCGTAAAGCCATGATTGGAATGCATGGTTTGGTTCATTTTTTATTAATCACTTTTGGTGCTTTACAGAAATCTGACCAGTGATGTCAAAGGCTCGAATCCAGCTCTCGTTGTTTCAGATGTGGCTTTAAGCTAGGTGGTTTGCGTGATTCGTAATCAGGCGTGATATTGTTTTTTCAGAGCTCTGCTCGGTTTCTTCCGCCCATAACTCATGAGCATATGACTTTAAATATCAATCAAATAAATAATTGGTCGCATGGGATGAAAATAAAAAAGTTATAAACTTTAATCCGAAGGTGGACCATACAGTCTTCTGGTAGTGTCGAAGTCGGGTGGAGAGGGAGATAGCTGTAGTACAAGTCAAGATCTTTATTAACTAACGGTCCTGTAATGCAATAGACAAGGAAATAAAACTTTTCTCCAATAAACCAGCCGAATGAAATTGAGGCTTTATTTTGTTTAAACTGTCAGTCAGGATTTCTATCCAAACTTTAACGAATATAAATTTGTAGGATCATCATCAAACGTGTGGGAAAAGTCGTTCAGAGTGCTCTCCCTTTAGCCGTCGAGTAACTTGTTCAGCCCGTAAATGTCTTTCAACAGCTGCTTTGAAACGGGCCACGTTGTATGCTGTAGATAGGCGTTACTAATGGAAACGGGTCAAGGCTGTCTAAGAAATATACACGGAGATAGGGTAAAAATAGTTCGTACATGTCAGAACATATGCTTCGGAGACAGGAGCTTTTCATATGCATGAAACTTAATACCGTGTTCAGTGGGTCGAAGGCTCCGACCTCGATATTTTGTGCTTCTCTTCAGGGAAACACTAAACCTTGATTTATACCGGTTAGCCACTGGACAAAGAACAGAACAAAAATCACCATTAGGAAACAAAATCACTGCCGAGTAACTGTTAGGTTAGTTCCCTTTGATACCAGCTTACAACATGACATTTAGTGTTATTCTATGCTAAATGTGATGACAACACGGCATATCGAGTCATTATAGTAGACTAGTGACGTCTAATAAATTGCAGTTCACATCACTGCATTTCTTGTTACCTAATTCTGCTTAAGTTATTGTGCTTGGCTGGTGGAAGAGTGTGGAAGTGCGGTGTGTGGGGGTGGGGGGAGGTAATTTGCTACTGTTTTGGCTACTGCTTTTACATGGACAGTTAGAATAAAACCATAAATGAGGTAAACTGACCAGAGATCGGATTTCTCGGATGAGAACGGATGAAATATTAAAACTTACACCAATGCACAAGCAAATGTTCGTTGATTTTTATTCAAAATATATTTACTGACCACATTTCTTTTAGGCGTTTTGGAGACAACTGAGAACTTGTAATCTGTTATTTCTGTTAATAAAATGACAATTTGGCACATCCTGTTGCAGGGAAGTTGTACTAGAAGGGTCGGTATAAGCTTTATGCACATAACCATTGTTCTCTTCATGGTAATATATGTAATACGCGAACTAATTGGGTACCATGGTTCAGCAAAACTTTGTGTCAAAAACTCGATGGAAAAAAGGATTTGGCGTTCTGGTTGATGTTACCGAACCCCAATAATATTTTTAATCGTTTGGTTTTTGTTTAACGTCAAACTTTAGAATTTTCCATTTATAAGAATATTATGGATAAAGTATCCATTGGTGTTTGGCTGTTTGCTGGCGAACTTTTCCAAGTGTGCCACACTTGTAGTCAACCAGTGGCTTTTCAACGAACGTTAGTCTGCGCAATTGTCTACAAGCAAGGTCCAGTGAACATCCAGAGCGTGGGAAACCGATAAACTCCCTGTCTGACGCCGGAAATGCCAGGATTTTGTCACAGTTATAGGGAACATGACCAAGAATATTCTGTATAAAATAAATGTAGTAGACTCCAGAGCTTTGTCTGCAAAGCAGGACCAGCGACAAATGTTTGATAGTTGACAAATGACCAAAGGTCATCGATGAATTCCCACCTCGGTTTAGTCTATTCAGGTTTTTTATTCTAAGTGTTCATGTAAATAACCTATAATCTATACAACTGTGTCTCCATGTACACTAGATCTTGAGCACCTATATATAACAGTAGAATTTACTATAGGGTGACACTGATCCATTGCCGCGCCTAGTTTGGACGAAACTTATCTTTAACTCTGATGCTAATACATTAGCCGGGTAACGGGTAAAGTGATAACGGGTTCATTTCTTGTCCCGTACATCACCAGTTATATTTTTACTTCCTTACGTGCTGTGTTTTCTTTTCTTTTACTAAATGCTCTACAAAGCGTTTATTTTGAAGAAAACTGGTCGGGAAATGTAATTTATGGATGTATTTCCACACAGAGGATGCACCCATGTGCCTACAGGTGTCAGTTATAATTGCTGTTTGTAGATATGTGTAGAAGCTCAAACCTCAGGATCTTGCAGAAAGACAAATATTTTTCTTGACAGCTTAAACGAAGATGGATTTCTCCACCAACAGATGTGGAACTAAAAAATACCAAACAAAAATGGAACAGACGGTCGATTCTAAAGACGTGAAAATAGATGGTTTAAAATCGCAGGTTTTTGTGTTGAAAGTAGACAAATTTTCCTCACGATTGACTGATTGACAATTGGAGTTTTCTGTCACCACTTGAAGAAGAATTCTTCTGGAGGACTAACGAACTTAGGGTAACGATTATGCCGATCACAGAGAGCAAAAGCGTTACCAATGGTAACAAGTTTATATTCCACCCTATAATAACCACTGGGTTTAACTTTGGTTTAACTGGGCGTTTTGGTTAAACTTAAATAAAATGTTGTTTGGTGGCCTACATGAAAACGAAAAGTTTGTAGCACTTAACTCTCATTTGATTCGATCTGCAAGGATTCCCGACAATGTCATGTTAAGCGATGACCATATGTAGATAAACAATTATGTGTAGCGTCCCCGAAGTCTCAACACTCTCGTCACTTTCTAATGCCTTTTGTATTATTCAGACCATCAGTAAAAAAAAATCGAACAAAACTGCGCATTGCTCAAGCGCAGGTGCATGAGTGATCTGTCCTACTGCGTATAAATACATATACCTTAAGCCTATTGTGTGATTCCAGTATGACTAAACGGACTATATCTGTCTAAACAACAGTTCCCCGCTGGCAATGACATTCAGATCTTGGATGCTGTGTTTTTACGTAAACACTATAGAGGCACTTGTCTTTCTGTTCCACGCCGCCCCATCCCTACCACCACCCCTTCACCCCACACATGCTCTCTTCTTCATTTATCTCTCCTGTACGTTTCTTTAAGCCATCTTTGTTTTCTTTGTGTTTTCGCTCGCGCGGTGACTTCATTGCCGATTTATTTTATTCGTTCTTTCTACTGCGCTGGTCTTTTGCGTCCCTAGCAGCTGGTCGGTTCGAAGGAGAACCCATCTCCATAGCGTCTAAGTAATGTTGATTACGTAACACATTTGTATAACAATGGTCTAAGCCTGGCGGAATGTGCACGTCTCCATGAGGAAGTGTGCACCGTTAAAATTTATTTTACTTCTGCATTTAAAAGTTTTCAGAAGTGATTGATTTCCTGATTTCCTGCTTGGGCTCAGCCATACACTACTTTGCTTGATTCCATTACAATATATATATATATATATATATATATATATATATATATATATATATATATATATATATATATATATATATATATATATTTACTGTATATAATATATAAACTATATATTTCAGAACTGTTTCACACAGAATAAGAGAATATATTTCTACCAGTGAATGCGACTGTAGACACACAAGCTACCTGTAAAACTTTTCACTCCCGGGTAGGAAAGATAAACATATTTGTTTACTGCAGAAACTGGAGCTTATTGGGGGAAGTCAGCCAAGTTTATTTTTAACCACACAGACTTCAACAGCCGGCATTTCCTTAGATTTGAGGGGACTGTTGGTATTTGCTCGAGGTCTGAGAGATCTCTTCTCCTCTCATCAAGTCGATGACTTATCTGCTGTAACTAACTTCTCTATTCCCGGGCGTTATGTGATTTATCCACCGATGCTAATGAGATGATGATAGCATTGCGATTAAATCACGTATCTAATATTGTAATACGTTATCACGGCACCTATATTGTTTGTTTTTTTAAGAAAATAGATTCATATTCTTAATGATTTGCAGATTATTTCATGGAAAGATTTGTCTTAAAAAGCCGTATATTTGTATCTCAAAATATATAAATCATTGATTGGTACAACTGGTTTGTTTACTCTTTTGTATTGAAGCACTTATGTTCACAATTTGCAATGTCCAAGATGTACAAAACGTGAATATGGAAATCTCCAGGTTTTAAATTTATCAGGTAAACCTTAGATTCGTTTGTATTAATCTGTTGTTTTTTCAACTGATGTTGATTGATTAAATGCTAGATTTTAATTAAATCGCGGAAACATTAATGCTTCATTTATTACAACACAATAACATGCATTAAGGTGAATTCAAACCCCTGTTCATCATCATCCAAACCTTATACATTTGCACACTTTACACTCTATCATAAAATTTCATATTTATTTTTTATTTATTTTTTATTTACACGCTATGTATTCTGTATTCTTTCGTTTTATGTCACTTATGCAGTATTTAGTTATAGCTTAATCTTTTTAGAGTATTATATACTTTCGGCTGTGATGTTTTTCAGTTTGTTTTCGTGTTTATTGTCTTATTGATTTAATTGCTTATTTATTTTTCCTTAGATCCAGTTTCCTAATTTGTCCTCTTTCACTGACTGATTTCTTTATCTGTGTTTTTGTTTTCGGTACCTTGTCATGACCTATTTTGTTTTAGTTTTAGAAGTTTAAATCTCTGTATAGTTTATGTTTTCTTTGATGTATGTTTGCAAATATTTTTTTTCTTTATTTTGCTTTTGATACTTTTTTTATACACCTTCCCAAATCTTTCAGTCCCAAAACAGAGGAAATAAGGAGAGCAAACGATCGTTCGGGCCTGTAAGTATGTACTGGCCGACAAACTCCATACATACATAGGCCTACACATATATATGCACATAGCATTGCTTTCCCTGAGTGTGATTCATTGTTAACAAACACATGTAAAACAGCCTCTATCTTCACTTATATTCTACTTTGGTATACCACAATTTATAATTTTTGTTGCAAATTTTGAGCGTTGCCGCAAAGTAGCCATTTTGAACGCGGTCACAACATGAAACAATCAGCACGACGTGAGATGAGCACGATGAGCGATGGCCATGTTGAGCGGTGATGATGGTGAGCAATAACAATGTTAAGTGATGACAATGTTGAGTGGTGACAATAATGAGCTTTGATCGTATTGAGCGGTGACAATGCTGAGCGGTGATAATGCAGGAGTTGACGATCCTGTACGATAACTATGTCGACTGAAACCCATTCTGATTAGTGAATGGCTTGGATGGCATTCATGTCAGACGCACTTGTCAGTCACACGTGATCTGTTTTTTTCCATCGTGAGCAATATTTAAAGATGACCAAGTTGCGTAGTAACCATTGTTAGCAATGAAAATGTTGGGTTGTGACCATTTTGAGCCATGCTCATGTTGAGAAGCCACCACTTTGAGCTGTGATAATGTTCTGGGATGACCACATTATACAAAAACCCATTGCCAAGTTTTCATCTCGGTGACATTCATTCCAGTTGGGACCGTTTTAAGCCATAACAACGCGACATTTTTTGAACGGGCATGATCACACAGACTCCATTTTGCTTTTGTATTGCATTTAAGATGGTCTGTTTTGCTTTGATGATAACAATAATGAGTGGAAGGCTGACATGCATGGTGAGCCGTGGTATTTTCGTGTCCATACGAGAGATATTATCAGCTACCAGTGTTACGTAATGACCTTGCGAACAGCAAAGACTAAAGGGGTAAGATCACATCTAGTCAATCTACACCTCAGTCAGTCTACTTTGATGATAACAGGCTGTTTTACACACATCATCGAACTTCCAACCCCTTTAAACAAAGTCAGACTGATGCCTCGTATTACTTCATGATCATTTCATTGTAATCACAAAAAGATAATTTACAGAATTTCGGCTCGACATCCAAATTTTTACACGTTCGTGAACATAAAATGCTTTCAGTAAAATCATGCTTTGAACTACATATGCTCACGACCTGAGAGTGTCGAAGTGCGTTGTTACCGACAGTGTGAATCAATTCTACATCCCCATTGTGGCGTTGGTGTGTTTGGTTTTGTGGTTTTGCCTATCTATATCTATTCGCATATACATCAGTTATAACATTTAATATGCAATAATCTTACTTTACTTTTCAGTGTCTAATTTGCTTTCATATCTCATGTAACGGTGCCACAAACTCCACTGATAAATTTTACCAGGACTTGTAGGTCAACGGTGTGGGTCAACGACCGAGCAATTTTAAAATCCTTTAATTGTTTTACTACTGAAATGGATGGCCCTCAATCATATGCCCTCTGACAAAAAAAATATAGGTACATATTTTTATTTCATTTTTTAAGTACCCGGAATAAACTTCCGCCCTTCGGCGGTTAACAGAAAAACCTCCTGGCTAATGCTGCAATTGAACGTAAAAGAACTGGATTCGAACCTGGGGCCTTATTGTTCAAGGTATGATAAAATGCGGACAAAATAATTCAGGTCTTGATGGAAGAAGCAGCAAGAGACCACAACACATGACAATGTTAGCTTAGCACAGAGTGGATGTTGTCATTGCTGGACTCCAGTCGGAGAGCAGATACCACATCCGATGTCAAAATGCTTACAGTTTATAAGGGTGATTTCGGTGTTTCAGGTAAAAATAATCATTAGCGCCTTCCCAATGAAGCTATATTAACTCTATCCTCGCAAAGATTTCACAATTTATGTTAATGGACTTTTTGGCCAGTGCCTGATATAGTTTTGGGATAATGGTGCGAGTTTTCGGTGTTAGGCGCTGAAGGGATGAGTATAGATAACCGATAGTACATTTGGCATGGCTTCTTACCCTGATGGTGTTGTCCTGATCACACTCAATCCTTAAACCATGTAATTCCCACAGACTACAGTCCTCTCCCTCCAAGACAGAGTATATGCCCTCTCAAACTGACAATGTCATCCTTTCCTCTCAACACACTAACAGACGAAACATATCACTATACGTTTTCATTTGTTTTGAAAAGTTTGTCTTCATTTTCACCGGAAGTCTATTTGCACGACCCCTTACATCATTGACTACTCTGCATTTTCCACATGTATTTGCCGTTGTTAACAATGTAATGCACATGTTAAATGACTATTTGCCGCGAAGAACTTATTACAGGTTTAAATATTTCCATCTATCAATCGTTGTACCTTTCTAGAACGACATCCTTATTTCTGCATACCAAAAACTTACAATGACTGATTAATGCATTAAAGCTTTTGGAGCTATATTCGGGTGCATAGTCATTTACTTTCTGATAACGTATTTTGAAAACAACCAAGCATTAATTGTTCATAGTTGGAATACATTCGGAATAATGAAAATCTGTTTCATTTACGTTCATATGTAATTGTATTTATTTTCTTGTCAAACTGTTCAACGCACGCGCTTTAATGCACCATCAAAGGGTCTCTGAGGACAGAACATCTTGTGTTTGTATTACGGTTTCAGTACTGGGATATCTATATCATAAATTGCTGATCTTTTCACCGTTCTTTCAGTCAAAACGCAGCTCGCTGAAGGAGAGCAAACGCTTGTACTCTTCCGTAAGTATGAAATGCCAGCTTGAAAATGAATGTCTTCTATCCAGACAGCAACAAATCTACCGCATTTCCCATCTGAACTGTTGCGGTGTTTTTTCGTCCCATCCCGGTTTGACCTGCGCACGCGCACACCATTCTCATATCACAGCGCGCCTGTTACGATACTCTCCATGTACCTTTGCCGGCATGCTTACTCATACACTGGTGACTTTGAAGTCACGTAAAATGTTGACACCCTCCCCAGTGAAATTGCTTTTCCTCCTGAGCTGCAGTGCTCATCTTGACAGGTATACTGAATTTGGTCCATGAGTGATTTTTTGATTTCTGTGTGGTCCACTGGTGCATATGCATCTCGTGTGTAAGAAAGCTTACTTCCAGGGGGGGGGGGGGGGGGGGGGGGGGGGGAGGGGATATGTTTTTGCTACTTATAAATCAAAACCAAAGTGAGTTTTCTTTCCAGTCCTTTACGCTTTTGTCATTTTGCTTTTTCCAAGACGATTTGTAACACAGAACCATAGCCGATGGACAGTTTATTTGAGTAGAACAAATTTTAACGTGGAAAATAAGAATATAGTTTTACATGTGCTTTCGCGCATCGCATTGCACTTTACAATTATTGTTTCACAGTGAGTGTCTGCGGGTAAAACCCATACTTTATGAGGTAAAGTGAATCTACCATCATACACTAGTAAATGAACAATTCTTGGTTAAAACATTGATCAATAATAAAATACAAATTTTGAACACCTCGTAAGTGTTACGTTGAGAAAAGTCAATTCGGGTTGTCTTCACCTGAACTTCGACCTAAATACAGTAACTTTCTGGAATAAAGTCCACATTGCTTTACATTCACTTTAAGGAAAAATAAAAAGAATAGTCATTTTCTTGGAATTTATTGAGACTTCCCAAGAATGTGCTTTTGAACGGTGGGCAAAGAACTGCTAGTTGTGTTTTGTTGTGTGAACGTACAATAATTAGAACATGGCTACTCCCCTTTTTATTTATTTATTTATTTATTTATTTATTTGATTTGTGCTTTACGCCGTATAGTCAAGAACATTTCGCTTATACAACGGCGGCCAGTATTATGGTGGGAGGAAACCGAGCAGAGCTCGGAGGAAACTCATGACCGTTCGCAGGCTGCTGCAGACCTTTCCACGTACGGTAGGAGAGGAAGCCAGCATGAGCTGGACTTGAAATCACAGCGATCGTATTGCATGGTGGGTGGCTTCTGTGTCATTGCGCTGTGTTGGCGTGCTAACCTCATCCCTCCTACTTCTTAACGACGAACAGGAATAAAATCACACGAGCAAGATAAAAGTTGGACTTCTTCATCCATATCACCAGAGATACGGGCACTTTTTGCGACCAAAGGCAAATTTAGAAATCTTCTGATGGCAGCCAAACCACCACCACCACCACCACCACCACAACAACAACAACAGTGCCATGTTTAAAAAGTCTCCTCTTGGCTAATAATCAAAGTCAAGCCAAAACACTTGCGTATGTTGTATATCCGACCTCCCAAACGGTTTCGGTCACCAGGCGAAACACGGAATGACAGCGTACCACAAGGTTCCCGAATTCGTGTAAAAAAAGTGGAAGCCGCGATGTTAGCAACGTGCCAAGAACTGAGTTCAACGCTTAGTCTACAGGATGGCTGAATATATATATGAAAACAGGTGATGGTGTGAGGTGGTGGCTTTAGTATATGATGTATGGGTCGATGCCCAGAACATAACGTCTTCAGGTACATTCCCTTAACAAGATATGAAGAACCCTTTTCCACCGCAATTGCGATTCGGGTCCAAGCTGGGCTGAACATTTGCTCTCTTCTTTAATATGTGTGCTACACCACCTGTTTATTCATAAATTCTCATTGCAAAGCAGGAATGAACAATAGATTTGTATCTGGTTACTTTGGACGTAAATATTCCCCAATTGGAATGGAATTTACTTGGAGGTGTATTGAAAATGGTGAAAGACACAAATAGTAAAATTTCACACAAAACAATCTGAAATATAAGATCCCAACTTAGATATTAAGCAACTTGCTTTGTTGCCTTGAGAAAAGTATGGCGCATTTTAAATTTTCATTACCATGAACTAAGGATAATAATTAAAGTTTTCAGTTTGACTTAAATAGTTTTTTGGAATCGGGTTCGTATGCTTTACGTCCATTTTAAAGAAACAACAAACTGAAAGGTGGATAGTTTCTTGGAATTAATTGAAGCTTTCCAAGGATGTACTTTTGAATGGTGGACGAAAGAACCGATTGTGATTTTAATATGAAATATAAGGAGCCTGCAGGTTCCTTCACATGTGATACAAGATTTACACAGACCAAAAGTGAACAGGAGCTTTTGTTCCCCATTCCCACGGCTTTTCCAAAAGACCATGGCCTTCCCCACATATAAGCAGTAGGGTAAATGGACTAAGTACCTGGCGCAAATCTGTATATCCTGTGGTAGATTGGGGTGTTATGAAGAAGTCTTCCCTACTGCTGCATATACTAAAACTCATTTGTACCTTGTAGATCTGAAATATATAGGCTAGCAAAAAGAACGATTGTCTTTACACCACTTCGGAAGCATCACAGCCATATCGGAGGCGAAAAAAAAATAATCGCAGAGGAAACCAATGGGCTCGTCTTACAAAGCGATCGCAACAAACGCTTGGCGTAACACCTCCAACATACGACGCTGTGGTAAATGCGCTTGACATGTCCATGCGCCTTTCCTCTGTAGAATGTTATCTTTGCGGAGTAAATACACGGATCCATTCCATGATGGCTGATTACTGTTTGGAGTGATAAAAGTTTCAGTTAAGAAATTTATATATTCTGATGTCATCTTCAAAGGGCCCGTGTATGTGCTCAGAACAATGAAATCCGAAAGTACCAGCTAAATGTATCAGGGCACTGTACTAAGATTCTGTATTGCGAACATACATTCTGGTGTCATGTTTTTGTTACCAATGCATGCAAAGCATTAATCCGTTGTTAATTAAGTTACCTTTTACCGACCAGTATTTCTTTGTGTTGTCTATGCACGGTGTCCAATTGTTAATTGTGGTAAAGATCTTGTCATTTATTTAATTTATTTGATTGGTGATTTACGTCGTTCTGAAGAACATTTGTACGACGACCGCCAGCATTATGGAAGTATGTCTTTGGGTGGGGAGCACGGGGGATTCCCCATGACCATGTGCAAGTTGCAAATGTCTTGTGATATATGCAGTTTCATTATTTCAAATTCCTTTTACAGATTTTTTACAGAATCAAATTTTAACAAAATTCTTAAAAGTTAACGACTGCAAAACATAAATCTACTACATATGATGTTGACCTCTTTAAAATCTGTTTCTTTGGTAGTGATATTAAAGGGAAACTACGCTTTCAGCGTCATGATGTGCGTCATGCTTTCTAGAAGGTGCACTTTATAGATGCACTTGTTTCGGTAAAAATCTGGATGCCATTTTACAGCTTGAGCCAATCTGGTTTCCATTATGTAACTGCAATTGCCTTTGTTATGTCAAACCGCACCTATATTGATGCGTGCTGAACGCTGCTCATGTTTACATGCTGTTAACACCCGAAGACAGCATCAGCACCATGGCTGTGCAGAAGTAACTAGACATCAGGCTCGTCCGTTGCTCATCCCCAAACCTGCAGGCAATCTCGCCGCCCGGTTTGACCTTCTGCGCGAATTGTGGGCTCCTACTTCCTCTGGTATCTTATTTCCAGACGATGGTCTGCCGCTTCTCTGCCGCTACCCACACCCCATATTTCATAAACCCGGTCCTGAATATGTACCTAGAGGCACCAGAACTGAGATGCTCAAGTCACGTGGACTGCCTCCACCAATCATAGTGACTCTTTCACTGTTCATCGTTTACTCATGACTTGGTAGGTTTTCGATATGTGAGTCATTTTCGTAAAGTTGTGTGTATAAGAAAGAGCGCTTGGAGTCATCAGTGCCGTTTCGATAAGAGAAGAATTCATTGGATATTCTTAAACTGTTTACTACAGGTAGGTCATTGATCAAATTAACTTCTCCTGTTAAACTTGACATTTCTAACGTTTTCCCGGAACATATGTGTTTCGATATTTATATCATTTGTTAGTTATTAAATAAACTAATAATTTTGAAACATTATTTCCTTCATTAATTCTCCGTCGATTGTTTCGTAGCCATGTCTTCATCAGGAACTGAAACTTGAGCTAAGGAATACACCACAGCCGGAATAATTTTTATGAATAATCCACGTTTTAGATTATTATAGGACTGTACGTTTATTTATTCAGTCTGTACGTTCGAAATTGATCTGAAATACTTAAATGCGTTTGTTTTGTACAGTATAGTGTTGCCTGGCTTGTTTCTGTTTTCCAGGAAATTGTTATCTGTAAACGAAAACACAGATAATATATTTTCTACAATTTCTGAAATTTGAATGTAAGTCATCAATTAAAGTTTATGTCTTCTGTAGCAATTAAACTTGACAAATAACTCAATATATTTCCAAGCAAGTCATCTAACTATATCAAATGGAAGAGTAACTGCTCAAACAGACTTCAGCAATTTGTATCCAAATATCAGTGGCCTTCTTTGGTCAAATCGTTTAAAAGATAATATATCTACAAGATTTGGTAGCAAACCATCTGTTAATTTTTAATTATTACCACCTTACATGATCACAACTGCATGCCGATTACCACTAAAAAAGTTATGATTTAGCGTGTTCATTTTACACACTAGCGTTTTATTACATCATTGCTAAGAATGATTGATTATGGCCCAATGCCACATTGGCGACACTGCCAAGAAAAAAACTTCACCTCACGAAGATAAAATGTCGACTTCTGGTGAAACAAAATGCAAACTGGTATAGTCTTACAAGAGCACGTTTCAGAGCCGCATTGGCCAAAACCGATATCTAAAGTTTGAAAGCTTTGCTTAAAAGTTGCAAAATTATCGTGATTCCGTGATAATTATCCGTGGTGATGAGAAAATTTGATTCATGTGAAATGGGTAAAACTGAGCCTCAAGCGAAAGGCCTGGTCCCTGTTTATCGTGCAAAGATCGTAAAATCATTTTTTTTAAGTTTCTCACCATATATACATGTACATACGACGTGGTGTGCATTTCCACTTTGCAATTTGTATTTCCAATTTACAGTTTTTGTATGAGTTAGGCACATGAGCTAAAGCATAAGAAATGAATATTTCGATAATGCGATGTTAAAAATAGACGTTTTGGACGGCTTGACAGGAAACAGACGTTAAGGTTCTTGCACTCCATCTTCATGTAGGCGTACGGTCACAACACTCGGCTAGCCTACGCAAAGTTACTCTGCTTAGTCCTGCAATAATAATTTAATAAGGATAACACAGATTGAAGATACGTCTGTGCCAAGCCGGTTAATTGCATTAAGCCTGTTGTCATATGAGCCAGCCTACAGCATCTCATAAATGTTTCAAGTCTTCATACAGGACTGCATGGGCGCTGAATCTGTTTCGACGTCATGTATCTGTATCGAAGTCCTCATACAACATTGTATAGGCACCACATCTGTATCGAAGTCCTCATACAACATTATATAGGCGCCAAATCTGTATCAAAGTCCTCATACAACATTGTATAGGGGTAAATCTGTATCTAAATCCTCATACAACATTGTATAAGCGCCAAATCTGTATCCAGGTCCTCATACAACATTGTATAAGCGCCAAATCTGTATCCAAGTCCTCATACATTGTATAAGCGCCAAATCTGTATCGAAGCCCTCATGCAGCATTGTATAGGCCCCAAATCTGTATCGAAGCCCTCATGCAGCATTGTATAGGCGCCAATTCTGTATCGAAGCCCTCATGCAACTTTGTATAGGGTTCAAATCTGCCTAAGGTCCTCATACAGCATCACATATAGGAACCAAAGCTATTTGAAATCCTTGTACACAATAGCATAGGCACCAAAGCTGTTTCAAGTATTCAGACAGCATTGCATAAGCATCAATGCAGAGCTCTTTTAAGTCATGGTATATCTTACAAAGCCACCAAAGCTGTTCAAGTCTTCATACCGCATTGCATAAGCATCAAAGCTATTTGCATCAAAGTCTTCGTATTGCTTCGCATATGGTAACAAAGCTAATTTCCTCGTTGTCTTACCGTTTATTGGGCTGTCACGTGATAATGAAGAGCGGTTCCAACATATCTCTCGTTACTTCAATACCAGACGTCACTTCCACAAACGTTCGTAATCTAATTTCTGGTTATAACGTTTTTGAGGCGAATAACCTAGAGTAAAAGCTTTCCAACATCACTGAAAACTGTTGACTGCTTCTCTTTACGTGATTGCGTTCTGTTTTTGTACTCTATCATTTACTTTCTTAGTTCACTTTGGGAATTGGCCTTGCGATTATTGGCTTGGAACGTCCATCTTGGTTAGCAACTCTTACACGAATGTCTTGTTTCGACACATAGATTTGTACTAACTGTATTGGGAACGATGTTAAGTTTGGAGGTAGGGGAGGAATATGGAGCGTGGATGCGTGAGAGAGGTGGATGGACATTAGCGTGAGGAATTCCTCAGAACAGCACACATGTACCTCAAGAGACAGGTGATATGAAAGCTCTGAATATCAAGATTTTTTAAGCATTGTCATATTTTTTCAAGTAATAATTTTGAATTGTGTAAACGGAGTCCTTTGATTTAGTCCCAAAAGTAAGTTGTGTGTTTTGTTTTTCTCGTTCCATACATCAAACATGTTGTGTATTTCACCTAAACGTTTTGCAGTTAAAACATTTTACTGATTCTGACTGATTCGCCCTCATATAGCGGAAAATAAGATTTTTTTGTGAAATTTGATGAATATCTTATCACAAAATCTTAAGGGTTGTCAGAAAATGTGTCATTTTTCTGTTCATCCAGATTACACGAATTTTATACATACTCGTGAGAACAGTCAGCCCGAGTTCTTATATGAAGAGTTTTTTAAATTAAGATTTCTAACTTATTTAGCAATTTTAAATGTAGAAATCCCGCGCGGACAGCAGATCATTCAACTCTAAATGATATAACTCTAGTCTAGTCATTCTAATATCCACACTACGTATGCAGTAACGTAAACCCTGTTTCAATCCGTATATGTTATACAGATGATATAACCAGATAAGATAAGGCTACCATGCATTTGCCATGTTAACTGAAACGGAGAAGTAACGCCTACACAAATCATAAAACAGTATACTTGTTGATACATCTGGCCCGGACGCAGACTCTCTTCTTTCTCTGATGCCCGTGATGCCATACTCTTAATGCCCTGAATCCCCAGGCTTTCTCCCCAGCATTACATACGATACTGCTACCAGCTTCAATATCAAACATTTTTTGGCTGATTTCGGCCTTTTGCCAAGTTTTCCCGGTGAGTAGGCAAACAGGTGGATGCCAGAACCGGTAGGAAAACATCAGACATGTGATTGACGAAACACTGATCAAAAACGCACTTTGCTTTTCACCCTGAAAAAGAAGACGCTACACTTTGCTGCTCAGAGCGACAACGTAATGGTAACCGATTTATCTATCTAATCTGATAACAAGATTTCAGATATTGGCTTTGGAATGTATTTTCAGCATATACATGTTCACAGAGCGAATGATAATAAGACGAACTACTGAATTCTGATTTTTATAATTTGTTATAAATTAAGAGTATATGGCATCTGGTGTCCCTCACCGGCAGTCGCATTCTCAACATTCCGGCCTATCTCCACCCATCTTTTGTATAAATTATACCCAAACTTGACGCGTTTTCTTTTTTTAGGAAATAAACCAACAGTCAGCTAGATTTGCTCAAAAACTAAATTATATTCTACTAAACAAGATACAAAAATAAAACGGAACAGGTGTCAGGTTTGAACTCTATAGAATGCCACACGCATAGTGAGATTGGCCAAAAACTGAGGGAGGACAGAAAGTTTCCACCTGTCCTGGAGCATCACGGAAACTTCCTCAAGGGCTGGTTCTTGGAGTGCCTCTTAAATACACAAAAGGGTATACATCCTGTTGAATATATAACAGATACAAAAGACATCAGCCTGGAGAGTAAAACTAGACTCTCTCCCTAAGAGCTTTGTCATTTTCACTTGACACGGGTTATCACCAACACTGTCCAAAAATAACCTGTTCCAGGGCTACCTGCTTATTAAGACAGTGCGCACAGCACAAATGTTTTCTATTAGAAACGTGTATGCTTACTGGTAATTTTGTATATAGCTGTGATGTCCTATGCAGATGACATTGTCGATGTAACAAGATCCTTAGTTAAGATATTTTATTCCTCTTTCAAAAGCAGTTTGCGAAGAAGGTGGTGCTGGAGGTCGAGGTTAAAATAGACCGCTTATGACCCACTGACATTCAGCCAGTGATACGCGTTTGTATGCTCCTTGGAAGTAATGCCACAAAAACGTAATCACTTTCTAACCTCATCCGTGCGACCGACCGCCTGTCCCTCCTTTAACAAATATCCGATCCGCTGATCATTAGGGCGCTCGTTTAATCATTTCAAAACGTTAATTAGTAATCTCGGTTATAAATCTGCATGCTGGGTGGGCAGGCTATCAAAAATTCCACAGGTTTCGGTTTAAACATATGTTACTTAGCTACGTGTTTTGTTGCACGGGCTGAGTCAGTCGATGGTGCTTTACTTTGGGGATAAGTAATGAGGCTATTTCGGAGAAGATGAGCACGCTAGGCATCTGTTAAGCACGGCTGAGGTCTGTAGTTTTAATTACACCCTTCCTCAACAGATGGAAACACAATCCTATACTTTGATTAACAACCGAGACTTACCGAGAAATGTGTTGTTCTTCCCAGTGCATGGACACGAAAACTGACCGAGCTAAAACTGAAATTTGAACTGTATATGCACAATAAAAAGGTATTGAATTAAACGAAGCGAGAAGCAACGAAAATGATTCTAAGGTAGTTGTTTTAGTTCGATGGGCTCTGTTCTTATAAACATAATCGATGATATACAGGCATATTAAGACAATACAAGATCATTCTGATTTTCAAAAACAAAAACCATAAAAGATATTTCGTGAAAAAAATCTTTCACTTAATTTTCAAGACATACTAAACATATACGCCCATTATAGAAGCAACGATAACAGAAAAGTTTTCATTTATTTATTTCATCGGTGTTTTACAACGCTCTCAAGAATATTTCACTTATACGACAGCGGCCATCATTATGGTTGGTGGAAACCGGGCAAAGCTCGGGGGAAACCCACGACCATCCGCAGGTTGCTGTTGTACGGCCGGAGAGGAAGCCAGCATGAGTTGGACTTGAACTCCCGGGGCCCTCATTGGACCCTGGGACATTAAGCTGCGCTAGCGCGCTAACCAACTGAGCCACGGAGGCTCCTTAACAGAAAATTGGTTTTAAGGTGGTTGCTTACGTATGATGGATGTATGACTGAGAAAATTTTGTCAGTGATGTGTATTCAGCCAAGCAATTCAATAATATTTCTGACATACAGAATTTGTCAAAAAATATTCTGTCTAAAAGGAAAGAAAAAGGGGGAAAGAATTTCTTTTGGTCAATTCTTGGGTGAAACGTTCCTTCGCTTTAACCTGAATACATACATCTCCCAAAATATTTATCTGGCATTTCTCGTTTGAAAAAATAACAGAAATGTATATGCGGATATCAGCAGCTCGTTTAATTTTCGTTGAATCAATAATTTAATTTCCTAATTTCATGTTTTCCAGACACCCAACGAAATGGGGACAGGCAGAGGGTACACACCGTCACGGAGCTACAGCTACCAGGGTGGAAATTACGGTCTAGGGTCCTCAAACTACGGACACACAAACTATGAGTCTCCACAGAGAAGGTATTCTTCAAGTTACGAGTCTCCTCAGCGCCGGTATTCATTCAGTGGAGGTGGGGACAACAAAGGCGGAGGGTCAATCCGGGACAGATTCAGTTTTTGGGCAAACTTAGACAAAGGTTACTCGTCATCTTTAGACAGATCGTATGGTAACACAGATCGATATTCATCGCTAGACAGGTACTCCACGAAGAGTGCCAGTTCTGATCCTTATGGCAGGAATTCCGGGTATATGTCAGATTTTGGAGGTAGTGTCAAATCGTATGCCTCCTTCGACCGCGGATCGCTTCGGTCCGGAAAGAGTTATGGCAACATGTCTGAGCGAGAAGGGTCTCCTTACAGCAGTAGGTCATCCCGATATGATTATGGGAGCAGTGTGTCTCCTTACTCTACTTTCAACAAACATGAGAAACCTACGATTAAGCGAAGTTACAGTTACGAAAAACCTCCGTCGGTCGATTACTCAAGGCCGATATCACGCCCAGCTTCGAGTAAGTCAATACCGTACAGCGTCAGCAAGTCGAAACCGAGAGAGGAAAGGGATGTCTATAAAATTAACCAAAGAAATACGCGAAAAAAGCGCGGTGAAATGACCTCCACAGACTCTGATGACAGTGCGCCGGAGGCAGACAAAGCCGATCCTACTGTGAAATACATGATGTGTCGCGGCACATTACCCATGGGAGAGGATGAAAGCAGAAGGTCAAAACGAGAAAATGCAGACAAAGAGAAAAAGAGAATTTCGCGGACCAAACGCGTCCGAATTCACCGAAAGGACGTTCGTGTTGACAGATACGGACGCGTGGTTCCGACTAACCTTCCAAAGCCAATGCTTGTAGACTGTGCTGTGCAGACAAATGTGGACCGTGACAGTCGTCGAGAGCGCATCATGGCGATGGCAGCAGCGGCGTTATCAAACGACAAAAAAGGTGCACCACAAAACAACTTCAGCCAGTACAAAAATAGGTTCTTGGAAAAAGTACCAGAGCCCGAGCCCGATCCTCCACCGCGGAAGAAACGAGAGGAGAATAATTCGAAACGCCGGAACATCGAGGGGTCAACTAGTGACGCTCTGGGCAACGAGAAATCTTGGAGGCAGTCTGTGTACGGGGAACCGAAGCAACCTTCTCGCTCTAGACCACAGAGTTACGTGGACGATACCGACACGGATATGAGTGTAATAGATGACGATAGAAATAGACGAAGAGACAGGTATTCGAAGCCTCGGGGAAGAGAACGCGAGACTGACATGTCTGAGTACAGCGCTGCTGAAGACAATTACCCGCGCTCTCACAGGTCGCGGGGATCCGGAATTAACCGGTCCAACTCCAGGGAGGATAGACTAGACGAGAGGTCAAGCCGCAGCGATAGGCGCAGAGCTGATCTGACGCCAGAAACCTTGAGTATGAAGGAGAGCATCGACAAGGTACAGAAGTGGAAACAACAGCTGCCTTCTCCCACCATGGACTTTGGCACAGACTATACCAAAGCTCCTCAGAGGAACTCCGGCTCGCGTTCATCCAGGCAATCGGAGAGAGAACCGTCCCCCGACAGAGGGCGCCACAGGTCAGGCGCCTCTGACTCGCGGAGGGGAAGGCTGGCGTCCCGACATGGGTCAAATGAAAGTGTCTTCACCACACAGGATGAGGAAATGATTGGAAGGGATCCACTGCTACCGAACAAAGATTTCAGGAAATCAAGTCTTAACAAAGCGGCCGAACAAAGAGAAAGACAGCGACGACACATTGAACAGCTTCAACGGCCGTTTGAACGCGATCAGTCTCCCAACGAACCTCATCAGAAAAGCAGTCGTCATGGGAAAGGTAGCAAACGTAACTCCGGTAGTTCTTCTGATGCATTTTCCAGGGACGGTTCTCCTAACGCACGGTACATGCCATCAAGACAGTCCGACCAGCGAAGCGTCCGCAGGGACAGCTCTAGGGAGGATCTTCTTGATGACAGAGGAAGTCGGCAAAGAAGCAGTGGATCTCGTTCTTCGCGTCGGGATGGATACGACGACGACCGCACAGGTTTCTCCAGGGAAGGTTCGCCGAACAGAGGGCGTCGTGGTTCAAATCGCCAAAACTCCGTTGACGACTCCAGGCGACATGACAGACGAAGTGGTCGATACGACAGTGACCGTGATTACGACGTTCGAGAGGGACGCCCTTACCCTGGCAGACATAATGAGTATTACAGACAACAATCTCAGGAAGACCAGCGAAGGGGCAGGGGCATGAAACCTTCAGCATCCACACAATCTGTCGCCAGCAATGGATCCTTACCTGACCTGGTCCCTCAAGGGTCAGACGCAGATGTCAGCAGCTCTGGAAGGTACACCCGGGATCGCCGAGGAAATATTCTCGATGCTCCAGTACCCGCAGTTGGACACCCACCCTTAGAACCACAGTCTTCTGTCGAAGAAAAACGTCTTGAGCGTCAACAGAGGAGGGAAGCTCTGGAGGCCATGATGAAGAAGATTGAAGAAGACAAAAAGAACAAACCAAAACAGCAAGTCAGGAATTTTGCGTTCGATGTATTTAGCCAAAAGACAGCCAAGGAAGAAGAAGAGCAGAAACGACGAGAAATAGAAATGGAGGAGAGAAAGAAAAAGCGTGCCGAAGCGCTGGCGGCGAAGCAAGCAGCTTTAGAGGAAGAACGACAGCGACAAGTGCAACAACAGCGCCTTATTGAATTCGACTCTCCGCCACCGGAACCAAACGATCCGCGCCAATCCATGTTAAGTAGGGCCAATCAGCAGTCTATGTATCAACAGAAACAACAACAGCAGCAGCAACAGCAACAACAACAGCCAGCACAGCAAAAGGGTATTGGTTCACGACAACAACAACAACAACAAGCCCAGCAACAACAACAACAACAAGCCCAGCAACAACAACAGACAGCCGGCCAACAACGACGATCTTATCAGCAGTACCAACCGACTGGCAAGGGAGCACCCGCGGCCACGGACAAGCAGGGCACCCGGAAACCACCGACTGCTGCCCAGCACATGCGCGCTCTTCTGCGTGACAAACGAGGCCGGGTGACCATCAGGGACATCCTTACTCTCTGTGAAAAGGAACATGGCGAACGGCCTCTCCTACCAATGATGAACGATGTGGATGACGCTAACTTCAAAGGGTACAAAACAATTACGGAAATGCTGGACGTCATGGGTGTCGATGCTAAAAAGGTAAGTGATTTCCATTGCACCTGCTTGTGAGACATTTGCATTAACAGTTGGTAAAAAACAGAGCATGTTAACAATGGGCATGAATCTTAAACTCCACGCAGCACAGTAGGCTTGTTTGGAATGATTTCTTATCTCCACTTTGTTCGGAGCTCCTCCGCTTTATTTTGTTCCTATAGAACAGCTTTTAGCACTTTTGATATGTACAGTATAGATACAAAATATTTGGAACCAAGAAGAGCTATTTCCTTGTTTCCGACCAGGCCAGTTAACCAATGGGTATTTGGAAATCTATCATTATGCATGCTTGAAGATTTGACATTAAACAGAACGTATATTGCCATAAGTGTTAGGTTTTACGTTACCTGTTGACCACTGGTATGTATATACATGCTACATATTATTAGTTTACACCTGCGCATTACTCGTATTCTGCCGTGGCGAAAATCGCTAAACCGATACAAAAATCTTTCTTCTAAATCCGAAATGAACTGACGTATTTGCGTGCAAATCAATCGGACTTTAAATGAGCCCTCTAGTATTCATCACTGAAAAATGAAATTTGCCAAAAACCTTCATAAAACACAGAATAATCAGTTCCATACAGAATATTAATACAAGTATAGCGGTTTGGAGAGTGTAACTGCATCCATGCACAAGCTACATGAAAGCTAATCCAAGGGAGACCACTCTTCTATGCACAAACGGACACATAACGCATTTATAAACGTCCGGCAATTTCGATAGAGCTTAAAGACAATGCTCTCCACTTCTTAACGTCTTTCTTGTTTTCCTGTCAAAAGTGACTGCCAAAGTAATTTACAAAGTACAGCATTAGTGCATATTTAACATTACACTATAATAACACACAGTGACTTTGTCTTGGGTGAATCAGTTTTGGTATCAGACTGTAAACAAAGCCTATGCATATGTAGTCCTATACAAGACTGAAAATAAGCAGCAAGACAACGACCATGTTCTATATAAGATCGTATTTTGACGGGGGTGGGGGGGCTGTTTGGCACAGGAGAAAACTGCCATGCAAATAACATTGCAACTTTTTAATGAAGTGAAAAAAGTAACTGGAAATTCTCCAGTCATGTCCTGCACCAACTTAAAATTATTTCCAGGCTTGCCGTACATTGGCCTATTACGCCTATGAGTATGTATTTAAATCGTCAATCTACAATGCGCTGATTTGGTTTATTTTTGGTGAATATTGTTCAGTCATTTCATCATCGAATTTCTAAAAGTCGACAAACCTGCGGATGGTCGTGGGTTTCCCCCCGGCTATGCCCGGTTTCCTCCCATCACAATGCTGGCCGCCGTCGTATATGTGAAATATTCTTCAGTACGGCGTAAAATACCAGTTAAGTTAAAAAAAATCAGATAAATAGAAGCAGACATGTTAAGCCGGTTACAGCAGTCCTGTTACATATTATACCATTCAACATGAACAATAACACAAACATTTAACATTGCAAGTAAAGATCCAGAATAAAATTCAATCGGATGAATATTTCACATTTAACAACACGTGATTACAAATTATTAATACTTTAAACGACTTCCGGAAGTAGTTTACACCTGCTAGGGATCGGGAACTAATATTACAGGTATATATTATCAGTTTCAGTAGGGATATAATATTACGTCATGTTTCGTCCCGCTTTATACACACGGCAAATTTATATCAAGATGTGTTATGTTGCTATCAAGCATGTAATTTATTCATTTGTTGTTATCAACAACTTTATTCAATGACATATTTGTACAAACACGAAATAATGGCAAATTCAGACTTCACAAAATCTACCCAGTCAATTCCATAAAGATGCACAGGTTTAGCCCTTCAGTTCATAATTACCTGTACACGTGTATGTATACTGAAGGTAGAATGTTATTCCTTCCTCACCGTATTGAAATATTCCTGCAATTTAGGCCTATTCTAATTCTTATGATCACCAGTTTTTAAAGATTTTAGATAAAAAGAATTTACATGTCATTTCGACTTAACCGCGGGAGGTGAGAGTATAAAAATAAAAAGCAATCCGGACGAAAATAGAAGCACCCGGAACCTGTCTTGCGAACCACACACGGTATACGCCTGCCTACTATAAGTCGTGGATATATTTACATAGGAGGGCATTCAATTATAGCCTTTGTTGACAATCTGTCTACACGGAGAGCTTACGTCACTCTATATATGCATGTTGAAAGCCGCAGGGGTGAACATAATAGGCGTGTCGCTGTGATGATCCTGTCCCAGTACTGGACCTTATGGGCGGTGAACTGTGCGGTCCTGTACGGAGCAACGTGCGTGCATTAGGTGGAGGGTGACTTTATATAACCATACAGACCCGCGGAACTTTGTAGGCTCTACTTCAACCTTACAAGCTTTCTATGACGGTGTTTGTTTTTTTTATCTTAAACTGTGCAAAGTCACAATGAATCCGGTTTTCAAGAGTAAGACTGTAGTGTAGCTGAAAGTTAACAAATATGTTAACAAAATAATTAATGTTACGAATGAATACTGTCTAACCTGCCTTCGATGAGCGCAGGCCATTTGTGTGACAGACGAGGATAGGTAAATTCAGTTTATATAGTGTGTAAAGTTTATAGCTTGAACTGACTTAGATATATCAGATATGACATGTCCTGTTCACTTGACTTACCAATGATGTTTATTCACGCGGAATGTATTATTATTATTGTACGATGAACTGCTGAAGACTTTGACTCGGATATAGTGTTTTGCTTTGTCTGGGCTACTCAGGGAGGATAGTGTCATACAGCTTACTGCTGGGATGTGTCAATCGGTCTAGCAGTCGAGAACGGAGACGGGCTGGATTGTCATTGTTACCTACAGGCTATAGCCCATCACAGAGACCATACAGGTGTTAGTAGCAGTTCAAGTGATTTTTAAATTTCATGCCAACGGCGAAACAGTGTCCGAGCTAGCTAACGTAAACGGAGTAGGTGTTGTTGTTCGGTGCACGTGGGGCGGAGGAATATACGAAGAACCTGGCAGCAGAGGTCACAGGGTTAGCTCTCAGTGTTATGGCTTAGCTCAGTACAACATGGCGACGTTCTCTTGTCGAGTCCAATACCTGGACGATACCGACCCTTTTAACAGTACAAACTTCCCGGAACCGACAAGACCGCCAACCTACCATTTTCTTGTGAACGTCGCTCTCATAAACCAACTTGCTGGTGTCCACAGGATTCTGGAAGCTCCACATCAGGTAGGTCTAACCGCTCGACTCTCCTCGATCTGAGGGGACAGGTGTCTGTAAGACGTCACGGCTATTCTTGAGCGCTATGTTCCCGGAGAGGAAATGCCGTCTTTTCCTGTTTTCCCGGACCTTTTGTGTCGTTTATCACATTTCGGGTACTTACCCTTACAATTTCAAAAGTACCAAGTTCGTATTTTATCCCCACGAGACGATAATTCTAAAGTTGCCTGTTCCAACTGGCAACATTAGTTTCACTTTGTTTACAAACGAAAAAAGAAGCATCGCTGTGTCAACACTGTTGATTTGACGTTTGTTTTAAATTCGTTTTTCGGTGTTGTGTCTTGTGTTCTTTGCCAGTGTTGAGCATGATATTGTAATTGACATGATCATTAGAGGTTGTTTAGTCTGTAGTGTTGTGTTTTTTTGACTGCCCATGTATAAATCATAACATACCTGCCATTATTACATGCAGGCAGACAGATAACTTTAGGTGTTGTTCCTAGTATGGCACCACAATGAAGAACTGATGTAATATGATATAAAACTACATCAAACATATAATTCCTGCATGTTTTATTTATCATTAAGCTATTGTATTGCTGGGCTTGCTGTAATTATATTTCATACAGGTAGATTTGCTATAATTTGATCATATATAGTATATATCCGTGTAGACTTTACATGCCTATATAAGCACACAAACGTAGGCAGACTTGCGAATTGATAACATACACTTACACATTGTTATTCACAGTTTGAAATTTTAACAAACCTGATAGTCTACTTTCTCAAAAGCGACAATTCATTATATTTGTATAATTATATAGCTAACTGTTTCACCTGTCAAGAAAAAAAAATAGAGAGAGTTTCAATGTTGAGGCTTATTGGCAAACTAAGTTAGTGCTTAATGTTACAAAAAAATGAGGAAAGTGAACAAAATTCTGTTTTACACATACTGGCAAACATTCCAATACCTTGTCCCATGCCTGTCAAGTTCTCAAAAACAGATTTTCCCTTAAATAGTTTCAGGCTGAATATATCTGTAGACAGCCTCCAAAAGTCTTTTTATTCACTGACACATATTTTGTTCCCTGAGCAGTAAACTTTGATCAAAGGCCTGTGTTGTTTTATGTAAAAATAGCATCAGCGTTTCTAGTGAAGAACTTTTTTCTTTGTGTATCACATGTAGAAGGCCGCATAGTTTAGCTTTGTGATGGCTCTTTTTTTGAATGAGTACAATGTATTAGATGATAGACCATACTGCTGTATGTGCACAGTAGGCCTACTAACATGACCACTGCTTAGCTCTACAGATGAAAGGCATATGGTTGGTCACTTGGCAAATGGCTTTACAACAGATGCCAAGTTCTGAGGCCCAGAACCATAATTAGCATCTATATACAACATATATAAACAACAGTACTTAAGTAGGTGTACTGTATTTCACAAAATCTGAGCTAAAATTGTGTAAAGAAAAAAAACAAAGAAAAATTTTTAGTGAAATTTCATTGGCATTTGTTTGAAATTTTTTATATTTATGGATAAAATGTGGATAACTATTTATATAATGGATTAAAGATTAAATTGCCATAAATCCAAATTTGATTGCATAATTCAGTTCTTCACAAGGTAAACAATTGTTTTGTCTGTCAGTAATTCTGTAATACTGTTCCGAATAGATCTGTGCAATGTAGTTAATTTTGTGATAGAAGTGCCAGCAGTAGGGCTTCAATTAAGCCCTCTATTGTTTACCCGGTGACAGATCAGAACGCACTACAGGCCCAGAAATAGGGCTACTTAATGGGGCCAAGTGCTCTCAAGTGTCAGGCCTAAATAAGCCACTTTCCTGTGGATAATCTCCATGTGAACAACAATGCGAGCAGGATTATATCATAAAACGGCCCCAAGTCAAAAAGTCCAGATTGAAAAGTAGCCGTTCAAGCCAAAAATGCTAAACATTTTCTCAATGAATATTAACTACTTGCTAAGCTGATAGCCTGTGTAGACTAACGGGGTTAAACAGCTTTACATATTCATCAAGTGTAATTTGTTGTTTTTTGTTTGACAAAATTAATTTCTTTTTGAAAAATATGTTTATAATTTCATTGGAAGTGTTAATTGGTATCTGGTATATTAATTAATGAGTTTAAATTTGGTTTTTTGGTTTTTGCAAAATGCTGATAGCTGTACTGTGAAAATGTATGTGTTAGAAATCAGCTTAAGATACCTGTAGTTTATGTATTTAAAATGACCAAATTGTTGAAATTGTGAGAAAAATGAATTTCTGTACTGTAATTCATTACCACACAACTTCAAAACAAATTGTCAAAATCAAATTATTATAATTTTTTCATTGTTTTGTTAACACTTACTCATTTATTGATTAGTGCACGGATTAAATATTATTTTGTATGCCAAAGTATAATTTATGTGAAAGAGATAAAATTAAAAAGAAAAAAATAATAAGAAGAAAAATAACAATAGTAGTAAAAGAAAAACACACACACGATTTATAAATTTAACCTACAGTGTGACAGTTGGTTAAGGTCATGACAGTTTGAACGATGTGATTAAGGCTGTTAGTATAAGGGTAACATCTGCATGGGTGAGGTGATCAGTTTATTGAACTGAAATGGATCAGTGCATGAGATATGACAATGCTCTGTGATATGTATGTTTGTGTGTGGAGAAATGCATGATCTGAAGAGTGATACCCTAACTGATATTTGAAATATTAGCGAGTGGGCTAAAACAAAGGATGAAGTCGTAATCAAAACTGTGCATCTTCCTTTGAATATATAATATCTTGGTCTTTTGTGTAATTTCATATACATTTAACTCTTACATTTATATTTTTTTTTTAGTATAAATTAATTATGATAAAGTTAGAAGTATATGTGATTTCTTTTAAATACAGACTGAAATTCGTAATGATTTGGAATAAAGAAAATGGAACATAATTTAAAATTTTTTTATAAATAAAGTTTTGTAATTTTGTGTGCATCAGTGCAAATTTGTCAACTTTCTCTCCATTGATATTGATGTATGTATGTATGTATGTATGTGCGTATGTATGTATGTATGTATGTATGTATGTGTGTATATATGTATGTATGTATGTATGTATGTATGTATGTATGTATGTATGTGTGTATATATGTATGTATGTATGTATGTATGTATGTATGTATATATGTATGTATGTATGTATGTATGTATGTATGTATGTATATATGTATGTATGTATGTATGTATGTGCGTATGTATGTATGTGTGTATATATGTATGTATATGTGTAAGCCAGGGGCTTTACATTGTATTTAACCCATCAATGTTGATGGAACATTTGTACATGTTTTATGTCTTTCATTCTTTCTGTCATTAATGGCTTGATTACATTTCATGTATTTGGTCTTCTCTCTTCAGCTTGATGACTGTGCCTTACAAATTTACAAATACAACAATTCTCAAGGGGACTATGGCACATACCTGGATTTAGAATCCCCACTTGACGAGCAAGCTGATGAACTAGAGGGATTCCAAGACCAGTAAGTATTCATGGTGCAAGTAGACTAAATCAGAGAAATACAGAAAACACCTAAATTACGCATAAAGTACTTTAAAAGTACACGGACTATTCACAGTGAATAGGATGATCATAGTGTTTACAGTACCAGTGCTAACAGTGTATGCAGAGTACTGACAGTGTCCAGGATCATAGAAATGCAGATAGTGCTTAAATAATGCTTAAAGTACTTTAAAAGTACACTGACTATTCACAGTGAATAGGATGATCATAGTGTTTACAGTACCAGTGCTAACAGTGTATGCAGAGTACTGACAGTGTCCAGGATCGTAGAAATGCAGATAGTGCTTAAATAATGCTTAAAGTACTTTAAAAGTACACTGACTATTCACAGTGAATAGGATGATCATAGTGTTTACAGTACCAGTGCTAACAGTGTATGCAGAGTACTGACAGTGTCCAGGATCATAGAAATGCAGATAGTGCTTAAATAATACTTAAAGTACTTTAAAAGTACACTGACTATTCACAGTGAATAGGATGATCATAGTGTTTACAGTACCAGTGCTAACAGTGTATGCAGAGTACTGACAGTGTCCAGGATCATAGAAATGCAGATAGTGCTTAAATAATGCTTAAAGTACTTCAAAAGTACACTGACTATTCACAGTGAATAGGATGATCACGTAAATGGAGACAACAGTTGAGTGTTGCATGCTGTACCACTGTACCAGTGCTAACAGAGTGTACAAAGTATTGCCAGTGCATATGATCATAGAACTACAGTGCAGAAGACAGTGTATAAGATCATAGAACTACAGTGCAGAAGACAGTGTATAAGATCATAGAACTACAGTGCAGAAGACAATGTATAAGAACATAGAACTACAGTGCAGAAGACAGTGTATAAGATCATAGAACTACAGTGGAGAAGACAGTGTATAAGATCATAGAACTACAGTGCAGAAGACAATGTATAAGATCTTAGAACTACAGTGCAGAAGACAATGTATAAGATCTTAGAACTACAATGGAGAAGACAGTGTATAAGATCATAGAACTACAGTGCAGAAGACAGTGTATAAGATCATAGAACTACAGTGCAGAAGACAGTGTATAAGATCATAGAACTACAGTGCAGAAGACAGTGTATAAGATCATAGAACTACAGTGCAGAAGACAGTGTATAAGATCATAGAACTACAGTGCAGAAGATAGTGTATAAGATCATAGAACTACAGTGCAGAAGACAGTGTATAAGATCATAGAACTACAGTGCAGAAGACAGTGTATAAGATCATAGAACTACAGTGCAGAAGACAATGTATAAGATCATAGACCTACAGTGCAGAAGACAGTGTATAAGATCATAGAACTACAGTGCAGAAGACAATGTATAAGATCATAGAACTACAGTGCAGAAGACAGTGTATAAGATCATAGACCTACAGTGCAGAAGACAGTGTATAAGATCATAGAACTACAGTGCAGAAGACAGTGTATAAGATCATAGAAGTACAGTGCCGAAGACAGTGTATAAGATCATAGAAGTACAGTGAAGAAGACAATGTATAAGATCATAGAACTACAGTGGAATACGTAAAGTATGTCACCACTACTGACTTACCACAGGCTAAGTACTTAAAAGTGTTCACATTGTACAGAATGGAGGGCTCAAATCTCAGTGTTGCTGGTCTTATTAATGCTAATATAAACCCTTTTTGATGGCAGTCTTTATACATTTTCCAAGGTAATTAGCATATTTTGCAGAAACTTGTGAATCTCTTTCAAAACTTGGCAGTATGGTAAATAATACATTCAGGATTGCTGTAAATTAACAGTGAAGATTACTTACCAGTTACCATAAAATAAATGGGATTCCTGAGAAAAAAACTTGAACAAAAGTAGGAATAGTTGTGCTTGTGGATGTGTGTGTGTGGGGAAGGGGGGGGGGGAGGTAATGTGGTTGTGTGTGTTGGAGGTGGGGGGGGCTTGGTTCAGCTCTTAAACTATGCAAAGTGTATTTTTCCAAGTAACTATTTGTAGAGTCTGCTCCCATCACTTAACCGATCTGTCACTAGTACTGGATTGAAGTGCACATAATGTTAGTGACAGTTGTCAGTTTGAGATGTCCTGCAAGGCTTCTGTGCTCATTAGCTTTGTGAACACTACAGAAATAAGCCGCTATGCCTGGTATATATGTACCTGAGAGTTTCCTTGTGACTCATCACTGGTTTGCTTTACTTCCTGACACCTACCCACACTGCTGTATCTAGGGTGCACCTGGCCTGTACTGTGATTTGGCAGACTTTAAGATCTCATCTCTTTTCTCTCATTCGTTATTAGACATATGTTAGTGACTCTCAGAGACATTTTTAGAGCCTACAGACATGTCTTTGGTTCATCTCCATGCCTGCGTGTGTGTGCGGGTGTGTTTTTGTCTTCTTATGTTAACCGCAAGACACACTTTAGGGTTGTGTGGTATCTCATTAGTGGGAATATGAACCCCAGTTAACCTGTATGTACACTGTATGCTCAGAGTTCTGTTTAAAAAAGCAGTCACTCAAATTGACAATGTGCAGTGTCTTGTGCCAGTGGAATAATTCTTTCTAATCTGGTCTGTCAGCTCCTTACCACAAAAGTGTTATGTAATACGCAAGTGTTTAATGTTATGGGAAATATTCAGTTTGCTGCCTTTACTGAACACAATTTTATGTAGGACAAGCCTTGCATATTGCATCCTAATATATGTATGAGAACTATGTATGTATGTGCAGAATTACATTTAATTTGCACGGTTTCAGGAAGCTTCAATGTTTAGTGACACAAGGAGATCGTTTTAGCGTCGTTTTCATAATAAATTTATGCATAAATTCCACTGCAAAAATTCCCTTTATAGTTTGAAAAGGTTGAAAAGTTACAGCACTTAAGATACATGTGTTAAGACATATAAATAAAATGCAATTGTAAGATACAGGCATATGTGAGCTATATACTGTGTGACTAGGGTTCATTGAGGGCGAGATATTGCATTCTGTTCAATCAGACAATATTGGGGCCCACCCTTATATCATTATATCACTCAATGATGCCTGACGTAAGCCCTGCCATGGAGCATGAATCAATATAGACTGTCGCCCTCATGCCAAAGACGCTGTGATTAATGAGGGTAGGCGCAAGGAATAATTGCTCGTCAACAGCAAACATGATAGCCAGACACCTCGCACAGTGACTCGCCAAAATGAAAAATCGCTGTCGTTCACTTAATGGTAGTAGAATAAAAATGATAGAGCAGAAGTCTATTAACATACATATATAGATGTATATCACATTGAGTGTTCATGAAGATATCTAACTCTAGGAAACACCAGTCCATTGCTTTAAGTGAGGAGAGTTCTCGTAATGATGTACTTTGTTAAGCGCGATGCTTTATGCCGTTCTCGCTGTTTTCTTCAGCCCATTAACCTGACAAGGGTTGTGTAACAGGGCTTACCAGTTTGGGATTTGAACCAGTGATCTCCCGCATAGAAGTCCACACCTCCACCACTAGACTAAATTGAATTTTCAAGTGAAATAGCATCTCAGCAAGGCGAAGACACAGTCAAGTAACTAAACAAATAAATAGCTGAAAGTTAGTTGATAGCTTAAATATTACTGGCAGTTACATGTAGTTCTGTAGGTTTTTTGTTTTCTTTATTTATTTATGGAGTGATTGGTGGGTTTTAACGGACAGTTTATTATTAAGGTTTTAGTAGGGTAATATTCACCTTTGCGAACAACATGTACATGATTTTTTTTTACTTCTAAATAATCTTGTTGGGCTAAACATACAAGTGAAAGGTGTATTTTGGTGAAATGAGCTTGAAGTTGTAAAAAAAAAAATAAAGAAAAAGCATGCATACAAAATCGTCTGTAGTATCAGCTAGTCCACAAAACATTTACTGTAAAAAGGGAATTTGGCATGATGATTTGACACAGACAACTTTACATGTACATGTATATATGCTTAGACAAAGTGACATAGTACTGTGACTGACATTCTTACTGTGATTGCTGCTATTCTTGATTCTTCAGGGGACAGTGTTTCTAAAAATAAAGAAACTTGAGTGCATCATTGATTGCTTGCTTTTTTTTAGAGATAAAAAAAATGCCTTTCATCATGTTTTTTTTTTTCAGTGTTTAGCTGGATTATAATTCCTACCTGTTTTTTTTATTTTACTACCAGGAGAAAGAATGCGCTAATCCTGAGGACCCAGCTGTCTGTTAGAGTGCACTGTGTGATCGGTGAGTACGGCTAGAGTTTGTATTCTTATTATGCCTCTGCAAATGCAGTGTGGGCATCTGAATTTGCCCCTGTCTGTCCTGGGTGTGTGTGTGTGTGTGTGTGTGTGTGTGTGTGTGTCTGAGTGCATGTTATATAGTGATTAGGCATTAAACTATTGGTGACATTAAACTGTCTTACATGAAGCTACATATATATTTGTGACTTTAAACTTTGTTTGACATTAGACTGCAGGTCTGTGCAGGTGAATAGTTGGGGATGAAGTAAGTCTGATGTCTGAGTGTTATCACTAGGAGTATTTATGGACCGTATCTGGGGATTCGCGATAAGTCTGATCAGAGGTAGTATTAATCAGGCATGTAGGTATCTTCGTTATCTGTCAGGTACACATGTCAAAGGCAAGCTTATGTCCAGAGTTCTGTATGTGAACTTGGCCAATGAGATTGTGGGTTCAAATCCCAATTTAGTATTTTGTCAAGTTTGTTATGTGCAGATGAGGGGTAGTGGATTTGACTTAACCTAATGGAAATTCTTTCATCCTTATACCTGAGGCCTGTCCTGTAAGTGGGATATTTGGAATCGTTCTCAACTAAAGTAGTAAATAGAAGAACTACATTATAGTTGAATTCAGATTTGTTATTATGCCAACAAATGAACTGCTACAGCCAGGATCATTTCATGGTAGAATTTCAAGTGTGAAGTCACACACCGTAAATGACCACAAATTTCGTCCATGACTAACTTGCGTATTTTTCCTGTTTCTGAGAGTTTTACTGATTTTAGAAAGGTGTTTTGAGGTCTGCTTGGAACATTGGATGATATTATACTGGAAAATTGTAAGGTTTAACACCAAAAATATTATTTTTTGACATTTATTTGCCTTTAAAAATGCACTTTTGTGGGTGAAATTTTAGGGTGACACAGTTGATGTGGTAGATTCTCCTTTCATCAGGCTAAATGTGCTCTTAGGCCTCCTCTGGCTTTATCCCTGTGCGAGGCAATCCGTTATAAACCTGATTCAGGGATAGCAATCATGGCTGCTTCTACAGGACACATTCTAGCCCTGGTTTGGGTGTTTAACTCTAATGGGGTATAATTTAGGCTTATTTAAACCAATGTTATCATCATATATACCTACTTGCTGTTTACTACATAGCCAGGGTTGATAAAAGTGGAACAAGCATGATTGCCATAGCCCCACCCTCGTATTGTAGGGTCACACACAATACTGTTAAAAAAAGAACCATGGGAAAAGTAGACTTGTGCGGGAGTCAGTACTTAATAGTCACTCGCAACCTCACCACACCTATGTCAAAGGTCAGAAAGGTTTATTGTTATGTTTGAATACCATACAGTGTAGTGATTCATTGGATACACCTAATATTTGCACATTTGGCCTGATGTCCATTGGGAGTATTATACTCCATGACCCGAATAATACTATCTGAATATGGTGATTATTGTTGTGTGTGTGCTATACAGTTTCCATTCACTTACTCAAGTCTACTCCAGCGTATTTTGTTGTGTGCACATTTATTATTATATTCATGGAATATTTATTTACGTATTTATACCATAAATAGGTATGGAGTTGTTTCTCTTTTCTTTAGAGTTGAAATAATTCACTGACACATCTTTAATTATGTTTGTCAGTTGTCATTACCAGTGAACAATCAACGAATTCCATGTTTCCTGTCTGACTCAGGCTGTTTTAAATAGGGGGACAATTGTCATGGGGACAACTTACATGGGGACAACTGTCATTGGGACAACGCCAGATTTACCCAGCCTAGTAGTACATGTTTGCACATCTGTGAAAACTTCAACAGTATGTTGTTAATACTAGCAATCCATCAGGTGCAAAGAGGCAAAAAGCTTTAAAGTAAATGTATTTAATATAATCAATATGTACTCGTACATGTTTATGTATGCTGTTTGCACCCTAACAATGCATTCAATAAAATGCCTGTCGAAAGACGAATAATTAAAGTCGTAAAATACTATATTTGGTGCTGAAAATTGTTGATATCATTGTACCATTCAGAAAAAAAAAGAAAAAGAAAATAACTCACGAACTTTTTCAAAGATCAATAGAGCTGAAGATCAAACAGATTGAATACATGTAATGTATTCATGGACTGAATTGTGGGTCAGATACTTTACATGAAGGAAGCATGAATCTGGCTGCAGAAAGTAGTGCAATCATATAGGAAGTACCTGTGAACTGGCCGCTACACTGCAAAAAGTGGTGCAAACACATAGGAAGTATGTGTGAACTGGCCGCTACATTGCAAAAAGTAGTGCAATCATATAGGAAGTATATATGTGAACCGGCCGCTACACTGCACATGTAGGTGTATGTACTGTACTATGAAAAGCTTCAACTTTACATCCCAGTATTAAGTACTGTCCATCAAGTGTAAGAAGACTGTTTTAATAAATAATATATATATATATATATATAGAAATATATAAATAAATAAAGTGTAAGAAATCATTTAGGACCAACTTTTCATGTTTTTGGTTCAGTTTGCATGTAAATAGAACCTTACTCAGGGTTGTGTGTATTTCCATCGTGTATCAATATGTGTACATTTATATAGGTGTGCACAGTCGGCCTACTACATATATAAAATACTCCCATATGGACATCAATCTGTGCAAATATTTCCTCTCTAACCGTGGAGGTAATAATCCAGACGTCATGATGCACCGATGTCAGTCTGCCCCACAACCTCTCTCCATAAAATGGGTGCCTCAGTCAGTGAACTGGAAACATGTATATAGTGACTTACACAGTACGTTCACATTGTTCATTTACATGAGTGAGGTGATGCAGTGCACTACTGTGGTTTGTTGTATACACGAAAGCTGTGAATTAAGCAACTTGTTTTGTGAATTACCTTTAATGTTACACCTGTAACATGATGGCATCTGTTATCATCATCCGCATCAGCGCTGTGAACAATTCTCACTTTGACATTTTTGAACCAGATTGATTGATTGATTAGCTTCTAGTTTTATACCTTACTCAGTATTTAACTACAGTGAATGTCAGCCAGGGTTAGGGGTAATCTTTAATGCTTGGTGTAATCCTGACCAAAGCACCGAGGCAGTTTTTACCTGCCAGGTTATAAGTTCAAGTTATTAATTTACAACACACTCACATCTGCGCAGAGTTTGCTTGAAAAATGTATGAAATCACCATGACATGCAGGCTTTATGTTGTGCTGTTTGTAAGTTTGAAGATTGTATCTCTATAATGGTTACCTATAAGGTATATTCCTATGTGTCACTGGTTATGGTAATGACATTCATCGTGTGAGACTTGAGAGATTACCTGAGTTGTGCATTACATGAGATAGGCAGGTGGGCTATAGACGTAATATCATGACATCACAGCTGTTGCTATGAGAGTTATATCTCATGTCATTCACCATGCAGGTGATTTAATTGACGTGTGATGTTGTAAGTATCATTACTGCTATGGAACCTTTATATAACTCCGCATGTATGTTTATTTGCGCTACCTCTTGATGGAGTGTCTTTAGAAGGACATTTTGATCTTTATTCTTTTAGCTCTTAGTCCAGGTGTGATGTTAACCTTTCTTACATGTAGCAGTTGGAATAATTAATAATGAAGTAGTATGTAGTGCAGTAAATTAAATTATTTAAATTAAATTAATGTTTAACTGAAAACAAGAGAGCTTACACACCACCTATTGACCTGGTGTGATGTATATTCAGGTGGCATTCAACATTTTTCATCAAATGCAAATCTGTAAAGTTTAATTATAAAAATAATTAAATGTCAGGGTAAACAATAACAGGACTGTTTATCGTAAAGTAAAAGTTTAAGGAAGAATGTTTTGTTCAAAAGTTAAGCAGATTTGGTTAACAGTGCTTCTGTCATGTATGTTTTTCCCAGATGTAATAGGTAACAGCTAGTACTACACTGTACCTCTCATTTCACTAAGGACCTCAATATGAGGGACTATTTACACCTGTGGTTGTGTAAGGGGTGAACGGGCACTCTCTGCTGAATACATTATGCTGTTCTACTTAAACACTTCACAGTCATACTTGTCAATTTTCCTAACTTTCCAGCTAATAACAATGTTATCTCAAGGGTAGGACAAAAAGTCAAACATATTTTTGTTCTCAGCGGAGATCTTTTCTCCGAGTCTGTCTTGAGTGGATGCTACAATGCACCAGTGAAATCACCTGTGAAAAAGTATGTGGTGGGCGGTAGATAAATTAACCTGGTCGATATAAAGCCAGGTAGAAATTCCTATCGTGAACCATGCTGTAGCTAACAATATGAGTCCATGCGTTTTGACATGGTGTTATCAGAGACGTACAGAGACTAAGAGGTGAATGATGGAGCCGTTTCCTGGGTGTTGGCTTTTGTTTTCTGCCTGTCAGCAGTGATGTTAGCAGAGATTTTCACCTGCCCAGGTGGACTGAAGGGTTAACACTTCAGTCCTGAGAGAGCGGGTCTTTGTACAAAGTTATTGAGGAGAGATGTCAAAAGTGTATGACCAGTGATGGAATGTTTTGACCTGTGTGGCCGTCATAACAGTCTTAGGGTCTTCTATAGTTATTGATGTCAGGTCATTCAGGGGATTAGGCAGGAGTCACCCCTAATATAATCTGAAAATATACCTGTCAGGTGTGAACTTGTTCAGTTTGATATTGTGTATGAAACTATATCCCTAGTATTTGGTTAGTCTATTGAAGACTTGGCATTTGGTTAATCTAGATTGACTTATATTAAAGATGGTATAGAATTGCTAGAATGTGGGTACATGTAAACTAAATCTCCTGGTATTTAGTTTAGTCTACAGCTGGTGGCATTACGCCAGATCTAAAATGCCTTGTATTTGATTTAGTCTCGAACTGCTGGTGTTCATGTTATTGTGGGACTCCTAATATTTGATTAGTCTCTGGACTTTGTAGGGTTTGTTTAGTCTCGTTTTGTAAGTCTAGAACTCATGGTAGTTGGCTAGTCTAAAACTTGCACTGGTATTTGGTTAGCCTAGAACTCATAATATTTGGTTAGTCTAGAACTTCTGGCATTTAGTTGGTCTAGAACTCATAGTATTGGGTTAGCCTAGAACTTCTGCTATTTGGTGAGTCAAGAACATGGGGTATTTGGTTAGTCTAGTACTCATAGTATTTCGTCAGCCTAGAACTTCTATTTGTTTAGTCAAGAACTCCTGGTATTTGGTTACAACTCAGCCTTGAACTCTTGGTATTTGGTTTGTCAAGAACTCCTGGTATTTGTTTGGTTTAGAGCTTTGTATATTTGTTTAATAAAAAAAAATTCCAGGTATCCGCTGCAGTCTGTGTCAGGGCGTGGATCAGTGCAGCAAGACCTCTGAGGAGTTATACAAGAGGGGATTTAAAATTAGCAATGTTCAACAGAATAATCGATACAGAATATATCTGATGTTTAGTGCTTTTTTGCGCATATATATATATATATATAGTGTGTGTGTGTGTACAGGCAGAAAGTTGGTTTCTCATATGATAAGTAAGGGCATATGAGTGCTGAGTGTTTTGACGGACTGTCCCTCAAATGTTTCAGTAGTTTGATTAGCAGAAATTACATACATATGCAGGCACTGCCATTCTGCTCTCACATGGTAATTTCCGTACCTTTTGTCTTTACATTGTACTTCATGATGTGGCAGGACATATGTAGGGTTGGGTTCTTTTTTATAGGGCCCGTAAAAGTCATACCTGTTGCGCAGCATTATGTGTTCTTATTTGATAGGGTTGTCTTGTGCTGTACATGTAAATTATTCAGTTACAGGTGTGTTCCTTGCTCTTTACGCTATGATAGTATAGAGTGTTGATACTGGATATGTGTCATAGGCATCTCCAAACTGTCTACATAGGAAATAGCAACCACGCTCTGACAAACATTTACAAATTATACAGGATGGATACACTTAAGTGATTTTTGTACTGAATACGAGAATCAAGGTTTTAAAATAGCTGGATGTGGATGTGTTCATAAACACACGCCTGTCTACGGCCTTTGCTGGCTGGGTTTGTTGTGAGCATGGGGCACAGTTTGACACACAGGCAGCAGCAGCCATTTTAGTATAAGTGGATGTGTTTTGCTTTTAAACAAGGCTGTGTGTGCTTTAGGGGAGTCGATGTTTACTGCTGGAAGAAAATATCAAACAAATCAAGGGGAAAAAATAAGCCGCTCAACTGCACATATGAAAAAAAGGGGCCTTTTTAAGCATCTGAGTGATGGAAAGCAGTTAATCATATGTGGATGCATGCCAGCATGTATGTTCACCAGTGGTCAAGAATCAATGCAGAGTAAATGTACACGCTTGACCAGTGGTAACTCACGCTTGACCAACGGTAACTTACTACTTTGGCTCCACTGAACTGTCACATATTTCTGTGTTTTTCAGCTGACACTTTTGTGTACAGTTTTTTGGCACAATTTGTCTTGACAGCTGGATAATAACATGTCTGATATGTATCTCTCCCCCCCACCCCTACCCACCCCTGGATTAATGGATTAAATATTTATGTAGGAATTCATTTAGTCTTCAGGTGAAAGGAAACTTTTTTAGCATACCTTCAAATGCTGTTATTTTCCAGACACAAGAAAAATTTTCACTATTTTGGATACCTTTTAATTATGAATTGCATAAGAGCAGTCAGTGAATACCTGTATTTACTGTGCTAATATTGTTTGTGTAAACTTCACAAGTGTGGCGATAGATAACATTCAGATAAATCAACAAATACCAATGGTGGTATTGGCCTGATTTTAAGGTAATGCCTTTTCATGGAGCATACGATGCCAAATAATTTATACTTTGGCTTTCATTCTTAGCTTATAATTTACTCTAAGTCATGGAAATAAATAATTTTGGCATTTCTTTCTCTCATAACCTTTGAAATTATATATTTTCTTTTGCAACATTATTCTGATATAGTGTTCACTGAAGTCACACAGCAGTGAAATCTGGTTACATTACCATACATAAGTAAAACATTGTTGTACTTTGTGCTAAGGTTTAAAACTAAATTGCAAAAGTAAAAAGTTGTGAAGTAACAGCTGTAACTGTAATCCCCTAAACCAGTGCTGTCTGCTCAACCAGTCAGTTTCTGACAAGTGCATTCAAATTGAAATTCAAACAGGGTTTGGTTTAATTTTCGCTTCCTCCACCCAGAAATCCAAACACCAATTAATGAACTAAATAAATGAATAAATGTAAGAGAGATCAGACTGGAATGAAGTCAGGGATTTGAGGAAATAGGGCAAGTTACATTATAAATGATAAAGTAGATCAACCTTGCAGCTTTTCTCTGCTTTGTTCTGTTGTGCCTCATCTGAGCCAGGTTGGATGCTATGGATTTCTGTTTAGCATTGATTTTGGCCACTTTCCTGTGCATAATAAACACTGAGGCTGACTGAACAGGGACAACTGTTGGGCGGTTTTTATTGAGATCTGCACGTTGACTGGCATATTGCTCTTCATTGTATCATTGGGATGATGTTGATTTAGCTCCTTTGTGTGTTGACTTTGATGGGTCAGGTGTGTGAGCAAGGTAACAAGGCCTTTGTCAGTAAAAATATTTTCTATCTGTAGTTACATATATATGTGGGCAGTTTTTTTTAGGGTAAACTTTTTCAAAAGAGTTCAGTTTTCCAAACTGAATGAGATTTGTAGTCTAAATGTTAACTTATTTTAATACCGATAAGCATATTATTAATAATGAACAAATTGTTATTAATGAAAAAATGGTTAAAAACTAAAAGTACATGAAAGTGGATAAGTTGAAAATTTATTTTTCAAAATTTGTAAAAATATAAGAATACAGGAAGACAAAGGAAATCAGTCACTTAATATGGATATATGTGGGTTGGTCTGTGGTAGCTGATCTTTGTATAAAGCTCTCTACAGTATACAGAAAGTCCATTTTTACCTGGCAAATGGCCCAGGAATTTCCTCCCATACCTGTAAACCATGTCCAGGTACAATACTATTGAGGAGGTATTTCACAGGAAATTGGCCATCAAATCAATGAAAAGGTGGCTCAGTGTATCAGCGTCTGGCATTCTGGTGGTCATTAAGGCCCTGTGCACCTGTCAGAATAAGCCTTACAGTTGTCATTTTCCGCTGACTGGCTTTGATGAGACAGGTGGGCATGGGTACATTATAAACTCTATAGCACAGTAGGAATTCTGTGAAACATCTACAGTTACCTCCCTTTTGAAGTGTTGGCAAGTGGTGTTTTAGTAGAAAAAATATAATGGATTTTTTAGAGATACATGTAATACAAAATAAGAAACTCAAACATCATGGGTCATATGTGGGAAGGCCTGCTGATGGTCGTGGGTTTCCTCCAAGCTCTGCCAAGTTTCCTCTCGTCATAAAGTTAGTGGCTTTCCTATGGTTGAAATATTCTTGAATACAGCGTAAAACACCAACCAACCAAATAAATAAATAAATGAATAAATCACACAACATTTCACAGCAACTCAAATATATTTACCTAAATATATACTGTATATACTATGACTGAATTATTTATTTATTTGATTGCTGTTTTACGCCATACTCAAGAATATTTCACTTATACAACGGTGGCCAGCATTATGGTGGGAGAAAACTGGGTAGAACCTGGGGGAACTCATGACCGTGGACTGAATTAAAGGAATTATATAGTGTATATAATCTGCTATAATCTGGTTTAGTGGTGAGTATATTCAGTTTGCCCTGGAGTTTAGAAATGAAGAATGATCACCCTGTGATGTAAGAAAATTAACCTGTGATAGGTTAATCAATACTTCTCATGGGTTTCACATCAGTGCTGAAAGGTGACGTAAATAATCACAGCAAGGTAGCGACTTCATTTTACCTGTCATGTTAACCCCATGTGCAGGCTTTGATTAACATCCAGTGAAGTATTTATGGAGAGCAAGGTACACCTGAACTGTATTTCTGAATATTGGTGTGGGAAAAATAGGAAAATGAAAACCTTTCATTCCGCTGAATGACTACAGCACAGTCTGTGATGCAGAGTGAAAGAGTTTTGATGGCCCGGAGCATTCACATGGTAGAAATATTCCTAGCGTCTAGAATCTTATTTTTGAAATAATCTGAAGGTGTACTAATATTTGCTCCAATTCTGTAACATGCTGCTTACAAGTAGTTTTGTTCACATTTCATCAGGGATGTAGTGTATTTTTGCAACACTGTATTATTTAGTTGTTCGAAAGGCAAAACTTTCCTTTTTTTTCCTTAACAGGGCCCAGTTTTATAAGATGATAATATTTCATAAAATACAATAATCACATATAAAATATACAAATGTACGATAAAAAAAATTGTTGTATGCCGCTTTGTGAAATAAAACACTAATTAACTTCTTGGTAAATATTTATAAAGAAAAGAGCAGTTTGTGTCAGTAGCCTGGTAGTGATGACAATGATTATTGTATTTATGGTACAGATCTGACCAGCAATATTTATACACACAAACATGCCCATCACTGGGAGGCAGGTAAGCCCAGTCCTTGATTTTGTCATGTGCAGACCAGCTGTTGACCTTGTGCCCTCTGACCTCTGTGACCTGATGGGAATGGTTTACAGTGGAGGTTAGTTGAGTACAAATTGGCTGTGTCATCTGTGCTGATGACTGTCTACTCAGTCTGTGATACATCCTCATCAGAGGATAATTATACCATTACTATGAATAAAGTGATATCTGGGCTTTTTTTTTTTTTTTTTTGTTCTTGGGTAATAGTGCGTAATCTGATAATTTTAAGTTTGATTATGTAGCTAAAACTATGTGTATCAATTATTTTCCAGTTCTACATTATTCTGTAATTTTGAAAAAAATTTTCTGTAATACAGGCGGATAATTTAGTTGGTAGATATTGGTGGATCATTTGCTCGATATTGAGATAAATAAAACAACTTTAAAAGTCATACTGACTGGCAATAAAATTGGAGCAATTATTAACACAAAATTCCGTAATTTATCATTTCTTTTGGTTCTTTTCTTCGTGTTGTTTATTTAACCGCATGCCTTCCACCAACATGGTGGGTATATTTGTACTCCACACATGGGAAGGTTGGTTGGTGTTAAACTTGTCAGTGGTTTACCCTCAGCGCACAGGATTCCTTCCTACATAAAACTTACTGCCATTGTATAAGTGAAAAATTCTGGAGCAAGGTGTAAACCTAAAATCAAATATAGAAATAAATAAATACACTGTTTTCTAGTTAAGGTATGTTATTCAAAAATTCACAATGTTAAAATTCTTCTTTGTACTCTCAGCGACTATTTTCATTGTAAACAGGTTTTATTTTTATCTCAATTGACAGTGGGTGCAGGTTGTATACAGACACAGGTTGGCATGTTTCATGTATAGAACATGCTTGTTGTGTTGAGGTAAGCGGGCCAAATTACAAAGAAACATTGAAATGTCAGATTTGATTGGTCCAATGAAGGCGACACCGTGTGACACGCAGTTAGAGAGTTCAATGATAGTTAACCAGGAAGACATGGGAACTGTTGGTATTACATACACATGTACATATCACAGCTGTCAACCTTTATAAACTGTTTAAACTTAGCTGTTAAAAAAAGATAGAAATGAAATAAATAACTGAAGTCCGACAGGAGATCGAGTGCTCAGAATTCCAGCGGGGACTGGGAGGAATAGTTATTTGGGTGGAGGAAAGACATTTTTTTTTGTTTCGAGACAGAATTTTTAGTGGACAGATACAAGAACGTGAGAGTATGAATACAGTGCTGTGTACTGTCCAACAGGAACGATAGGTAAATAAGTAGCTATAGTCAGAACAGGTTCTCTCCAATAGAACTGAGGCAATCAATAAGCAATGAGCGAGAAGATATTCAGCATTCCAAAACACCTGGCAGCGTGACCTCCACTGACCTACATCTGCATTGAGGTCGCCGTAATGTTATGAAGCTGCTTTCTGCATATCATTGCACGTGCAATATCTTCATAGGATCAGAAATTTATGTATGAAATTTGTCTGCAGTATGTAAGACAGATTGATATAAATGTTCATATCTGTGTGTGCATGCGTGATAGGAATTTGGATGTTGGTTAAGAGAAAGGTAATTTAGTGTTATGAACTATGCTTATAGCTTAGATGTCCAACTCTGTTTAAAACATGTTGTTTTTAATACTGCATTAAATACTGGTAACCATAATATTACTGCGGTAATGTTACACCTCTAGTATATAGTTATATTAGGTACCAGAGTATTCAAGAATCAAATGATACCATTTGTTTACTGGTAGATATATACACATTTTGTAATTAAATCCCCAAAATTATATTTTAAAACTGGTATTACATACAAGGAAATCAGCATTATGTAAAAATCTACTGGAATAACATTAACACAGTATTTACAGTGTCCTTATTCAGCCAGTTAGGTTGTGCACCTTCAGTCCCAAACCTTTCAATCAACACAAAGTTATGTGACATACTTGAGTTACATACAGATAGGTGTGTATATCATACATCAGTGTTACCTGTTTGGATGACATACACGTGGAAGTAAAACTATTTGACACGGTTGATAGCTAGGGTGTAAGATAGATCGAGCTACATTACAATTGTACATGTACATGTAGGTCAGCTGTTTTAATACAGCTATGTACAGGTCTCCTGGATGTTAAAACTTGCACCTAAGATACATTCTCAGAGGCAGCTAAAACAGTACTGTCTACTACCTGTTTTCTCATATAGTAAATGAAAGGTGTTGATATGAGAGAATCTTGTTATTTGTGAGGCGACATTAAAAAATCCAACACTGCTAAAATCCACCTCTTTATTTTATCTGATTTTATTGTCTTGTAAGATTTTCGTATCTTCCAAGACCTTTCTTATCACTTTAGTATGTGTTTAATTCTAACAATTGCTGGAACAGTCAACATTTCCCACAGATTAAATGACTGTTCAGTTTATTTTTGTACCATCCCCCCACATTTAAGAAAAAGTCATTCTGCCTGTAAAACAAAAATATTAATTGGTGAGGCCTAAAGTAATAGGAGATGTATTCTGTTGGTTAACAGAAATTGGGATATCATTGCGAAAAAAAAGGAAAAAAGAAAAACTAAATAAAAACGATTCATGCTAAACAGAAAGTTAATTTGCATTTTTCTAACAAAACCTGGTCTGCCAGCAACCTGTGGATGGTCCTGGGTTTCCCCTGGGCTCTGCCTAGTTTCCTCCCACGATAATGCTGGCCACCGTCGTATAAGTGAAATATTCTTGAGTACGGTGTAAAACACCAATCAAATCTAACAAAAACCCAGATAAAAACTGTTCCATGTACATCCACAATATCGTCCACATTTGTATGGTTTTCATTAGCTGTATAAGTAGATCATAATTTGCAACCTGTTTTATTTTTAGAAACTTATAAAGATTTCAGGCTTTGTATTAAGTACATAAATATGATTGGTCATCCTTGCTTGCTCGTCTGTTAATTTGCTGTGCCGAAATGAAGTACTGCAGTTTGTCAAGTCACAAGAATCACTCATTTATATAGGTGGATTCACACAACTTTGTGTAAGGGTACAACTTCGTGCGCAAATCTTGTTTACTTCTTATTGTACAGTTAATATTCATGCATCTCTATGCTGAACAATCTTTACCAGCAGAACTACTTTAAAATCGCTCATAATAAAAACGCAAATGTTGCTGACTTCTGGCTGGTACAGCTGCTAATATATAGGCATCTCTACACTAGCCATCATCCTACACGGGCCTAAGTGAAAAATTCCTGAGCATGGCATTAAAACACAGTTGAATAAGCATAAAATAAAATATACCTGTATCTGACTGTATCAGTCAGCCAGGAATAGCAGTGTGTGTAGTGGGTGGAGAAGGTAGAGAGGTATTAAATGAACTGTGTAATAGTTCACCTCAGTCAAGGGGTGAAAATAGTATTTTTTTTGTTACATAGAAATGTAGATACTCTGATGTACCCTGAGTGTACACTTAATATCACAAAAGAGCAGAGAACGGTGGTATAACACCTGACCAGCAAGTTGTATGGTGCGTCGGACAGGTGACAAATAGGCGTCTATTGATACGGCCAATTGCCATGAAATATCATACTCCTCGTCAGCCTTGTGTGCATGACAACTGTTTGCTCTTTTTCACACGGACTTAAAGTGGCTGGTGTAGACCATAAATGTTACGTGAATGTTGTTGTCGTCCCACAGTTAGCAATTTACACTGTGGGAAAGTTCCCACAGCTGTGGGTGCCTACTCTATTGTAACATATCTGAGGCTTGCTCAACATCCTGTAGTTGTCATGGTTGTAGAGCTAGGAGAAGTCCGGGGGAGGGGGGGGGGGGGGGAAGCAGAGGCCATATGTTATTAGGTGGGGTGCGTTCACGAACTGAGTAGCTCCCTGTAGCTTCACTAACAGCTCTACTGAATTCACAGGAAGCGTTTGTAAGACTTGTAGGTGTGAAAAAGTCTATTAATAAAGTTAAAAGTGATTGATATAGGTCAACCTTTAATGCCAACAATTTGAAAAGGACCATACTAATCCCTCTAATTTTATTTGAGTCCTCAGTGAATTTTATTAATTATAGTGTTTGCCCTAAAAGTTCACTGAAAAAAAAAGCATTTTTAAAGGCACATAAAAATATATATATATATATAAAATATTGCTTTAGGTGCTGAACATTACATTTTTCCAGTGTCATCGTCCTACCCCTCAAACTAAATCCTCAGAAAACTTTTCTGATCAAGATAAAACAACTGGACAAAATGACCAAAATTTTGGTCAAATGCAATATACATGTACAATACTGATGCATGTAATACTATGTAATACTAACATTGTTGAAAATTTATAATAAAAAATATTGTTTAGGAGATGCGGTCTTTTATTATGATGTATTTAGCAAAAGCCCCCTTCCTATTGCCGTTATAATATTTGTATACATGTACATGCAAATTGCTCCCATGTTTACAGGTATTCGTGCCTTGATCAGTCATACTGCCTCGCACTGTGTAGGCTTAATCCCCCATTCATGAGTGTTGACCACTGAGGTCAGAAAGTGCATTAGATTGACCAATGGTCAGAGGTTTGACCAGCAGCCCACATGAAGTGACCAGTCACTCCCTGATGTCCAGACAGACCACAGGAATGTGGGGCTGATTGACATCAGTATGCTTGTCCACCTGTGTACCTGTGGGTAGTATTGTAACTAATCAAACATGTCCACCTGTGTGTGTATATAGTGTACTGTATAATATACAGGTAGACATGTCAACAAATATACATATTTGTCACTAACACAGCTTGAGCCTCCATCCAATAGCCATACATCTTTTCATTCTTTAATTTTAACAACCACAAGATTATTCAGGCAAACAAAGGAATAGATTTGTTACCAAACTGAATAAAAAACAAAAACAATTATAATGCCACAGGTGAAGATGTTTGGAAAAACATACTTAGGGGTTTAAAATATCTGCAATGGAATGGTACACTTCACAGATTGCTATGCATTAAAGTATAATGTACATCTTTTGTTGGTCAACTCCTTATTTTTCTCCTAGGTTTACCTCAACTGTTAGTCTTTTGTTACACTGGTCATCAGAAATGCCTGAAAACCACCACAACATAGCTGTGGTCATTGAGCACCTGAGATGTGTAAACATAATCTGAGTGTGTCTAAAGTGGGAAGGTAAACGCTGATTGTGATCTCTGTCGTGACAGATGGGCTTATACCAGCTCACAGTAATCCTTACCCTAATCCTCAGTGACACACCTTATTCCCAATGTCCAGTCATAATTCTTTTGAATGGTTGCATGCAAATATAACCATTTCGCATATGAAAGAGAGACTTTCAGAACAATTTATGCATGTTTTTAATTTTTGATTTTGGAGACAAGACTATATTGGTTGGATTAGCAAATTACAAGGCTTCAGAAAAAGTATAATTTTATCAGTCTACACCCAATATTGCCTTCAGATTATGCTTGCAAATTCAGATCAACACCTTGCAAACATGCAAAAAGGTCAAAGAATTACAGTATACATTTTAATATATAAAATATTTTTCTTAGTTTAAATCCTTTTTTTATTAGGTATTTCCTTATGTTATGGTGAGCTTTAACAATAATTACTATATTTCCTCTTTAGCAGTTTTTCATAACAGAAGTTATGAGTATAGTGCCATTTAAGAAACTTTTTGTGAAATTTGTTTAAGTTCCTAGCCAAAGACCCTAGCCAAAGTGTTGACATCAAAACTTTCATTTTAAGGTCTTAATGTGCTTCCTAAAGTGCGTTTTACAGCCAAAATCCAGGTGAAATACAGTTATCCTGGTAATCATGTACTGCCTATTAAGAAGAATGCTTTGTTTTGGTAAAATTCCTTTAATAGTTAGCTATCTTATTCATGTAATTGAGTGGCATGGATGTGTTTAATTGATACTATGAGGTGTAGTTATGACTGACCCCCACTGTAGGGGATCAGTGTCCGTGTGGTGAGGGGGCGTAGCCTGAGGGGGTATGTGATATGTGTGGTCATTAGGACAGAGTTAAGATTCAGATTTGCATACCTTACCTGAACAGGTAAGGTCTGATCAGCCTCTATAGGGCTCTTAGAATTGTGGACTGCCCCCAGGGGGTTTTGACATCAAAACTTTGGACTCTACTCTCACAGGGAGTGTGTGTGAGGGGAAATAATCTTACTGTGAGAGTGTGACAGGGAAATGTCCTCCCCCTCCCACCAAATCCTCTGTTTGCATTTCCTCCCCTGAAATTCTCTTGTACATAGTAATCAGCCTCAGATGGACTGGACAAATAAGTGGGTGGGCAGTGTATAAAATTAACAGTGTAACCTCAAAATGACCAGTGCTAAGTTAATGGTAGAGTAGTGCGGTGTGAACTTGGATTTCCTGTGTGGTACCTTATCCGTCCTGGCCCCTGAACAACGGGAAGGAAATAGATTTGTGGTGAGGGGAGACTATCCAGTATCTGGCCTTTTGTTTCCACTCATTCATAAAAAACAGTTTGGCGTCAAACTGACATGACAGCTCCTCTGTTGTCTGGACAGGGCACAAATTTGAGCGTAATTGCGAGAAATGAATCAGTGGTGAGAGGCTGTAGCGGACTGAAAGGGACTGATTTTTTGCATAGTGCATGATGTTGACCTAAAAGTGAACTCCTTGGTACCGATCTCGTAGTGATGCTAACTAAAGTGGATTTACCCATCATGGGGTATGCATGTTCTTTCCTGGACATGAAAACACAGTGGAAAGGTAAGATGTATCAAGCTATTCAGCAGTACTGAAAATTTATTTAGTAGTTCGATTGGTTTTTGAAAAAGAGCATATTGAAGAATTTGCGAGATTACTCTCAGTGAGGAGATAACTTGACGAAACCAAGTATGGCCGAAGATAATTGAAGGATACCACCCACACCTTTTGTCTTCAGATATGTCCTGTCTACAAGGGGTGTGGTTTATGGCTATCAGAATATTGGGATAAAATTCAATGGTAATCCATTGATGCCAGCTGACTGTCCCATCTAACTTAAAATCATAGTCAAGCTCTTTTACATCTGGCTTTGAATTCAGTTGCCATTGGTCTGTTGACTGCAGAGAGTCCAACACTTTAGGCAAATGAGCCAGCAAGCTTGTCCCTCATACAAGGTTCAAACTTGAGGACTGTATTGATACAAGCATCAAGCTGGGGTTGGGTTCTGAGCTGTTTAATGTATTTCAACATTTAGTTCATCATCTTTTTGCCAGTGTATATCTATATGTATATATATTGTTTTCAAAATCTTGTTGCAAGTGGTTTACACAATCCAAATTAACATGTTTTCTAACATGTGTAACATATTGTTTCAAATTGTTTGTGTCTGAGGGCCTAATGGTAGATTTAACCCAGAGTTGACTGAGTATACACATTGTATTTTAACCTCTTGAAATAAAGCCATTATTATTATTATTATTTTAGTTGTCCTTTAGGTGATTATAGATTACATTAGAATCATAAATGTATTAATATTTGTTAGTACAACATTAGTTGTTCCTCCCACCATAATGCTGGCCGTCGAAACATTCTTGAGTACAGCGTAAGACGCCAAGCAAATAAATAAGTACCAGTATTAGGTGTCTCCTTCCTCCAGAACTGAGGGCTGGGCCAAATTTATCTAGCTTTGGTGGCTGAGTTGAAAGGTTGACCTTCGAAAGAGACGTTTTGGTTCCAGAATCTTTATTCTAGCTCAATATTGTATTTTCATACTTTTAATTTCTTGTCTTTTGCAGAAAAACTTTTGAACTCCACAGGCAGAGAATTAAGACGTGCCTTATTCTCTCTCAAGCAGATTTTTCAGGTAAGAGTTTTGTTTGTGTTCACCGCACAGATAATTAAAACAATCAACTGTTAAATTTGTAAAAGTAAAAACATTACACTCATAAATGTAAATGAATCAGGTTCTCCTTCTGAATGTACTGTATGTTTGGTTATAATTTGAAAAGAAACCCTTTTTACCTTTTGAGTCAAAGCTTTGCACTGTATTGTTACTACCTGCCCTTTCAGTGATGTTTTCTTGGTATGCAAACTGCCTACATAAAGGTAGTCACTACTTTGGCAGAAAAGGTACCCCCTCATGACTGAGTTGTGACAGTTTTGATTGAAGTTATCAAAAACCAGTACAATGTATGTACCGTATTTCCTCAACCTGTTTGCATATGAAAGAGCAACTTTAGATGCAATTTATGCACACTTTTAAGTTGATTTTTGAGACAAATCTACAGTGGTTGGATTGGCAAAGTGTAATTTTATCAGTTGACACAGAATAATGCCATCAGAATATGCGTGAATACACACTGTGCAAACATGTGAATAGTCAAGTCTTTCCCCTGATCCAAACGAATACGCAATAAATGTATTAAAAACTAGATAGTGTTCGTAATTGAGATAATTTCTCTTAGACAAATGTATAATCCTAGATAACGAGCAAATGTTGTTCTCTGAGAAACCGTTTGGTTAGGTTTAGGTTTATATCCAGTTGGTTACACCTGAGTGACAGCTAACAACGCTACATCCTCCACAATAACAGCTTAATCTGATTTATCCTGTAGATAAAGCTGGCAGTATTAAAAAAAAAAAACCGATGATAATTTGCTACATTGTGTTCAAGTGCATTAGAAGATAAAGTGTTGATCTGTTTAGATAGGTATGTGTGCTCATACATGAGATGACAAAAACATGCATTTACTATTACATGAGATGAAAAAAAACATGCATTTACTGTTACATGTCTATACTGTTATTAATATTTAGAACCCATGAAACCATAAGCGAACAGGTTTAGCACTGCACTTGTTTACAAATAAGGATGAGTAATTACATCCTCTAAATACGCCCATACCACTATTAAAGAAACATTGTTGTCTCGTTAATTAAACAAAAAACAGACGTATTTAACCTTGAACAGTGCCTGTATATTTAATACTCAGAGCGATAATTGCAACGCGTGCAATGAAACTATTCTGGTCTAGGCATGAATGTGAATGTTCCTATCACTTTAGACTACAGGTATAAGACAGTTACATGATTGTATTACACGTAGGAATTTCTGCCGTAGAATATTCTGGTGAGATTTCATGATCATCTTCATTATAGTATAGAGGTAATCTCCCTGAATAAAATCTTGTAGCTCCATCCTATACTGACTAAATTTTTGTCTCAGCTTGTCCAGTGATTTCTCATTGGATGGAGAAGGTTGACCTTAACACCAGTCAGAATTGTCATTTCAGTGCGCGGATAACTAAAAGAGCCTACATCAGCCTGCGGTTGGTCATGGGTCCCCCCGAGTATGGTATCCTTCCACATTGCTAGGTGGAACAAAGAAACAAACAAATCCATAAATAAATAAATAAATAAATAGATAAAAGAGCTTGCTTACCTGTATATTTCACTTTTGAAAATACATACGATAAGCATGAATGCAAGAATACAACAGTAGGCTGGTTAGAAAAGATGTTTCTTCATTTCCAGTTAGCAATAAATCATAATGGGGCTACAACGTCAGACTTCAGTGAGGGACACCTGAGAATGTTGAATGTCCCCTATCTGCGACCGTCGTGAAATTTTTGGTAAATTTTTAGTCAGATTTTAGTGAGATTTGAACTGTATGCAGCGAGAGAACGTTATTTAAATTATCAGCAACTGGGCCCGGGATCATGAAAGCAATCTTAGACTTGGGTCAAACTTTCAATGACTAAATCTGGTACATGTATATTTTTCTCCGTTATTTGATTTGAAATTTGTTGCACATAGGTTACCTACAATTTACATTATCAAGCAATATTTTAGTCTTGTTGTGTAAGAAACACAGCAAATTCAAGTTGACAGTGATCCTGTCGGCATGTGTATGTTAAGTCCCTGCGGGTCCAAGCATAACTGGCCTAGTTTTAACCCATAATTAACGAAGTAAGGAAAAATAGCCTCAAACAATTAGACCTTTGCTGTGTGATTTTATGTTAATGTGCCCTGCTCTGATGCTGTCTACCGTCATGCAGACAGTCTGAGTCCTTGCTTGGCGAGGAAGACTCGTGAAAAGGAAGATGCAAGGCATTTGCTTTTCTATGTATTGGTCTGTGTGAAAACTCCTGATGGAATTGGCTACTAAGTAAGCCTCACACTAAAACAGGACCAGCACTGTGGATGTGCTGTTAGAGATTGTGTTAGTAATTATGTTGATGTTCCCCCTTGTAGGATGACAAAGACTTGGTGCACGAGTTTGTCAACAACGATGGGCTTGATTGCCTTATTAAGGTGGGGGCAGAGGCCGACCAGAATTACCAGAACTATATCCTTAGAGGTGAGTCCACATTGACCTGAGCTTTCAACCCCCTGTTTTCATCCATATAGATGGAAACATTTGATATGCAGTGAAATTAATCTACTTTTTTGGGGGATATACAATCGAAGCTTCTTTAAGCCAGTCTTGGAGAGTATGATAAATATGGAGACTGATTTAACACCTGAAATTATTGGCTAACGTTCATCAATGGCTTGTCACAGGCGGCAGGCAGTTAGGTCTGTACAGGTTACTGATGAGATAGTAGTTTTATTCCAACTATAGCCTAGCCAGTACAGTACTAAATACCATTTCTATTGCTCATCTTGGCCCCACTAGTGGCAGATGGCCTCTAGAGAAATCCTAGCTGCCTCGTAGTATGTCTGTGAAGAATGTTTTTTACCCTTCGTCCTAAAAACTGCCTTGAGACTAGTATGTTATATAGTTCGCTGCCAAAGTATCATGATAAATCAGTTGTGGGTTATAGTTACATCAGATTAAATCACTGAGTGTGACATTTGATTACCTCTTTAATTAGAAAATTTATATATATCTATGTAGCATTTTACTGTGAGTAGCTCAAACTGATGTCCAGGGCATTTACTTTTGCCTCCAGGGACTTGTAACATTTTCTGTCAGGGAAAAAGGGCAGAAAACAAGACCCTAGGGACATGTTAATTGTGGATTATGACCTGGTGTTAAATGGGCCATTACTAAGGGGATGATTTCCACAGCTTCCGCTGAATTCCAGAATTCATCAAGACATTAGCCCTATAACACCTTTTAATTTAGCTAGGCTCTAATTACTTTTACTGGCCAGGGAGAAGAATATTAATATTCCTACATAATGTGCTTTTTTTTTCATTACAACTTAAGGAGATAATTAGGACTTTGGTTGACAGACCTTTGGGTTGATATTAATATTAACGTAAGCCAACCTTCACCCACCCTTCACCCCCCCCCCCCCCACCTCCCGAAGTCCTGACCTGGGAGCTATACAGATTGTAATTTCTTTTCTTCTATAAAGCAGGACAGTATACTGAATCACAGAGGACATAAGCTGCAGGTATTAACGGTATATCTGTAGAATACATCTTTATATTGTGACCAGGGGTGGATTTCTTTTTGTTTCAGCCTTGGGGCAGGTTATGCTCTATGTGGATGGGATGAATGGCGTGATTGCTCACAATGCTACAATACAGTGGCTGTACTCCCTGCTTTCTTCAAGGGTGAGTTTGTGCTAGATGCAACTCTTGTGACAGTATTACAACTATTGTATCAGCCAGTGTATAGCAGTCTTCAAGTGAAGGTGCCAGTTAAGAACACAAGGGAGAAATGGTAATGTAGAAGTGCATGTCAGAGTGAAGTCAACAATAACAATAATCAGCAGTATGATGTTTTGTGCATAATTAGTCATGTTCATTATCAAGATCTCTAAAAGCCTTCTGTAAAAAGTTTCGTTTGACCATGCTTAAAAAACAAAATGTAAATGCTGAAAAACCCATTTTCAATATATACAAAGTTAATATCTTGTAATATATATATATATATATATATATATATATATATATATATATATATTGTAATCTTGTCTTTTGCTGATTGTATTGCTTTGTATAGCATAATTAATGAATCTATGGCTACTTTTGGTAACGTTATATGTGCAAAATATTTGTCTGGTTACTTTTAGTATTTACTTGTAAATGCTGTGTTTGTTTTGTCACCCTATCAGAGGGCCTCTAGTTTTTGTAAATGACAGAGTAAATGTTCATCATTTGTCACTTTCAGAAAATAAAGTCACACATCAACAGCAAAACACTGCCCTCATTTGTACCCCTTTCAGAGATGATTGTGTTTTAACTGTTTATTACCGTACTAAGTTGCCTATCTAAACCAGTAAGTCTTGGATGGAATGAAATAGTAACCTTTGTACCCTAGTTCCTCAACCATTTCCCATATGAAAGATCTACTTTCAGTGCAACTTATGCATACTTTTACATTGATTTTGGAGATAAAACTACATTAGAAAAAATAGAATTTTATTGGCCAACACAGAACAGTGCCTTCAGAATATGGGTAAATAAACACCCTGCAAACATGTGAAAATGTTGACGAATTACTGTAATGCAAAATACTTAGATGACAGAGAAGATCTAGTACTTTCTTTCTAAATTGTACTCAGATAACTAAAGAAAAGATAATACTATAAAGGCATTTGTTTACTGACAAATTGGTCTTTGTGTGCCTGTATTGGGCACATATGACCAGAACTACAGCATTTTGCAGTGATAAGCCACCCACTCTGTGTTTACAGTATCGGCTGGTGATCAAGACAGCCCTCAAACTGTTACTGGTCTTTGTGGAATACACAGAATCTAACACTCAGCTTCTTCTGCATGCTGTGAATGTGGTGGACTCGAGGAGAGGTAAGAAGAACAAACAAGTTAAATGATGCATTTTGACTGTTGGTATTTGTGAAATATTCACCATATTACACCAAAAAGGTATCGTTGTGTTAAAAGTAAATACCATGGTGGATTCAGGATTAACAATTGTTGTTTATCTCAGCAGAAAGGTATAAAAACATTGTTTTGTCTTTCTGTGTATTTATCAAATATCACACTTTTGACACCAAAAACATAACAATGTAATAAATAAATGGATTCATGTTAGTACAAAGAGTATGATCTTAAAGTAAAAATGTAAAAAAAAATTATCCCATATTTTGGCCTTTTGTATACATGTATATATTACATCCCCATTCTGAAACATTGATGTCATGAAAGCTGTGAACAAATATGAACTGATGATGGTCTATTGTAGGTGCTAAACCGTGGAGCAATATCATGAACATTCTGGAGGAGAAAGACGGAGGAGACTCTGAACTTTTGGTCTATACCATGACACTTGTGAACAAGGTAGGGGTAGTTCTTGGCTCTCAGCTTTTGGTCTATACCATGACACTTGTGAACAAGGTAGGGGTAGTTCTTGGCTCTCAGCTTTTGGTGTATACCATGACACTTGTGAACAAGGTAGGGGTAGTTCTTGGCTCTCAGCTTCAGGTCTATACCATGGCACTTGTGAACAAGGTACGGGTAGTTCTTGGCTCTCAGCTTCGGGTCTATACCATGACACTTGTGAACAAGGTAGGGGTAGTTCTTGGCTCTCAGCTTCAGGTCTATACCATGACACTTGTGAACAAGGTACGGGTAGTTCTTGGCTCTCAGCTTTTGGTGTATACCATGACACTTGGCTCTCAGCTTCAGGTCTATACCATGACACTTGTGAACAAGGTAGGGGTAGCTCTTGGCTCTCAGCTTCGGGTCTATACCATGACACTTGTGAACAAGTTAGGGGTAGTTCTTGGCTCTCAGCTTTTGGTGTATACCATGACACTTGGCTCTCAGCTTTTGGTCTATACCATGACACTTGTGAACAAGGTAGGGGTAGTTCTTGGCTCTCAGCTTTTGGTCTATACCATGACACTTGTGAACAAGGTAGGGGTAGTTCTTGGCTCTCAGCTTCGGGTCTATACCATGACACTTGTGAACAAGGTAGGGGTAGTTCTTGGCTCTCAGCTTTTGGTGTATACCATGACACTTGGCTCTCAGCTTTTGGTCTATACCATGACACTTGTGAACAAGGTAGGGGTAGTTCTTGGCTCTCAGCTTTTGGTCTATACCATGACACTTGTGAACAAGGTAGGGGTAGTTCTTGGCTCTCAGCTTCGGGTCTATACCATGACACTTGTGAACAAGGTAGGGGTAGTTCTTGGCTCTCAGCTTTTGGCCTATACCATGACACTTGTGAACAAGGTAGGGGTAGTTCTTGGCTCTCAGCTTTTGGTCTATACCATGACACTTGATAACAAGGTAGGGGTAGTTCTTGGCTCTCAGCTTCGGGTCTATACCATGACACTTGTGAACAAGGTAGGGGTAGTTCTTGGCTCTCAGCTTTTGGCCTATACCATGACACTGTGAACAAGGTAGGAGTATCTCTTGGCTCTCAGCTTCAGGCATTATTTCTTCTTTCATTTTGACAAAGCATATTGTGATTTTGTAAATTTATCATGCTGCATGGAAAGATAGACAGAATATGAGAATTACCATGTTAAAAGGGTAAAATTTCCTTATTTGTTATGTTAAGCCAAGTTAAATTTGTGAATTGACATATTTAGTAAAATGTGTTGTTTGGTTAGGTAGATACAAGGTAAAAGTATTTGTTTTTTGTACCTTCAACATGAAGCAAAACATGTAAAATGCAGTCTGATTAAATTGAGTTTACTCTGTTTCTTCCAAATTTTGGGACACCTGGTCTGCTCTTTTTAGCCAGTGTACATGTAGCGGTAGCAGGAATGTTTTTTTTTTCTGGACAAAATATTCTTATCTTTACTTTTCAAAAGAGTTGGGAAAGAAACTCAATATTCTGCTTTCAGCGCTACTAATATCTGTCCCCAAAATTAAAAGAATTAAGGTTAGTGGCAATTTTTAAAACAATTTGCTTCTGGATTGTATGTACAGGTATTAAATGCTATCCCTGACCAAGATGCCTTTTATGATGTGACTGATGCTCTGGAAGAACTGGGAATGGAAAAGGTCACCAAGAGACACTTACGAAGGAAAGGAACAGACTTGGACCTTGTCACACAGTTTCAGATTTATGAGGTCAGTTATTGAATCCTTTGTTATACGGTTGGAAAAATTTCCATTTGTATGATATTGCCTTACACAACACTGACCGATTCAAATTAAGGAAAGCTTATTTTCCCTTGGTTTCCTTGGTCTGGATTGTTAGCATTCATTGTTCTCGATCCATTTTGTCCAGTATTCTGAGGACAAATGAGGTTAATTGCTTAAATTCATCTCTGGCTTTTCACAGTTAATAATAAGTGGTTTTCCTGGGACCATACTCCGGGCTCTATGGTTTACCCTCCACTGGTATACCTTACAGCCATTTTGTAAGTGCAAAATACTCAACATATTTATTGGACATCAAATAAATAAATTTATGCCAAAAATTTTTTTTGTTAAGGGAGGTTCTCTATTTTTGTTTTGTTTTTCAGGCTTCCCTTAAACATGAGGATGGTCAAGATAATGTGAAACAAGTAGAAAATCTAAGGTGAGTTTTTGTACATTTTCTTTTTTTCATGTTGCCCGGCACTAAATTTCTCCTGCGGGATGTGCTCCGTTTCCCCCGACAATTAAACCATGGCACCGTGATAAAGGGAAACATTCCTGAATGTAGTGTGAACTTTGAAGGATGTTGCAAAGTGAAGAAACTAGAATTGTTGTTCTTGTGCTTACTTTGGAAACTTTCTCACTTTAGCCATGCTGAAGTTCCAACACACATTAAGTCCATTTGAGCTAACTTCAAGCTGTTATTGTTGTAATCTTGTTATGTCCTGATCTGTTTTGTGGAACTATAGGCAGACGCCAAGGATAAGAAGTGAAGAAGAAATGGGCCGCAAAAGTCGACGATACTCCTCAGGTACTCCGCCGTCTCAGCAAAGGTTACAACAGCAACAAGGTCGTCCCTTGCCAACACAGTATGAAACAAAACCAGAAGACGAGTACAGGGACAGGAGGAATAAGGCCAAAGAGTGAGTGTAGTACTACATGTTTGAATGAATGATACCTTTATCACCCGTGTCCCACAACACATTTTTAACCAATTCCCAATTGTGCGTATTAAACTTGTAATGTGTTTTCTTTCTTAAGATTTACATCTTTCACGTTAGGTGGTAAACATCAGTCAGTCATCTGTCATATCGCTCGGATCGTTTCTGAAACGTTGTGTGGAAAAGAAGAATATCTAGTGTATTTAACTTGTTTTTTATTCTTGTAGAGGCATGCATCTACCACCAGACAATGTGGAAAGCGATAGGTTACGTGCTCAAAAACAGAGAGGCGGTCCCCATCAGGATGAATCTCCACCCTCTTCTCAAAACACATCCCCCAGATCAAATGCTAATCAACGTGAGTAAAATGCTCGTCTGTAATATGAAAGTCATTTCATTTCTTCAAATTATTGGATATACTTAAACATGAGATTTAATGCCATAATTTATATGTAGTACTCAATTAAGTTTTTCTATTAAATATTTTTTTAAACCATACAAATTATATTTTATATATGGAGGTACTGAAGCCTGCAGATGATTGGTTAAACTATTGTTTTTTTTATTCTATTTATTGTTTTGCTGGGAAATTAACATTTGCTTCAATTTTCTAGTGTGGTTCATGACATGGAGCTAGTTACATTTGCCGCTTGTCATGCTAATTTTTCATTTGTGGAATTCATAAATATTTGCTAAAGTTTGATATTTGTTAATGCACATATAGTTTGTGTTTTCTTGTGTGAAGTGTAGTCAAGTTAGTGTTGAAGCCTGCACTTATTTACTTGTTATTCATTCTATTACTGCCTAACCTTATATCTGACTCTAGAACTAGTCTCTATGCAACAGTCACTTCCCAGAATTCCATTTCCACAAAACAGTTTAGAAATGCTTTCAGAAGTGCTTTCAGAAATGCCTTCAGAAGTGCTTTCCGAAGTGCTTTCAGAAGTGCTTTCCGAAGTGCTTTCAGAAATGCTTTCACATATGCTTTCAGAAATGCCTTCAGAAGTGCTTTCACATATGCTTTCAGAAGTGCTTCCAGAAATGCTTTCAGAAGTGTTTTCTGAAGTGCTTTCAGATATGCGTTCAGAAGTGCTTTCAGAAATGCTTCCAGAAATGCTTTCAGAAGTGCTTTCAGAAATGCTTTCAAAAGTGCTTTCAGAAATAACAAACTTCTTCACTGATACATTCAGAAATGCTTTCAGAAGTAACAAACTTCTTCACTGATATATCCACACATTGAGGACAGACAGTTTATTTTAGGATTTAAAATTTGTTCAGATAGAAATTTATAGTTTAGTTTTTGGGTTTGTCTTTTCTTTTTTTTTTGTTGTGGGAATGCTCTCCTTAGATTTCTTCTGATTTGTTGATGTGATTTGCTTTGTGTTTTATGTTGATATTGTTTTGTTTGCTCTGCATGTGTATTCCCCTGCAGTATCCCCTCGTAACAGACGTGACCGTCAAACCCGTCAGAAAACTCTGATCATGGAGCTACAGGAGTGGCAGACAAACAGACGACACCAGCTCAAAAGTGGATTGGTCGAAGGTGATGCCAATGGCGACCATTTTATAGCTGCCTCCACCAATAATCTCTCTTCTTCTGTCCCTCATGCTTCTGACACACCTGTAGAAACCCCAGAGACAAGCTCAGAATGTTCCCCGCTTAACGGGAGTTCAGAGAGCTGTGATTTGGTTGAAGAGACTATTCCCTACAGCATCACACAAAGGCGACAGGAGACCTTTAACCGGCAGAATCAACACAACCAATCGATTCGTACCAAGATGAAAAACCTGGAGGATTTACGTAGAGACTTGCAAGAGCGGAAAAATCGACGCAGACGAAGTGCTGCTGAACAGCCCGTGTTTCCCACGAGGGAATCACAGTCGCATGCTAGCCCCGTGTGTAATGGGAACGGGCAGGGTGAAATATCCCCACGGCAAACTAGCAGAAACAACAACAACAGGGGTCAGTTTAACACAAACAATGGTTATCATTCCGACTTGTCTCATCACCCGAATGTGCCGCACGGATCTTATGATAATAATAATGACAATATGAACGGCCACAGTAACGGCCAAAGTGCAATAACCCAAGATTTCCGTGTGCGACAAAAAGACGCTATTAGACCTGCATTCATTAACCTAGAAGGTGAATCTCCGGAGCTGGCTGTGGACGTTCAGGAGTTGAATTGTAGATTACAAACTGTCCCTGCCAGAGAGCCTGACACTGTCTCCATGGCCAGCACATCCAGTACATTAAGTAGTTTGTCGGCTCCACAAGATATCTCCAAACGAACTTCGTTCAGTTCGCTGAGTGATGTGGAGTCATTAGGTAAGATTTTACTCCTGTTAGGACAAAAAGTTCAGGTGTTTCTGGAAGTAGGTGTTAACTAAATCAGGTTAGACTGTGGTATAGATCTACAAAACATTATTACACGATAAATGCCAGTTTTTTTTCTTGGTGATATGTGGTGATCCAAACTTTCTGCACCTGATACATCTACTTAATGACAAAGTAAATACCAGTGGCTTCACATACAACATAGGAGCCAATCTCACTTGTACGCCCACTCAGTTATAAGTAACCTCTCTTAGGTAGTGCCACATACTTTCCTGCTATGCGTTTATCTACTTTTCCATTGTACTTAAAACATAAGATTGCTTTCACTTTTTCATTTGAAACATAAATGCCACAGTTCACTTCTTCCTTTGAAACATAAAAGCTCTTTCCATTTCTTCATCTAAATCATAAGAGCACTTACCATTTCTTCATCTAAATCATAAATTCACACTCCATTTCTTCATCTGATTCATAAATGCACACTCCATTTCTTCATCTGATTCATAAATGCACACTCCAATTCTTCATCTGAATTATAAATGCACACTTCACTTCTTCATTTGAAACAAAAATCCATGCACCATTTCATCTGATAGATAAATGCACTCTACATTTCTTTGTCTGAAACATAATTGCACACTTCATTTCTTCATCTGAGTCATAAATGGATGCTAAGCTTGTTCATTGAAACATAAAAGCATGCTCCTCTTCATTGAAACATAAAGGCACACTCCACTTCCTATTGAAACATAAAAGCACACTCCTCCTCTTCATTGGAACCAGGAAAGAACACTCCTCTTCTTCATTGGAACCAGGAAAACACACTCTTCTTCTTCATTGGAACCAGGAAAACACTTTCCACTTATACATGTACATTTGAATCATAAACTTCAAACATAAAACACACTACAAACACACTGCTTTTACACATTTGAAACATGAGTATTAGGAAAATAACCCATGTAATGTATTGAAGTCTTAGATTGAATTTGGTGTAGAACAGATTTACACTAAGCGCAAGTCTTAAGCTTCACGTAGTAAAAAAATCACATCTGCCGAGGATTGCGCGGAAAGAATTTTGTATGGCCAGAAGTCAAGAATGGAGAAGAGACCAGGCAGATGAGCAGTTTTAAATTCACGCAATCCATCTATGAGCTTTTTAACATTTCTTGCTTCAGTATTCACAGAGAATAAACAAGAATCTTATGAGTTTGTAACCCCAGCAGTTGCCATCCAGCATATGCCATACTAACTGCATGTCCTAAAGCTTAATGTGTTACAGGACCTGTTTTTCTCTATCCATTGCATATTCTGTCTAACATTCATGCACATATATTCCGTATTTTTATATATATATATATATATATATATATATATATATATTATATATACTTAATAATGTATTTAAAGATGAGAGCTCAGGGGTGGGGGTACAGTAGTGGGATAGAGAGGAGGTATATTTCGGACATGTAGATGGTTTGATCAGTAATTGACAATTTGACAATGAATACAAGTAAAATTGTAAAATTTGTAGGACACAAAGGTATGAAAAATGTGTATGATAATGAGTTTTTTTGTCATTCCTGATATATCATCAATTTGATTAACAAAAGCTTTTTCTGTTTGAAATAATTGATGTGCTTTATAGTTTTATAATTTTTATAAATAAATAAATTGGACATCTGTTTTTTTTTTCTGGCTGGAAATTTACATCTGTATCATTAAAAGATACACGTCAAACTAAATGCAGTTTACTTTAAAATTTGTTCTAAATGCCTGCATGGAATGTGCTTGTGAGTTTTGAATAGCCATTGTCCCCAGTGTGGAGAAACCAAGACATGAACAAAGATCTAGCATGAATTTGTTGGAGTAATTGGCTTTATTGTTTTCCATCAGTAGGTGTTCTTTCAACTTGCTTATTTGCATAATTTCTCTGTTAGATGATCAAAGTTTGATCAATCAACGAAGGAATCGGTTTGAGAAGAGTAACTCTATGGCAGAAGAGCAAATGACACCTCACCATAGGAATCAAGACTCAAAGGAATCTGGGTACGTAAGCACCGATGATGTGGGGGCGCCTCAGAAACGCGCTCAGCAGAAGCGACGTGAGATGGAAGCTCACAACAACGCCATTAATAACAGCATGAATGAGGAGAGCGAGAACCAGAAATGGCTCTTGTACCGAATGTCCCGCCCCAGTTTGGATGATGCTAGCGAAGATGTTCACCCAGCCCCTCAGGCAGTCCCTCAGCCATTGGCCCATCTTCAAGGCAAGATGCAGCATGGTGGCTACAGAGAAGACGTTCCCGAGCCCCAGCCAGCTGCTCCTGCAGAAAGGGGAAGTGTTAAGGACAGGTATGGCCCCCAGGGCCCCGCACAACCCGATGTAGAGCCCCAGGGTCCAGCAGGTCCATCAGGGGATCGCAGTGGAATGATAAACAAGGCGAAGGATTCGTTTGCTGGGAAACAAGGTGACACAATTGCTACGAAGCAGCTGCGGTCCTCTGTGGGCCAGAAACAACCTAGCCAAGAACAGTTGCAGGAAGTCAAAAAGTCAGAGAGTGACATCCTCTGGGAGCAGCTTCAGAAGAAGTTGAAACGCCCGTTGAAAATCAAAAACATGGACTTCTCTGATTTGAGGGAAGAAGAAGCTGTGGATGTTTTCGCACCTCAGCCGCCTGCTCAGATGTTAGGCGGGGTACCTCCACCACCTCCCATGATGGGAGGAATCCCGCCTCCACCTCCTCCGCCAATGATGGGTGGTGCTCCACCACCACCTCCCCCACCCCCAGGCGCTCCACCACCACCCCCATCGTTTCCTGGCAGATCTGCTGCCCCAGTAGAGAAAGGTCCCCCTCCCCCAGGGGCTAACCTTAAGAAGAACAAGAAAACATTAAAACTCCACTGGAGAGAACTTCAGAACAATGTACCACATCCAGCCACCCAAGGAGACACAATCTGGAAGGAAGTGGTCAAAGTGCCAATCAAGTTAGATGTGGATCGCCTTGAACACCTCTTTGAATCAAAGACCAATGAAATGAAGGCAAAGGTAAGTGTTAGTCATCCTTCCTCCTTCAGTATGTTTGTTTATTTTGTTTTTAAAGATTTTAGAAATTAGAACAGAATTTGAAAACAAAAAAGAGATAGAAATTTGACTGATGAGTACATATAGTGATGGCCTGCATACCTATTCTAAACAGAGTGAATCTGTACCATATCTATTTAAAAGCATGTTAAGAAGCAGGGCTTTTTTAATCCTCTGATTTCAGGAAGTCTCTACAACTTTTAGACACTTAAATCTTCCTGAATCTTTTACAGTGTAATAATGTCAAAAAATCAGCTATAATTGTAAGTGGATTTTTTTGTACAAGTCGATATAATTTTGAAGACTTGCAAACAGTGATTAACTTGGTATAATCAAATATATCTTGATCTTAAATTGCAACTATTATTCTATTGAAATTGTCACATTTTTTTGTCTCTCTCTTTTCCACATGCACTTGTCGTGGCTGTTGATGCATGTTTGACAACACACTAACAGGAAATTGTGGTAAGGCTTGTGCTTAGTATTTTTAATAGTTGCTAGATTTTATGACAACATCTAAACTTAAAACAAAACTTAACTTGAAGGTGTGTCTTCTTGTGGCTTAAGTGATTGTTATTGAATGGATTTATATATGCCAAAACCAAGCTTTTATCTATCTATCTGTATATATATATCTATTATACATGAATGCATTCTTGTGATTTTGGACTAAGCATCTTTCATTGTTTTGAATTGATTTCCACTAAAAGGTTCTCTTCCCTGAAAGGGTTCTCTCCCTTTGGGATTTTTGCCTGTTGTCCAAAGAATGATACTGTCCAAAATCCACAAGACAATATGTCTTTATGTGTATCCTCACATTTAGGACTTTAGCTAGTTTAGATTTGTGCTATCAAGTCTTATAATGTGAGAAAACTAGTATGGCTTCAGAATATGTACAATATCTTACATAATAGTACAGTGTATATATGCTTTTTTCATGCACTCCATCTTGTGTGCAGTGTACATGTATACATTGTGGGCTTGCTTAAGTGTACATGTACATTGATATCCATGTATTAAGCCATTTTTGCTTTCATATACATGTGTGTGCTTTAGTTCATCGTGTAAAAGTGTCCATTGTTTGCTGTTTATTTGTTTGAAGTATTAGCTCATGAGCTATTGTACATTTGTGAATGGACCGAGCTGAAATACTGCTATGGTGATGAAATACTTGCCTGTCCAAAGCTTAGTAGAACAGGCGCCACTTTCATAAAACTTCGTAACGCATATTTCTCTAAACTTTTTCGTCAAAGACGTCCAGGTTATCGTGCCATAAGGCGACGTCATATATGAGAAAAAATGATTTACAAAGTTTTGTGAAAGAGGACCCAGTGCTACTGCAGTGAGGAACATGTACAAATCGTCTGTGTCATCATGTTGGACTGTTCATATACTGTATTTATCTGTATGTTTGCTTATCTCGGAGGCTGTTCCTAATGTTTGACTGTCCATCGCTGTGACGTGTGTCTGTATGATTGCTTCTCCATGTCTTTGGCTATACCTAGTCTATGACTGTCACTTAGTGTGTTGGCTGTATTTTTGATCGTCCACCTGTTTAATTGTCGCTGTGTATGTTTTGCCTCACGTATGCATCCTCTATAAATAATTAGCTAGATACACAGATCCTAATTTGCCTACATCTAACTATTAATTTCTTTACTGAACTTACATTATCTTTGCAGCACAGATTTTCTCCACAAACATTTAACCATTTCACAGAATTTCTTTGAAGAAATCATTTCCTTATTCTGCTGATCTTTTTACCTTTCCTGATAAAATTTCGTTAGCAGATTCCGTGTTCTTAGGATTTCGTCTTGTAACCGCCTCAAGAAATTGTTCTGATTTATCCAATTACAGTACATGTATGTTAAAGACAAGGGCAGTTTTACCCTAAAACACCCCTTACCCATGGATGTTCTGCTCTTGTTTCCACCCTTGCTTATAGACATACATACCATACCTGTTGTGTACTCTGTCTCACCTGTCACTGAATAAATGTACTGTAATAGTTCCTAATAGTCCTTCATGTCAGTTCATGGTGTTTCTGTAATCTCCGCTGTCCTCATGGTCGTGTAGGCCTACATCTATCTCTTGTCATGTCAGTAAGTTTTCTTTGGTGTCAATTTATGGTGTTTCTGTAGTCTTCATTGTCACATGGTTTTGTAATCTGGTGTCTTAGTGGGGTCCTCAGGACCCCTGCAGAGGTAAGCAAAAAGGGTTTGCCACTATCTCACATCATGGTGTTTCTGTAGTCTCCTTTGTCCATGGTGGCTAGGTTATCTGATGTCATAATCTGGTATCTCTGTTTTTCCTCTATCTCACTTTATGGTATTATTTATTATTATTTATTTCTGTTGTCTCCATTGTCCACAAGGTCTTGTTGTCTGACGTCACAATTGTTCTTGTAACTTTCGGTTCCGATCTTCCGTTTCTGTTGTTAAATAGAAATGCTGAGTTATGTCCGAAGGACCGTTAGGCTTAGACAACATGTTAATGTTGTCTAAGGGAAGATAACTCAGTGGTAGCTTAATGAACATCTCATTGCATGCTGTTTTGTTGTGTACAAGTGTTGAGACTAACTGACATGTATATTGAACACCAGAAACAAGACCAGAACAAGAAGGAGATTACAGTTCTGGATGCTAAGAGGTCCAATGCCATTAACATTGGTATGACAAAGCTACCTCCCCCACGTACCATCAAGACGGCCATCTTGAAGATGGACAACACCATCATGAGCAAGGAAGGCATCGAGGTTTGTTCCTTTATTACTTGTAGATAGTTTGACTTCAAATTTTGCTCTAAAAAGTGGATTTTGTAAGCAAATTAATGTTGTAAAATATTACATCTTGTGCTGAAACTTAGGTTTTCCCAGACAGATATAAAGAAATAAGTAGCTTAGTCATCGGTGAAATTAGGAGTCATTTAGGTTAATTATGATATAACATGAATAGGAATGTGCCGGCACTTCGCCCATTCAGTCGTTTGTGGTGGTGCCTTAGTTTAAGACTACATGATCTTGACTGATAAAGGTGTATCTTTGAATCCTATTCTTGATAAGTCAGGTATTGGAACCTTGTGATTCAGGTAGTTGGGTGGTTTTGACATCTGCCCAGTTTCTTCTACCCTCATATATTGTCGCATAAAATATGAATAAAACATATCGATAAAGGTTCACGTGAACAGTGGTAATATCAATCCGACATATCGAGACAGGTTGATATGAACAGTGGTACATGTGTGTTATTGGATACATATATAGTATAAAAAATCAAACATATCGATAAAAGTCCATATGCATATTTTGCTTCATTGCATTTTATACTTACTAATAGATATACCTATTCTTTACATCTATGGATTTCCATCAGTCATAAACCTGACCTGCCTACATTGTAAATTGATTTGAAAAAAAAAATTTCCGTATTGCATATCAGTCAATTATCCAGTCGATTTGTTCATCATTTAAAACCAGCTAATAACCTTTGTAATACATTACATTAGGCATTACATAACAGTAGTCTTACAACCTAACCTGTCTCTTGGTCTGTTTTCAGAAAATCCTGGAGACAATGATCCCCACAGAGGAAGAGCGCAACAAGATCCAGGATGCCCAAATGGCCAATCCCGACACGCCTTTGGGCACCGCTGAACAGTTCCTCCTTATCTTATCCTCCGTCAGTGAACTGGAGGCCAGACTGCAACTCTGGCAATTCAAGCTTGACTATGAGAATATGGAACAGGTGAAGTATGCAAACTGGAAATGTGGAACTAGAAAACTTCAATATTTATAAAAAAAAGTGTGCCTGTTTCTGGAAAAATTAGGAAAAGCAATGAGAAAACTGCAAATTTTATTCATGCAATGCCCCGGTTTTGTTTTGTAACTGTTACGTTTGACCTTCAATCATATGTTAAATCGTGGTTTGTTTGTAAAATATCCAGGGACACAATTGCCATGATTGCTGTGATGAGGAAGCAGACTACAGTTGCTATTTTTGAATGCTTTTAAATGTTAATATTAAAAATTAATGACAATACTGAAGTTTGTGGTGCCATTATTGGATTGAACTACCATGATGGTGAAAGATATATACAAGAGACAAAACCACATTGTAATGAAAAAAAACAAAAACAAAACAAAACAAAACAAAAACATCCTACTTTCATGCTGTACCAATGTGTAGATTGAAGATGGTTAATATTTCATTGATCATAATTTGTGTAGTTATAGACATTTTTAGCATGCATTGTTATGCACGGCAAGTAACAATGGGTTTTACCTGGCATTTGTTCACAGGAGGTGGCTGAGCCATTGATGGACCTGAAGCAAGGAATTGAGGACCTGATTGAAAACAAAACCTTTAAGTATATCCTGACCACAGTCTTAGCCATCGGTAACTTCCTAAATGGAGCTACGGTAGGTGAAAATACATGGACCACTTTACTACCCTTGACCCTAATTTGTCGATCTTCACACTTAAAAGAGCAACTTTCAGTGCAGTTTATGCACCTTTTTTATTTGATTTTGGAGACAAAACTACATCGGTTGGATTGGCCAGTGTCAGGGCTTCAAAAAGAGTAACACAGAATATTGCCTTCAGAATGTGCTTGAATAAACACTTTACAAGCGAAAAGGTTGAAGAATTACAGCAGTGAATCGGCAGACTGAATTGACAATTGAACCCAGTCACTGATGACTTTTTTGTAGTTTTGCTATTCTCCAGTGTTCTCCTAACGCTGTCTGCCCATTTCAAGTTTAGTGGATTTTATAAAACATCATCAAACATTTCTGGTGTTTTCTACCTCAACAGTCACGGGCATTTTCGATCGATTACCTGTCCAAGGTACCTGAGGTAAAAGACACGGTCCATAAACACTCCTTGCTTCACCATTTGTGTACCATCGTCTTGGAGCAGTTTCCAGACAGTACGGACCTCTATTCTGACATTGGGCCAATTGCCAGGTGTGCCAAGGTAAGCGAGTTATCACTGTTTGGTAGTAGATAAAACTTAAAAGTAATTTGATGTTTAATTTTTTTTTAAAAAATTCCAAGAATGATGATATTATAGCATAATGCAAAATCCTTTTATATTTTTAGACTGTTCAATTTTTAATAGATTCTTTAGATTCAAATTTGATAAAGAGTTTGTCGTCTTTAATTTAGGTGCATTTTGAAAATTGTGATGTGAATTTTGACAGGTGGACTGGGAGGAACTGGTAAAGAAGTTAGACAAGATGGAGTTCCAGTGTAAACGCTCATGGGATCATCTCCGAGCCATCGCCAAACATGATGGCAGTTATGCAGTCGCAAAAACAAGGTAAACCTTTTTCGTTCAGAGAGTATTTAGACTAAAATCTGTAAGATTTAGTTTTTGCTATTTTAGAAAAGGTCAAACAATTACCTTTCATAAAGTGTCAGTCTTGTCTGTGTATGAGTTATCGTTCAAACTGGGTAATGAAGTTTCAGAAATGTATAAAGCATTATAACGTTCAATCTTTAGAATCCTATGAATGCCACCTCACCACCACAGCTGCAGTGAATTGTCCTTCGTTTCGGTAAAACTACAATAAAATCGTATAAATAAATAAGTTTACTTATATCTACATGTATCTGCATTCCAGTAATGAAGTGTGTTTTGATTGTTACAGGAATGCGGAGTTTCTGTCTGATGCCGCTGAGAGGATCATGGTGTTACAGATGGTGTACCAGCGAGTCATGAACAGGTAACGCCTCGTCACGATGCTTGCAGTATGGAGCCCACTTTCCCCAAACTTCATAAATCAATTTTCCAAAATTTTTCTCATACATAACATTGCCTTATGACCATCAATTTTTCGTAATGTTTCTTAAAAATAATATCAGCATAGGGCCATTTAAAAAAAAAAAAAAAATCATCCTATCTTCAAACCCCAAAACATTGAACTCCCAGAATGGAGGAAAAGGAGCAAGTTATCATTGGATGAAATTTCTTGACTATTTACATTAATTACAGCCCTGCTGATTACTTTCTGTTGTTCCATTGAAAGATCGGTTTGATTGTAGTGGGTATCCTTAGAAGATTCCTGTTGAGCATTATGTAAATGAGGATTATGTAAATGAGCATTATGCAAATGAGCATTATGTAAATGCCTGTGACGTGTAAAAGTTTATAATATATCACTAGTACGTCAAATTTCCATTGGGCTGGAAATTATCGTTTTTTTGTGTGTTACTTACAGGTATAGCAAGCTATTGTTGTACATGGGACTGCCTGTACATCAGGCCAAGGACACAAAGATCAACTATTTCTGTAAGATCATTAGCGAGTTTGCTCTGGAGTTCCGCACGACAAGGGAGAAAGTTCTACAACAGATGCTGAAGAAGGAGAAGCAACGAGAGAGGAAGAAGACCAGGGGCAAGATGATCATGGATGTGAGTAGTCCTGTTTTATAGGATGCTTGTGACATGGCTACGAAACTTTTGAAGAAGTGCTTTTCGAATTTGTTGTTGTCAGTTTGTGTTGTGTTAAATATTCACATTTTAGATTTTCTGATGTACTATTTCTGAGAAATTATAGCTTTCTCTCTAATTTGCTGTAAATAGTGCATAATGTGTTATTATATTGAAAAGGGAAAGTTACGTATTATTTTGCTAGTTTTTTTTGTTGCAGTGCTGTTGATTAATAACACATACGTGTATGTTGTTGCTTTTAGAGAAAGGAGAGTTATCGTGCTGTAATGTGCACAGATCAGTTTCTGAGTGGAAATTATTTGTGTAATCTATGTCAATAGGCGGAGTCGTACAAGCGTGGGGTAGAGAGCGATGACGCCCTGTCGAAACTCTTGGCCAATGGCTACACCAGTGCCGAAGATGGCTCCTTACCTGGTCAGAAGTCTCGCAGAAAACTAGGTATGTAACTGTTGACTTGAATGCAATGCAAAGTACGTGAGAAGTACTTGGGAAGGTCTGTCAGCAACCTGCGGATGGTCTTGGGTTACTTCCCGGGCTCAAAATTTTAGGTCATTTGGTATAAATGTTAGTCAGAAAAGAATTACTGTTGCAACTTTTTGTGGTGTTTGCGCTTTTTTACCGTATGCTTTTGTACTATGCATTATGACAGAGTTTCAGTTGTAAAAGTGCCCTAGCTATTCTGCATCTTCATGGCGTCTGTTATTTCAGAACTTCCAAGTTTGAAATATCCATACAAAGAGTTAATGATAATTTTTGAAATATTGTGGAAAATCTTCTGAATTGATTTGTTTTATTTTTGTCTACACCAGGTTCACTGAGTGGTTCAAGGAGCTGTCTGACAACAGATTCTGAATTCGATACGGGTGATGATGAAATCTTAGAGGCTTGTGTTCGTACAGCCACAAAACCAATGAGTAGAGCACCAAGGCAACGAAAACGAGCGGGAAATCAGCGGAAATCTTGTAAGTTTCCAGGTTCTTACGCACTAAATTGTTTAAAAAAATAAAAAAAAAAACAGCCTCAATTTCAAATGATACTTTGATTATTAAAACCATATAGAAGAAAAAACAAACAATTGATTCTTAAATATGATAACAAAAAAATAAACTAAACATATTCTAAAAGAATAAATCTTGATGATTAAACAATTGAAAATTTAAATGTGAAAGAGAAAAACAAAGTTTTTCAGGTTTATCCTATACATTTACTGGGAATCTTTTAATTTCATATCTTTGTGTTATTGAATAAATAATTAAACGTTCTGCTTTGAAATATATCCTAAAATTTTGATGTTATCAAAGCGGCACTGTCAGCTGAAGACATAAAATTTTTTTGAAAAATTAAAAGTTTATTTAGTTTATCAATAAATGTTAAGACTGCGAATGGATATGTACATTGGTACAATGGCTGTAGGTATGTGTATAGTTCTGAGGTCAGAAATTTTGTATGAGTATAGTTCTGAGGTCAGAAATTTTGTATGAGTATAGTTCTGAGGTCAGAAATTTTGTATGAATTTCCATACCTATTTCAGTCTATGAGAGTGAGTGAGTGACTTGGGCTCTAGGTAAAGACCATTTACAGTGAAAAACTTCTGATATGCAAATTGTGTTTATCTGACTGCATTGGACAGTAGTCAAGCAGGGAACATGTTGAATGTTCTAGTTCATAACGTCATACTATGTGCTCTTTGTGATGGCATGGCAGTTTGCTGGGAAGCAACTGGTGGGGATGTTTAATTAATTGCCATACGCTCTAATGTTTTCTTCTGGGAAAATGCATTAAAAATATAGATATTAAAATGGTTTTCTACAGACTTGGTTGGAAAGAGTAGTTAAATTCTCTTTACCCTTTTGCTGTGGGGCAAACAAAAACATGTTTTGAGAAAGATTATGGTTAGCCCATCAAGAGTATTCAATCATTCTGGAAACAATTTCTGCGTGTGCAAAACAAAACATTTAATAAACCAAAAAGGAACATTATTGTTTCGGAAGCAATCTATATGCATACGCATATGCAGATCTATTGAACAGCATGTGATCCACCAGGTGTGTTGCTGCAATTTGCCAGGACTGCACACTTTGTACAGTGGCACACTTTGTTCAGTGGCACACTTATACATGTTATTGTACGTACAGTCTGTTAGTGTGTATGAAAAGCACTTGTTACACACTGTCCGTTGACATGATAACCATGAAAATGATCTGTGTGAACTAATTTATATTAATGCAATCATCCTTCCCTGACTCTCTATAATATGAATTTACCAACAACTTTATACAGTGGCTGTTTATGGAATATATGTTTGACTGAAACTGAAAGCAAACTAAATCTTCAACCTTCTCAACTGCCAAACTTTTGTCAGCGGAATTTGTGCATCAGTTTCATCAGAATTTGTTTCATCAATGAAAATCATTCTAAAATGATGTGTTTGTGCTATTAAGAAGTCAGCCTTCACACAACTTTGAAAATTATATTTCTCTACACTCCATAGTTCTCTCGAAATGTTTCAAAGTATTGTTGCAAAGGTTGAAGAATTATGGTGATTGTTAATAGCATAAGGTCTAAATTCACTATACTACAAGGTATTAAGAGGTTTCTTCATTTCAACCAAAAATTATGGTTATAGTTATTACATTAACTATAATTGGAGATTTCATAGTCCAAAATCCAAATTAAACTGTCATAATATGGTGATGTGATGTTGTCATCACATTTTCTTTCAAGTTTCACGCAACAGTTTAAGTCAATTTCTGATATAAGTTGCATATCTTGATGCAACAAATCATTTTAATGCTTTCGGGACAACATTTAAATTAGCAAAAGTTTCTGATGGAAGTATAAAATGCCTTTACTGCTCAGATGTAAGAATAGATGTTATGAATTAGCAAGGGAAGGATGACGGTGCATTTTATTTGTGACATTCATACTCAATTAAATGTTTACAAGTGCTGTTGATATGCATTCATTGTACTAAATTTTGCAACAATTTGTTTATATTTCTTTCAGGTCTGTTGATCGTTGATTATGATTTTAAGAGTTTTGCCTATGTTATCTTTTTTTTTGGAAATTTTCCTGAGGCCACAGTTTGAATACATCCATGCGTCACTCTCACTGTCTGCTGGCCTAGTAAACCATAACAAACAGGCTGTATATTCTAGACCCCATCTTTAATGGGGTACGCATTGAAACCACATGAATTGTGTTTTCACATTTGCTGTTCATTCACTTTAAAATATTGATATTGGCAGAACTCTTCAATTTTGTTATTTCGGTTATGTTTTAGATGTTTTTCTGGTAGTTTTTTTTTTTGTGTCTTGCTTGATGATTTTGCTTGCCTCTAGCTGAATGCACCTTTATTATATACATATATATATATATCGTGGTATCCTGAAAACTTCTTCAAATTCCAGACAGTCTTACAAATTGGCATTAAACATGCCTTATCAAAAGTTTTGATCCCAAGTGATTTACATCATGTCTTGTCTCGCTACGAACTGTGTGATTTATGTTTCAAAATGAAATACTTAATTCGTATTTCAATGGCTATCTGATTGATTTTGAATGAAATTTTTTATGGAGCTATAATTTTTATTGAATTTATTATTCTTATATATACATCCTTTTGTTTAGTTTATGAAACACCTGTTGTTAATGTTGAATAATTTGTCAGCGGTTCATGTCCCAAGTTTGATACACACGCATCTAATTCGAGTACAGTTGTTATTCTGTACTAAAGTTTATATGTGATCTTCTGTTTTAATATCTGTTCAGTCAAGTTTTATGTCAACGTTAATTCCAGAGCTGAAATCAAAATCATGGATCCTACTGGTCATGAGGATGCAATCTCACTGGCCTGTATTTGCTATGACCTTGATTTCAGTCAAAAAAAAAACAAAAAAACAAAAAAACATTTGCATTGATGTTAATATCCTTGATGTTGATCACAAATCATGAAAGTTTTCTCAGATCATGGAACTTAATCTATCTGATGTGCATGCATGGTTCTCATGAGAAACTTTTGTTTTTCACGCAACATCAAGATCATTTTTAAACACAAAATTATTGGTTCAATAATGCCATGAATTAACGAGGAATTCAAATTGGGTGAAAGAAATAAAATTGAAGAAAGCATCAGGGGAAAGACTACTGAAACATATCTGAAATGTCCTGTACCGGTAAATTTATTATTTTTTTTTTCAAGATTTTTAACTAAATAAAATGCAAATGTTCAAATTTTTAAAGGTTCAGTTGCAGATACTGTTTTTAGTTTTACATGTATTTTTGCTTGTGCTAACTTATATATGTTCTTTGACTTTAAAATTATTTTTTTGAAGTATGAGAAAATGGGTCTTAATGTCAGTAAGTGGTATTTTGTGGCTGTCCTGTGAGGTGGTGTGCATTTCTGATGTGTTTATGTGTATAACTCTTGAATGTCTGCCCTTGTCCAATAAGCTCACTTAACTAAACAATCCTGTTCGTCTTTTCACAGTACGCCGTACATTAAAAGGAGGTTTGGATGAGGAAGAAAAGCAGGCAGTGGCGGCCTTCTCTGACGTCGTCTGATGAAAAGATGCCCTTCCTCCATCTCGCCCACGTCTCATCGCCCTCATCATTCTGTCGTCATCGCATTTTGCCATCCGTCGGCTGCCCATCTTTTAACAAACCTCCCAGAACCAGTGTTGAAATAGTTGTAATCGAATATCTGGTATCCCAGAACCTATAGTTTAATCCCTGATGAAGGGAGATAACTATGGTACACCTAATTGTTCATGGAAAACAAGGACATGCTAACAGAAAAGTTGTCTCAAGAATAGCTCGTTTTAGAACAACAACATGTTAACACAAAGGTGCTTCTGGGAAATTTTGTCTCAGGAGAGTACCAACACACCATTACAAAGTGTGTCAACCATATGCAAGAACAGTATATACAATACAGAATATGCAGCAATTGTGGGCCTTTGGTAATATTGTTATCTACGAAATCTAAATGTGCTAGTCAACCTGCATGATACAGAATGGGAAATGTTGACATAAAATTTGCACATATAACTGTATTTTAAATTGATTTGTACTACAGGAGGATATTTTGTGGATTTTCGTTGAAAGATGGGGGGCTTCCATTATTCAGATTGCCTTTGATCAAATCGTTTCATTGTTTCATTTAGAAAATTTATAACTTTAGACTCATTTACATATTTTAAGGAATTTTCTTGGATGTACATGTTGTTAAGTATAATATTTTATTATTATTATTATTATTATTATTATTAACATTGCTGCTACCTTTGATCTGATTTCAAAAGCATAGGAAACAGTTAAAGTTAATTTTCATGTTTTAAGTTTGGAATTTTCAATCTGGACGTAAAATGAATCTAGTTTAAGTAAATTGTCCTTCACTAGAAATGTGTGACTGAAAGACAGGACTATTTGACATGTGACACGGGCACTACTTTCAGTTTCATTTTCCAGGTTGTGCACATGTACCTGTAAATTCATAGGCGGCGGGCTGCTTGTTTTCACTTTACCTGAGCTGTGATATATAGAAGTTCTTTCAAGCTTAATGAGTTGTGATTGGTTGCTTTGTTAGATAATCAAGGTTGTCTTAATATTCCAACAGAGTTTAAAGAATGTAGTGAAATCTGCTAAAGTTTATGTGATTGTTTTCTTTTAAGAGCGGTTTGAGTCCTTTGAATTGATGCTAAAGAACGATGAAGTTGTTGATAAAAATATTAGCGTCTGTCTCTCATTCTGCTTTCACTTAAGTGCTGCAGATCAATTATTTAGGGACAATTTGCTAGTCTCTACAATCTATCTTTATCATTTTTAATCACTAGAAAGCATAGCTGCATCATTACCTTATTTGCTTTATTCATGTGTTTGAATTTTTTTGTGACAGTATTTTTTAGCTTTAATGCTCAAACAGCCACCCAAAATGTATCTGCTGGTATGGTAACTACGGTAGAGTGTGACACCAGCATTAGATCTCATAGCTATATTATTCTAATTTTTGTCTACTCTGGATGCTGATTGGTCAGATGAATTGACCAGTGCTAGTCATTGTCACAGCTGCCTTTAGTCATGTGTAGATATATGTCACTGCTTGCCTGCTTATACAGAACAATTTATGTAGATAACATTGAATCAGGCTCTCTAACTAACATTAATTGACATCTTGTTGAGAGATTCTGAGAGTCTGATGTTATGCTGACTGTTTGCTTACTGATGTTAAGGTATCCATAGTAGGCTAGCATGATAAGAGAGAGCTGCCATATCTTTCAAGGAATCGTTAGAACTACACCTTGCCAGACTTGCTGAAATGCTGATCAGTCTTTCACCACCTTTGAAACCTGTCAAAACTTCTCTCTCAACTCCTTCCCCATGAATTTTGTCCCATATATTGTTTGGATTTCGTTAAACATTATTTCGAATTCACTTTACATCTGATGTATCGGGTTGTTAAATTATTTGAATTTCAAGGATTTTTTTCTTTTAAGTTTAGAATTATTTTTCATCGTTGTTAGAATATTTGTCACACAGTGAGCCTTATTTTCTCACTAAAGCATGACTATTTTTTGAATTTTAAAATACATATATCTTTAACTATATGCAAATTGCTGCTGGTTAACCATTTGCATTATGTTCACACGTGCTGATTTTAAGAATTTCAAAAGGAAGACATTTGTACCCACCGTATATAAACCTCAAATTAGAAAGGGTTTTTTTTTTATTTGAGTGACTTCAGTTAGAGTTACCTCCCTTGTCACAACCGAATGAATCAAAGAGAATGACCGTCCAGTGAATGGAGCCCCACGAGCCTTCTGGTTAAGGATGAATCGGATAACCTACCCACGGAACTTTCAGATACTAGACACCCAGTCCTGCCATATATAGAGGATGTCCTGTACATAGACTTTTAGACTGTAAAATAAACAACTTGAACAGTTATTGAAATTCTGGTTTATGTGTTCAGTACATGTATGGCTCCCAGTGTGATGTTCATGAAAACTAAGGTACCAAGATGACCATAAATTTCGTCCATGACTAACTTACCCGTTTTTCATGATTTTTAGAATTTTATTAAAGAAAGGTGTTTTGAGGTTTGCTTGAAACATGTTACGATATTCTACTGGAAAATTAAAGTTTTAGCACCAAACAATTTTGTGACAATTATTTGTGACGCAAGTTTAGGACATTACGGGTAAATCCTTTTATTTTGTTAAGGCTGTTTTACACCATTTTAAAGAATGTGTCTGGAATATTTCACTTACACATTATACTTTGGGTGTGAAAGAAATGGACTGGAGTGCCCATTCTTCTATTAGCTATAACAGTTAACTTAATTAGTTTCCCAAGTGTGACGTACATGTGCACACAGTAAAGATAAAAGTCTTCCGTAAGCCTGGTTTATTTTAATTACATAATTTTGGCCGCTGTCGTATAAGTGAAATATTCTTGAGAACGACATAAGACACCAATCAATCAATCCAAACAATCTAGTAAACATTGAGTCCTCCCTCAATGGCCTAGTTGTTAGTGTGCATACAAGTGCAATGACCCAGGAGTCTCTCACAAGTGCAGTCGCTATGAGTTCAAGTCCAGTACGTGCCGGCTTCCTCTCTGGTTTTATGCAGGAAAGTCTGAGCAACCTGCAGATGGTCATGGGTTTTCCCCAGGTTCTGCCCGATTTCCTCCCATCATAATACTGGCCCCCATTGTGAAATATTCTTGAGTACTAAAAGACCAATCAAATAAGTAAATTAATTAGGTGAACATTAAATTGTGAAGCGGTTTGAGTTGTTTATTGTCACCAAGTCGCATGCACAGCATGAGCAGGGAATCTAGCATTGTCTTTCCAAGGTCTGAAATTACATGTATGAACCTTGTTTGGCAGCTGCTGGGAGGTGTGTTCCTGCCACTCAGATCATTCATCCTAGTTGCTGACCAAACCAGGAGGCAGTCAGGTGTTCAGGTAACCTGACAGAACCTGGAGACAGCCAGGTGTTCAGGTAACCTGACAACCCTGAGAAAGCTAGATGTTCAGGTAACCTGACAGAACCCAGAGACAGCCAAGTGTTCAGGTAACATGGCAGGGCTTAGGGACAACCAGGTGTTCAGGTGATCTAGCAGAGCCAAGGGACAACCAGGTGTTCCGGTATCCTGACGAGCCCAGGGGCAACCAGGTGTTCAGATAACCTAACAGAATCCAGGGACAACCAGATGTTCTGGTAACCTGGCATAGCCCAGGGACAACCAGGTTCTCAGGTAACCCAGCAGAGGCCAGACAACCAGGTGTTCAGGTAACTTAACAGATCAGAGCCCACGGACAACCAGATGTTTTGCTAACCAAGCAGAGCCTAGGGACAACCAGGTGTTGAGGTGACCTAGCAGAGCCTAGGGACAACCAGGTGTTCAGGTAACCTAGCAGAGCCCAGAAAACCAGATGCTCAGGTAACCTAACAGAGGCCAGATAAACAGGTGTTAGGTAACCTAACAGATCAGACCCTTGGGACAACCAGATGTTTTGGTAACCTAGCAGAGCCTCGGGACAACCAGGTGTTCAGGTAACCTAGCAGAGCCCAGACAACCAAGTGTTAGGTAACCTAACAGATCAGAGCCCAAGGCCAACCAGGTGTTAGGTAACCTAACAGATCAGAGCCTTGGGACAACTAGATGTTTTGCTAACCTAGCAGAGCCCAGGGACAACCAGGTGTTCAGGTAATCTAGCAGAGCCCAGACAACGTGTTAGGTAACCTAACAGATCAGAGCCCAGGGACAACCAGGTCTTCAGGTAACCTAGCAGAGCCCAGACAACCAGGATTTCAGGTAACCTAGCACAGCCCAGGGAAAACCAGGTGTTCATGTAACCTACCAGAGCCCAGACAACCAGGATTTCAGGTAACCTAGCACAGCCCAGGGACAACCAGGTGTTAGGTAACCTAGCACAGCCTAGGGACAACCAGGTGTTAGGTAACCTAGCACAGCCTAGGGACAACCAGGTGTTAGGTAACCTAGCACAGCCTAGGGACAACCAGATGTTCAGGTAACCTAGCACAGCAAAGGGACAACCAGATGTTCAGGTAACCTAGCACAGCAAAGGGACAACCATGTGTTTAGGCCACCCAGTAGAGGACAGACAACCGTGTGTTCAGGTAATCTGCCAGAGCTCGCAGAAAACAAGGAGTTCAGGTAACCTGGCAGAGTTCAGGGACAACCTGTGAAAACTTGTAACTTAAAAAGGATTTAGGGGAACCTTGTAACCTAAGACAAACAGTATTTGCTTACTACTCTCTCCCTGGCAAAACAATCCGGTAGTCCATTACAGACCTGCTGGAAAAGGTTGTTTTCTGATACTGCATGTATCAAGTCCACAGAACTCCTTTTCACTGGATGAGGGCATTGACTATGCCCAATTGATGTTCATGACCACTGAGGGGATGTTCTACTTCCCGAAAACACCAATAAAGTATGTGAAGAATTTCTAAATAACTACAAGAGGTGGATTTCAAGAACTTGACAGTCCTTATGTGATTAGTAGTGATCTGAACAAAGACCCTTACCCATGAAAGGTATGAGAAGAAACCTGGTAACTCCAGTGACCAATTAAAGCAATGTCAAAAGACGAATTTCTTGTTGTTGTTGAATTTAATATGTCACCGCAAAATATTGTTGGACTTAAAATTTATGAGCACAGAAATTTTTCTGTAGTTCCTGCAAAGCTGATTTCTGGTATGTTCAACAGTTTTGAGGGGATAAAACAATTATTCACAAAGGAACAGAGAACAATTACATTTTTTTTTTTACGAAATTCTGTACATTTTCACTAAGTATAGGCTTTATTAGAGGACCATCTTTTGTTTATAACATGTACATATTTGCAGAAAACATGAATCAAATAATATTCTGGGATTCCAACATGAGGATAACAAGGAAAGAAAATGTCCAAGTGCCACATATTGCGCAATTCACATACAGAAAAAAAGAGAAAACAACAACAAAAAACAAAAAAAAAAAAAACAAAACAAAAAACAATTACATTACATTTACATTATCATTAAATGACTCTTTTGTATATAAACAACCTTAACATTTCTGGCTTCAACTATTTGACAGACATTGTGACTGTACAAAACAGAAAACTGCTCTAAATTTAATAAGCATGATGGAAATTAAGTCTGACTTGAACTGGTTATGTGTGGGCTTTTGGCACTTACTTTGTAAACCAGTAGTCACTATTCAAAATCTGTGCACTGATAGACCAAAGGGTTTCATTTGAAACCCTAAAGAAAGTGATCCAATAATGCCAACAATTACGAACACAGGGTGTCTTGAAATAAAAGTACATGTGAACAATTTAACAAGTCCAGTTTTCATCTCACAATAACCCCTACAACACCCCCCCCCCCCCCCACCACCACCACTGTCGCCCCACACCTGACCAAGGTATAAATCCACAGTCCACAGATATCCACACCAAGAGCTGGATTCAAGTGTACGCCCTCATCGGTCACCTGTAGCGATGCCAATGGATTGGTTGAGCGATCCGGTTAGGGTAGGGTATGGTCATCAATTTACAAGCCATTCCACAGCAACTGGATGCTAAATGATTCAAACCAGTAATATATCTCATGCCAGGGAGGAAATACAGAGTACATATTTAGTAGTTGAAACATAGGTTCAAACTGTTATCAATAATTTACTGTTTAACTGCAAAAAAAGATAAAAAATAAAAAAATTTAAAAAACCAAACAACCAAAAAAAAAAAAAAAATGACATGTTATATGAGTGTTCTTAAGTATAGGCAACCGGCATGTATATGTGTGTTATCACAGAAGCTGTGAAGGCCCTCTCATTCATGCTTTTTTTTATCACAAAAAAAAAAACAAGTTGAGAAAGCACTGAATATTCAAAAATACATCTATGTATATATCTGCCTAAACCAAAAAAAAAAAAAAAATGTTTTGATTTTTGACATTTGTGTTCAACATCAAATTGTTTTTCAAAGGCAAATATCAAATGACTCAAATCATATTTACTAATAAAAATAATGGTAACAACTTTTTATGATAATTTATACTAGTTCCTGCCATGCGTAAGAGATTGCCCCCTGAATCACTTCAGTACTAAAGTAACTCTATCCAACATCACTGGGCATCTTTTAATATGAACATGTATGTATCTACACACAAAAAAAAACTCCCAAATATACACAGTGTATCTGACTGGGATAAACCAGATTCTGTTTATGTCCTAACACAGTGGCCATGTATTCAACCTAACTGGCTCTTGGTACATGTAAGTGTTAAATGTGTTATGTCCTTCAGACCTGCTGAAGACTTGAGTGAGTGAGTGAGTGCTTGGGGTGCTGAAGAGCTGAATTTATACACATGTACATAGAGTGCATCATTCAGGCTAAAGAATTTCTCTGATCTCTACACAATTATACATGATTGCCTTTAGAACTGTACATGGATTTAACATTGCTTACTAATAACTGGTAATTGTACTAAGCTACACTGATGAGAAAGTAGTAAAAATTAGTGCTGATCACTAATAATTACAAACGCTCACTTATCAGTAATAACCACTAATAACTCATGTAGAAACATTAACTTTAGTTGAAACTGATAACTAACAATTATAAATGATCACTAAAAATAAGTAATGCCTCACTCAATTATCACCATCAATTTATGAGCAGTATTAATTACTAGTTATGACCACCACTAATTATTAATGGTTACCTAACTAAAAAAGGAACAAGTATAAATATATGGGATGGGAACTTTTAAAGCCTTTTACACTTGATAACATGCAGCTGTTTTACCAGTGTCATCGAACATTCTGACAACAGATGTGCTCGAATGATTCCTGTTACACAAAAACAGCTGGACTCATACATGAAGTTTCTAAATAAATGCAAACAAATTTCCGTTTGACAAATGTTGACACATTCCCTGTTCAACCATTGTAGACACACTGCCTGTTTGACAACAGCATACACAGCCTGTTTGACCATTGCAGACACACTGCCTGATTGATGACAGCATACACATAGCCTGTTTGACCACTGTAGAAACATTGTTTGACAACAGCATACACATGACCTGTTTGACCATTGTAGACACATTGCCTGTTTGACAACAGCATACACATGGCTTGTTTGACCATGGTAGACACACACTGCCTGTTTGACAACAGCATACACATGGCCTGTTTGACCATTGCAGACATATTGCCTGTTTGACAACAGCATACACATAGCCTGCTCGACCATTGTAGACACACTGCCTGTTTGACAAGAGCATATACAGCCTGTCTGACCATTGCAGACACATTGCCTGTTTGACGACAGCATACACATAGCCTGTTCAACCATTGTAGACACACTGCCTGTTTGACAAGAGCATACACAGCCTGTTTGACCATTGTAGACACACTGCCTGTTTGACAAGAGCATATACAGCCTGTCTGACCATTGCAGACACATTGCCTGTTTGACGACAGCATACATGTACACATAGCCTGTTTGACCATTGTAGACACACTGCCTGTTTGACAAGAGCATACACAGCCTGTTTGACCATTGTAGATACAATGCCTGTTTGACAATAGCACACACATAGCCTGTTTGACCAAATTCTGTATCATCTTTTCTACATCTCTCTTGCTTGATATTTGCTGAGGCACTCTGTCAATTACACATTCAAAACACTCAATGTTTGACATTTGTTGCTTTATATCATGTCAGACATTTGCTGGTGCCTGCCCTACTGGTGCTAGAGCAATCCTTACTGGACACTCGCAGTTGTCTTTGATTTACAGTTTTCACAGTATTCAATGCTTAATATTTGCTAACAAATAAGCCACTTTAATATTTCAGCATGTGCATCACTACACTTGCCACAACAGAGCAGCTGTGATCAAATTTGCACCCAATCATGGACCGTGGCCTTTGAAGATTAAGGTTTCTGCTGCTTTTCACAGCCAGTAAAATGCGGGCATTTCAAAGAAACACATTCTATTCGGCATTTTCAATTTCTCCTTTGTGTTTATTAGTAGTCACGACGAATGGGGGTATTATTTCCAAGCAGAATTTTAATGAAACAGATAATTAATGTAGTAAACATGCCACCCTTAGGTTAAAGCATAGGCTGACGAGTGACAGTTGGCACCCAGCTCCCATATACTGCGAGACCTTGTGACATTCCTAGTAAAAAAAAATGGTGACCATATGAAATGCAAATGTGACTTATTCAGAGACATTTGCAAGTGTACTGCATGACATTTGTGGATTCATTCCTGGATATTTGAAGATGTTCTGTGTAAACATAACATTTGCCAGTCTATTCCCTCTCTGGCCAATGCATTTTGTCTGAGAGACTTAATTTGGCATTTCTTCCAGCAACCTGCTGATGGTCGTGCCCTGTCTGGTTTCCTCCCACCATAATGCTGGCCGCTGTAGTATAAGTGAAATATTCTTGAGTACAGTGTAAAACACCAATCAAATAAATAAATAAATAAATAATTTCGCATTTGCCAAAGTACTCCACGTTTGACTGGTCAATACATTCTTAGTAGGCTGATACATCCCCTGATCCACACTTCATGATGACTTTTGTGTTTTGTAATGTTTGACATACACAACCACATTATAACATGTTAGGGTAACAAAGGGCTCTGCATATGCCCCCAGCATCTGTGCCTCACACAAGTTCTGTGTGGTAGTATTTGACAGACATAATTACACTATATTACATCTGACACAGGGCCCTGCAGATGCTCCCAGTCATTATGTCTAACGCAAGTTCTCTTCTGTAGCACTGGGCAGACAGAACCCCTCTACATACATGTCAGGGTAACACAGGGCTCTGCAGATGCCTCCAGTCACTGTGTCTCACACAAATTCTGTTCTGTAATGTTTGACACACACAACCACATTATAACATGTCAGGGTAACACAGGGCCCTGCAGGTGCCCCCAGTCATTATGTCTAACACAAGTACTCTTCTGTAGTGTTGGGCAGACACAATTCCTCTATATACATCTCAGGGTGACACAGGGCCCTGTAGGTGCTGGCAGTCATTATGTCTAACACAATTTCTCTTCTGTAGTGTTTGACATACACATCTCCTCTATATACATCTCAGGGTGGCACACGGCCCTGCAGGTGCTCCCAGTCATGATGTCTAACACGTTCTCTTCTGTGGTGTTTGACATACACCATTCCTCTGTATACATGTCAGGGTAACACAGGGCTCTGCAGATGCCCCCAGTCACTGTGCCTCACACAAGTTCTGTTTTGTAGTGTTTGACAAACATGATTCCACTATATTACATGTCAGGGTGACACAGGGCTTTGCAAGTGCCCCCAGTCGTTATGTGGAACACAAGCTCTGTTCTGCAGTGTTTCACATACACAATTCCACTATACACATCTCATGTACCAAAATTTACACAAACACCAGTCTAGGTTATCACAAGAGCCTATGTACATGTTACTGCAGATACAAGAATAGTGTAAAGTGTTAATCTCTGCCACTCCAGCCCACTACGGGCTCAGGTCATATGTCTGTCGCAGGAGGCTCAGGAGGGACAGGGTCTGAGGGGATCAGACGGCGAGGCTCATAATTTACTAATCTTTGGCCTACTAAATATCTGAAACAGAAATGAGAGCCAAATTTACTATGAATTTTTGTTTGCTTAGCGTTTAATGCCACTTTCTGCATTATTTCAGTCATGTCTTGACAAAGTCTCCTTGTAGCAGGCTGGACTCAATTACAAAAGCGGCGTGCAGCAGTTTTTTATCGAAAATTCGTCATAGGTCATTATTACCGTACCATTGTTCCTATACGTGCAACTTTCATACATGTACAACATCTTTGTGAAACTGTGCACTGGTTTCTATGCATACATATTTACAGTGCTGCCTCACTGAAACATTATGCCGAAGACACCGCACCCCACATAGTCACCTGGCTGACCAGTAGTTAACTTATCTACTAATGTACTGAACCATAAACCAGGGATGTACCACACTGTTGGTCTGAAGGTCTTCAGTATGGGAATGGGCTGTGTTTACCAATACAGTTCTTGCTTTATTTAGCTTTAAATACCAGCAGAGGAAGTGGTCCCAGCTGAAAACTGTTAAACCTAATGTACTACTCTGTACATACATCATTTTCATTTATATGGCAGTAGTCATATTTAAGGGTCATGGAATTCGGAATACCTTTCTCCAGGTACCTGTCAAACCTTCTGACTTAAAGCCACATTCGCACTAACACAAGCTGGATGAGGGCCGTTATGACAAGTATATGGTCTGAGCAAACTTAAAAAAAAACACACATCAAACTTAAAAAACACACACACATCTATGTACAAAAGCATCTGCTGCAAAAATTTTGGTTTGAAAACTATGAATTTTTCCACATGTTAACAGTTCACTTACAACTGATACTTACTTATCATTTTTAATGTGCTCATACAGCCGTTTAAACTGCCGTACTTGGAAAATACTGAGCGAAGAAAGCATTAATAGGAACAGGAGGAAGGGGTATATCCTGCGCAGTACCTGGTTCTCTACTTCAAACCCAAAACCTACAAACAAAATACATCATTCAGTAGTTCTCACATCTTATGACATATAAACTAAATCTGTCAATTTCGTTTACATGTGGTTAGTATTACGCTCCCAGGACTTAACATAATTCAACCTTTTTGCATATGAAAGAGCACTTTCAGCATGGTTTATGAATTCAATTTTGAAGACAAAACCACATTAGTTGGTTTGGCCAATTTCAGGGCTTCACAAAAAATATAATTTTATCAGTCTACACAGAATAATACTTCCAGGAAATGCCGGAATAAACACCTTACAATCACGCGAAAAAGTTGAAGAATTACAGTAGTTGGATTGATGTCATCAGAAGCGCAGACTGATCCGTATTTAAATCAAGACAACAAACTGTATACTTCAACAAAAACTTAACATAATGCAAAAGTATAGATATTCTGAGGAAATGAAGAAGTCGAGTATATGACAAAATTTTAACTGTCCTCTTCAGCCTGATGATGTGACTTCTTAGTTTTTGTGAAGTATTACTTGTTTGGCACGATGCACTAGCCAGTTTGAAAAAACAATGGTGCCAAACCAGAAAAAGCTTTAGTCTAGCCAATAATTTTGAACAGCAAAACTCTGTAGCAGTAAGTACCATTTACATGATCCCACGATTACTGAGATTTGTATATGGTCTCTTTGATTCTATATTTCCATGTACATCCCTTAAACAACAGAGGGCAACATATTGAAGATAACTCTGCAAAATAGATTTATTTATTTGGTGTTTTACGCAGTACTCAAAAATGTTTCACTTATACATGTATGACCATGGCCATCATTATGGTGGGAGGAAAGCAGGCTCTGGAAAATAGAATTTCTATAAAAGCACAAGATATCCAAAGTTTTGCGACCCTACAGTTGGACAGGATCTGTGGATCACATATACAATACCAATCACATTAGCCTGGAGTTTACCGAGCAGACAACTCACCTAATGTAGGGACTATACTTTTAGCTATGATGTAAGGGACTGACAAAGCCATGCCCAAAACACCTATCACAGGGCAACACAGTTTGATCAGGATGAACCTCAGGTTCATATTCCTCAGGCCATCATTGTAAATCTGAAAAGGATAACATAAAACACTGTAAGTTTTGTGTCCAATACAGGCAGACGACACAGAGAGCTTTAGAACAAAAAACTACAGTGATATCGCAAATTTAATAGTGAGCAAAATTGTGCACATTGAGACAATCAAAAGCGTCATGTTATTTGTTTTAACCAATCAGGTATGAATCATTTCTATAACCCCAGGACGTACTATTTACATTTATCTATCTTATCTTATATTTAGCTATTTATCTATTTACGGGTATGTCATCCATACCCTGTTTTATTTTTTAACCAGAGGTAGGTGGGAAATGAGTGACACAAAATCACGTTTCTAATATGGCACATCCCATGTGATTAAAGGTTGATTCATAGAGTTACAAAGCACGCCATAAAGAAATGTCTGACCACTCAGGCCTGCTTCCATCCACCTTCCTAAATAACTCAGGTTACACTATTTGTGTCTTTTCTTCTAAATCCTACTTATTATTCATCAAAATCCAGTTCAGTTTTAGCACGTTTCAAAAAATGGCTATTTCATGACCAATATCTGGACCTCTCGCCATTGTTATGTCCCCTTGAAAATACACCTGTTCTTCTGTGTGTCTTTTATTTGTGCACAGGATTTCTCAAAAACTCAGATAGGACTCCAAAAACTAGCAGAACATATTCTCCTCATTGTGTACATGACCTGATTGAATTTTGAACTTGGGCGCATATCCTTTATCTATTTTTTCTTGATTTTACAGATTTTGGACAAAAAAATGGAGCACATGTGTTCCAAACACTCAGAACAGCTTCTAGTTTCGAAGCATTCATTTTCATGGCAACATAATTTATACCATACTGAGTATACCACTGAAAAAATTGCTACATCAACCCTACACCTAGTGAACTGCGCCCAGTAGGGTGTACCCACCTGTTCCATGACCCTTTTGAGCCACCACTGAGGCCCCATCATGGTCACAGCACACACGATCTTAGCATGGAGGATCCCTAATGCCCAGTCCTATCAATAAACACAGCAATCAGTGACAATAATATCCGACAGTAAAGCAGCATTTTTATAATAAGTTAGCTTACATCTATCGCCACAAAACCTCCTAGGCCCAGTTGTTCAAAAGTGTATTGGTTAATACCGGTCTTATTAGTCACATTGTATATTTATGATTTTAACAAAACCCAACAACCATTACAGTTGTACAGAGACCATAAGGAAGAACAGCAGATTTAGTTCATATATAATATATGTTACACAATTATTTTGGGGCCAAGCAGGAAAAGTGAAGACTTGTCTTTAAGTTAAATCCGGTATTAAGACTTAAGACAGTTTTGAACAGCTGGGTGCTGGTGTTCCTAATTTGAATTAATTATTTAATTGAAGTTTAGTGCCCTATGCAAAGGGTTTTTCACTTAACGGACAAACAGTCTCACATAAACTATCGAGAGCTGGACTTGAGTATGGAACCACTTTGGTAAAAGGTGTTCATGCATTTGGCTTCGGAAAGACTGACACTTCAATACAAGAAACAAAGAAAAGACCCTTATACCATATTTATTTATTTAGTTATTTGATTGGTGTTTTACGCCTGTTGATAGCAGACCTTCCAATGTATGGCCCCTCTTATAATTTAAGAGGCATCCTCAAACAGAAAGGCAGTCAAAACAAAACTGTACAGCAATCCAGAATATGACAATAAGTATCAAGAAAATTTATGATTACTAAGGTCTAGATCATGGCTTATTCTGAACTGATGGGTTAGTACAGGGAAGATCAGTCTCATTCTGAGTTGTCACTGTCAAAAACTTACCTGCCACGGAAAGAAGACAGGTGACTGATCTAATGGCACTCTGAGCGGGGCCACAACAACCAATTCAAACAACAAACCCAACAAAAGGGGCACAACCCCTATCAAAAGTGCCGCCAGCACCAGTGACTTGAAAGCCTAAGAGAGAAGAACATAAAAGTAACAATTGTCTTATTTTCTTACACATTAAAATGTTGCCAATAAACTTTGGTTTTGACCAAATGTAACAAGATATGTCAGGAACACTTTAGCTCCTGAGGGCTGAGGACTACCATCTCCCATTTCGGGCTTGCTTCAATACAAAAGACACCCATAAGTAATATCATGACATCAAAGATATATTAGGTTGTGTTTTGTCCTGAATTGTGGAAAAATCAAGACCAGGTATCAAAATTTTTGATATCTCTAGCTCTTCAAGCTGATGATTAAAATATGATTTCAATGTGTTAAATATCTCAGATTCTATTTAGAGTCATAACAAAACAACGTGTCACTGGGTAATGTACAACATTTGTTTACGTCTCTGAAATTATGAATATTTGTACGATTCAGTCATCAGTTCAGTGTTGACCTGGGTTCAATGTGAGGTCATAATCTTTAGTCTGAGCTCTTAAAAATGAGGTGCATCACTGAACACATTGATCCCTGAAAACCAGATATAAATGTACCTGCATGAAGAGAGATAGCTCTTGAAATATACATTCAGGAAATCTTTCATCAGTATTTTCAAACAACGAACTTATGTGAAGTCTTCTGCACTCACCATACAGTTTAATAGCTATCCCATAACAAGAGCAGCACTCACCAGATAGGCCCACTCCTTCAGCTTGTTAACAATGACAGAGGTACCCTGGGGGATCCAGTTATACAGAATGGTGCCTATCCTCAGGGTCAACCAGCACACGTACAGTCCACAGGCTGCTGTGTACAACTCATGGATCTTCGCGTCACCCATCCATAATGACATCAACTTTCTACCTATGGACACTGGAACAAGAAATAAAACATGAAATCTTCAACTTTTTTTTTTTTACCTCTACAGCCCTTTTTTCAGTGGAATTCATGTACACAATTATGATGACAAGGCATTCAGAGAATCTCACTAGCTCGCCTGCTATAGCAGTCAACTTGACAATGGAATCAGAATAAAGATAAAAGCTGTAAAGTGTTGTGGTGGTAAAGACATCACTGTGGGGAGTTCATGAACAAAACTGGGGCAGCTGATTTTGATATGTAAACTGTGAACTGCATGTGGCAATCCGTGAACAATTCCAACACTGTGAATGGCTGAGCAAATGTTGAGCTATGGCAGTCAAAAAAATTTCATTGTGGGGTGTTATAGGAGCAACTCGCGGAAATGGTCTTTGATACACAAATCGCTTCACGTGATTGGCTATCCCTGTATTAGGGGTGGCCAGTAGAGCCCTCTGTTTGGCTGAGCTAATACTCAGTTCACAACAGTCACTATCTGCGTGGATGGTTTAAACATTCCGTCACAGTACAGGACGGCACATACTCCAGCCAGTGCCATAGGTTCCTGGTACTAATACAGATGTGGAAAGCTTTCTACAGACACTGTTTATACCAGATACACTGGTACACACCGAGGTAAATTCACTCTCAAACAAATACACTGCAAATCTGGTGAAGTAACCAGAGAGGCCAGTGACTGCATAAGAAACTGTAGTCCTACAAGAAAGGCTTGTAGAAATCCGTGTTTACAGGGGAACAGAATGACGTCAATCTGAATGTTTGCATGATCTAAAAGAAAAAGGTTAACCTTCAAACCATGTATAAGCGCCCAGGAGCTAAAAAAAAGCTTAACTTGATACTATCACCAACATAGGCAAAGACACCTCTTCTCACAATTATTTGCCTTAGTTCCTACAGGCGACCTGAAAATGATGCTAAATAATTTGTTCATGTAACTAAAGATTCAAGCTTCATAAAACTGTGCAAATTATTTCTCTACATCCCATAGTTCTCTCAGAGTGTTTCAAAATATTAGTCGCAGTGGAGGTGAAAAATGTTGAAGAATTAGGGTATATCAGGAAAATGACCTGCTCTAATCTTAAACCATAATCTTTATGATATCATAATTTCCCAAAACATATCCATGGCCTTGACAAGCTGCAAATTTTGTGCCTGCTATTGAGTGGAACCTCTGAGGCAGCAGCAATGAAAATTGTGCAAATGTGCACAAGACAAACAAGTGTGTTTTCTTTAACTGAAAGTTTCTGGTTTTCTGTACTAACTAGGTCTAATGGCAGGTCGTAAAAGTTACGCCTGCGGTTTCTGATGCGTTTTATGTAACTGATGTAACAGAAAAAGCTAATCTGTCATAAATAACCTTTGTTGTAAAGTTAAGATAGTTTCTTTGAAACAACTCCCTGAAGAATCAAACACATTTCAAAAGCAGGTACAAACACATGTTTTCACATTGCTAATACCTGAATTAAAGCCAGAGTTAAAGATATAAAAGCTGTGATTTTACCTGGTAGAATTAAGGAGATGAGACTGCCAGCAAACAGTGTGAGTGACATCAAGACTAGCAATAACACCACCTGGGCAAGAGAAAAAGGGCAGTCATCAGAGGAATGACAGCAGAATCATTAAGTATATGTCAGCAATCTGAGAGATTTAATACGAAACGTGATAAAGCTAAGTCTTAGGACATCAAATTAGTACTATTCAAGAATCCTTACAAAGAAAAAAATTAACTGAACTGATGCATATGTGCATTTTTACATCATAAGTAAACATGCCTATCGTTATGATGAAAGAATGATCAAAAGTATAAGGTATATGTATAACACTTACACAGGTATATAAAGAGCCATCGTTTTCCTATTTAAGAAAACAAAACTAGATTTGCTCAGTGGACCAGTGTTTTTATCTGGAAACAAGGTGAGGCAAAATGGTTTAATTTTAAGGGAAAACTCTCCAGCCTTACTCTGAGTGTGAAGAACCTGGGACGCTTGTAGGGCTGGAATCCGGTGGGTCCACCTCCCTGCAGCATAGCCTGGTGGGCGGCCCCAAGCCCTACCCCCAAAGGCTGAGCAGGTGGGGGAGGGTTGTTAGCATTTGGGGCCTGAGGGGCTGGAGGTGGCTGATCACCCTGGATAACATCTGCCTGAGATTAGAGAACAACCATGTGTAAATTATAGTGGAGATTAATACAGTGTAGTGCATGTACACAATCGATTTCTAACCCATTTATCTAGTCACTACTTGATGCAGACTTTCAGAAGAATCTGATGTTATTTATTTAATTGGTGTTTTATGCTGTACTCAAGAATATTTCACCTATACGACAGCAACCTGCATTATGGTGGAAGGAAACCGAGAAGTGCCCAGGAGAAACCCACGACCGTCTGCAGGTGGCTGACAGATCTTCCGATGTACGGCCGGAGAGGAATTCAACATGGACCTGAACTCACAGCGACTGCAATGAAGAGAGGCTGGTCACTCCGCTGCTGTGGCTTGCTAGCCCCGTCGGCCATGGAAGCTCAAATTTTAGAAGAAACCCAAGGCTTTATTCTGAGGTCTTTCCAGTCCAACCAAAAGTAAAGCAAATTCTTCCAAGAATACTACCCCTGTTAATACAGTTAATGACCTAAAATTTCGACCCAAATCATAGACTTTTAAAGGCTAACAAATGTCACAAAATATTACTTTTTGTGCTGAAATCTACATTTTCCCAGCAGGGTACCATCCTATCATCTTAACTAACCTCACAACACCTTAGCTAGATTAACGAGACTCCAACTATCAGGTAAAATGTGCAACTTAATTACTGGCAAAATTTTAGGCCATTTTTCCACACTCATCATTTTTTGGTCAAGGTACTTCCATCAAGTTGATAATTGCACGTGTCAAGGCAGACATTTCATGTACAAGATCATGGATGAGGAACTACTTATTTGTAAAGGAAACAGGAAACCATTTTGTCCTTGCTATACAAAAATAGTCAATCCACAAATCTACTGCAAGTCATTCATTACTCACACAAACAGATTCGCAGGGGTTTCCCCTTAACCATGTAGATCTTACCTCATTCGTGTCCACTGTGACATCGCCGATCAGGTACGAGCGGAGCGAGAGTAGCCAGGCCACGCCTACTGTCCAGCCCCTCACCAGTCCCTTCAGCCACATGCGGGTGTGACCTTGTTCTAACAGAGCTGGCAGAACCACCTGTAGCAGCAGTAACTCCAGCGACAACTCACCCACTGGAGCCTCACTGTCAAACACAACAGCAGGTCCCTCCTTATCCTCATTCATAATTAAAATCTATTTTATTACATGCATGTGATACAGATGCTTTTGAAGGTCTGCAACATTTCTTTTAATGACTATCCTGTTTGCAACCCCATTCAACAAACGGCAGGGATGATATTATCACACAATTCAGCTGCATATAAACCAAAATGTAGTTCATTTACATGACTTGAATTCTTGTTCCTTTTATAGCAGAGTCACTTTTGCACAGGAAGGAAACCATACTGTCTGAAATAACCTCTATCCTTTGAGCAATATTTCAGCCTGTAAGAGACTAATATGAAATAATTTCCTAAATGTACAAGTTCAAGTTGTACAATAAATTAAAACTTACCTGGACAGAAGTAGTTTGTAGGGCAAGAATGCAGGCAAAATCTTTCTGATAACTTTAACAGGTAACCATAGCATTAAGAGAACTGTGCTCCCAAATATTACCTGAAAATACACAGAACAGTGCAGTCACTGATAATTCACTAGCCCTGTGTCGGGCGGAAGTTAGCAGAAATCATTATGACACGTAGTACAATATATTAGTCTGCATTACTTTTACCACCCTAACACAACAAGCTCAGCTGTGATGTAAACCAAAGCTGAATAGACACTTCTGGGCTACACGTCAAATAAAAAGATCTACATCTATTATCATTTTATTATCTGATTATTACAGGCTAAGTTGTCATGGAGATCAATAAAGTGATCTTAATTTGTGACCGTTTCTATCATCATTATAGGCAAAGTTGGAATGGAAGCCAAAAATGCCTTTGTATGAGACCATTTTCACCATCATTATATGCTAAGCTGTTGTGAGATAGAAAGTCTGCATTTTTTAAATCTTTATTATAGGCTAAATTGTAAGCCAACCTTGGTCTCTCATCCCATTTACCATTAATACAGTTTATTAATTACCATTAGTATTGATAAGATGTCCTGGAAAGTGAAAACAGCCAAAACCTAGAAAGCAGCCTAAGCATAAAACTGCACAATACTACACTTACCACAGAGGCCACAAATCTTCTTACATGCCTGTACACAGGTAGATGAATCATCTGAAACAAGATCATGTTGTACTTAGACATCAGGGTTGATTCAACAAAGCCATTTCTGACCTAAATCAAAATTTAAAAACTCTTTTTAAAATTTTTACAATTTTTAGTTTTAGGGTGCTGAAAGTTGAAACCTGCACACATTTGACTTCAGAAAACATTGGTGAGGAGGACAAAATTTTAATTTCTAAAACCCACAAAACAAGCTTTAAGGTGGAATTTCAAATTTTCACTTAAGTCAGAAATGGCTATGTGGAGTGGGCCCCAGAACTCACGTGTGCCCTTATACCACATCAGCATGTGCTTAGCTATCAGTGTTCAAATGTGCCCTATTTAAGCCCATGAAGCGCAATTAGACAAGCCCTTAACTACCATAAGAACCTATGTTGTAGAGATATGAAACGCACTTAGCTAAGGTCTACTGAAGTACGCTTTACAAAACCGACAGTGTTTCTAAGTTCATGGGAAACAGAAATAGTCTCAAAGGTCAAGTCCTACATTCCTGAAGTAGGTGTTACCTCAGATCTAGTTTACAGCGAAACACCTGTATATAGTATAGGAAAAGGTAACCTGATCTGTGGCATGAGTCCTATTTCTCGTAACTTTCTCACGTAAAAGACGTTGTCTAGGCTAAAGTGCCTTAAGGTGAAGTCACTTACATGGAAAGTTATGAAAAATTGATTTACGAAGTTTTGTGAAAGAGGGCCCAGACCTTTGTGGTATCAACGTACTACACAACTGTGAGGATTACGAACATATTTTGTACAATGAGTTTTCTCTCAAAATAAGGAGACCTATTTGAAGCCATAAGACAGACTGCACATATACTGATGGAGAAAAAGTTCAACCACATATATAAGTCAAACTAATTCATGATAGAGGTCATAGTTTCACTGATTGTGTTTCTTCATGGGTTATCTCCCTTACCTCTTGGATGGGGTTAAACTCTGGGTCGTTGAGATTCCTGAGGAACCAGAGAACACCTGGGCGCAGGACTTCGCGCAGAAGCAGGATGAAAGACGCAAAGTAGAACACATACACCATACCAACCAGCCAGTGGATAAACATTGACGTTCCCGGAGCAAGGTGGAAAGAGTTTTTACGATCCTTCAAGGTGGCATCAAACATTGCCTGAAAAAGAGGACATACATCTCAAATATGATGAAAAGTTTCATACTGTGTTTACAGAGACATTTCCTGAAACTCGAACCAGGGCTTACACTAAAAACATGTGTGTTGGAGTTACCTGACTGATCTTACATAAAAGGCCATACTATAAAATTTTTACAGAGATGGCACAACTGTCTCAGAAAACCTATCTTGCTGCATTCATTTAATTCTCACCAATATATATACTGTTGATGTTAAATGTTCAAGTGCAAAGATGAGCACATCTAGTATGCCGTGATAACAATAGGTTCAATTAAAAATTCAATTATCAAGAATCTGTAAAGATAAAGTAGTGATTTCACAACCTCAGTATCTTCAGTTTTAAATAAATCCTAAAATTGCTAGAGTTGCTGAAAAGGTTTGGATTTGTTGTCGTGATTCGTTATTCGTTAGCGTGTCCATGTACGCTTACCAGCGAGCAGATGTCCAGCCACCAGCCACAGATCAGCGGGAACACACCAATCTCCACGACAACCAGCAGCTTCACTTTGACAACAACGTAACAGAGTCCTAGGACCCTGCGGAACCTGTTACGGAACATGAACAGAAACCTGTAAGAATTAGTACAACAGTGTTAACAGAGAGGCACATAAGTACCTGTGATCATATATCCTACACAGGTAGAGCTGCATCCCAAATGGATATATCCTATACAGGTAAATCCTACACAGGTAGAGCTGCATCCAAATGGATATATCCTCTACAGGTAAATCCTACACAGGTAGAGCTGCATTCAAATGGATATATCCTATACAGATAAATCCTACACAGGTAGAGCTGTATCCAAATGGATACATCCTATACAGGTAAATCCTACACAGGTAGAGCTGCATCCAAATGGATATATCCTATACAGGTAAATCCTACACAGGTAGAGCTGTATCCAAATGGATACATCCTATACAGGTAAATCCTACAGAGGTAGAGCTGCATCCAAATGGATACATCCTATACAGGTAAATCCTACACAGGTAGAGCTGCATCCAAATGGATATATCCTATACCGGTAAATCCTACACAGGTAGAGCTGCATCCAAATGGATATATCCTATACAGGTAAATCCTACACAGGTAGAGCTGTATCCAAATGGATATATCCTATACAGGTAAATCCTACACAGGTAGAGCTGCATCCAAATGGATATATCCTACACAGGTAAATCCTACACAGGTAGAGCTGCATCCAAATGGATACATCCTATACAGGTAAATCCTACACAGGTAGAGCTGCATCCAAATGGATATATCCTATACGGGTAAATCCTACACAGGTAGAGCTTCATTCAAATGGATATATCCTATACAGGTAAATCCTACACAGGTAGAGCTGTATCCAAATGGATACATCCTATACAGGTAAATCCTACACAGGTAGAGCTGCATCCAAATGGATATATCCCATACAGGTAAATCCTACACAGGTAGAGCTGCATCCAAATGGATATATCCTATACAGGTAAATCCTACACAGGCAGAGCTGTATCCAAATGGATATATCCTATACAGGTAAATCCTACACAGGTAGAGCTGTATCCAAATGGATACATCCTATACAGGTAAATCCTACACAGGTAGAGCTGCATCCAAATGGATATATCCTATACAGGTAAATCCTACACAGGTAGAGCTGCATTCAAATGGATATATCCTATACAGGTAAATCCTACACAGGTAGAGCTGCATCCAAATGGATACATCCTATACAGGTAAATCCTACACAAAGAGCTGCATCCTAATGGATACATCCTATACAGGTAAATCCTACACAGGTAGAGCTGCATCCAAATGGATATATCCTATACAGGTACATCCTACACAGGTAGAGCTGCATCCAAATGGATATATCCTATACAGGTAAATCCTACACAGGTAGAGCTGCATCCTAATGGATACATCCTATACAGGTAAATCCTACACAGGTAGAGCTGCATCCTAATGGATACATCCTATAAAGGTACATCCTACACAGGTAGAGCTGCATCCAAATGGATATATCCTATACAGGTATATCCTATACAGGTAAATCCTACATAGGCAGAGCTGCATCCAAATGGGATTCACCCTATACAGGTAAATCCTACACAGGCACACACTACACATCTCTTTGCCTATGTCCTACACAGGCATATCCTACAAAGGTAGACCCTACACAGGTGCATTCTACATTGGCACATCCTTCAAAAGAACAATCTACATTGGACGCCAGCTCATGCTGGCGTCCTCTCCAGCCATATGTGAGAAGGTCCTCAGCAACCTGCGGATGGTCGTGGGTTTCCTCTGGGCTCTGCCCTGTTTCCACCCACCATAATGCTGGCCGCCGCCACATAAGTGAAATATTCATGAGTATGGCATAAAACACCAATCCAATAAACAAACAAATAACATATATCTATACAGGTTAATATAATAACTGAAGTGACTTGTAACTTTAACATCCCTTGTAACTTTTATGTCTTACTCAAGTTAATTATAACTTTCAAAGTTCACCAAATATTAACTACTTATGTCTACATGGTAAAAGCATATGACCTGGACCCAGGAACACAAAGCTGTCTTAGACTTACAGAAGATTTAGTCTTAACCTCAAACCACTTCACTGCACTACTACTATGACTTACCTTAGTAATTTTTATCTTAATTCGTAGATTTGCCTTGAACTTTTATGACAATATTGAAAGTTTACAACTAACTTCAAACATACATCTACGTTTGGGAATCATACAACGGATTAAGGCTAAAACTGACTTGAATCTAAAACAGTTTCTTGACCCTGCGCTGCTGAAGTTCTATGCAACTTCTAATTACATTTTCTGAGCATTAATTACTGAAAGGTAAATTCCCGAAGCAAGTCATAAATTGTAAGTTCTTAATAAAAGTCCATGATGTTACAATCACATTCAAGTCAGAGAAGCAGATGTACCTTTTGAGCCTGGCCAGGGAACAGAGAAAATACAAGATGACCAGAGATATGGATATGACCACATAGCCGGTCAGCGCTGTCAACAAACCCTCAAAATGTGACGCCAAGACCTGTGGAGAGAGAGAGAGATAGAAATCAAACGGTTGCCGGTGTACTTAACTGAGAAGTTCAGTAGTGATCAGCTGAAACAGTGTTCACATAGTGCAACTTGTCGTATTGACTTGGTAAATTAAAATTTAGGACTAATTTCACTGACAAAATAAGTTGATGAGAACAAAAGAAGACAGCATTACTGGTTATTCATATCATAGAGAAAAAGTGTTCAAAAATTGATTTTATATTTTGGTAAACATGAATATTTATAGCTCAAAGGACTTAACACACGACTTTTCATCTGTTCAGATGCCTTCATCCTTACCATTTCATCAGCCTTCAAACCTACTAAAGTAAACTGGCCAATGTGGTATGGGCAAAATGCTGAAAATATGAAAAAATGGAAGGTAAGTAAGTAAGTGTGTCAAAATGTGCAACAGAACTACCCTAGTTTTAAAACAGATACTAATGGTGCTGGATGCAAAGAATTTATACATATCTCTCCAAATTTTTTTTTAAAAGTAAAGATATGAATATGTTGTTCATTAGATGGACTAACCATGTGAAAAGACACTAAATATTTCTGCTACAATTACATGTAAATCGGCTAAAAGAGCGGATCAGGTGTCTTGGAAGAATTGGGGTAAAACGGCATAATTAACACCTGATCTGTAACTTATCATGGTAAATTCAATACCACAAACTATTAATAAAAAGTTTGGAAAAAGAAATATAAATATATATATATATATATATATATATATATATATATATATATATGTATATATATCTATATTCCAATATATGAAACATGAACTTTCAACTCACCAAAGACTAGAATGAAGAGAGTGTTGAGGGAAACTACCCAGAACACATGCTCCTGAAAATACACAAGAACAACAGCTGTTATAACATAGGAATCAATGACAAATGATTACAAGACTACTAAAAAAGTGAAAGAAAACAAAACAAGAAGTGAGCCAAATGAACATCAACCGAAAGATCAATGAAAACTACAACAGAAACTACATTTACTTATTTTTTTTTCAAGAGTTCAGTATCTTTCTACATAATTAAATGTAGTTAAATGCATTAATTCAACAATGAGCTTTACAGACAACATGTAACACAAAAAAAGACAAATTAAGAACCAAGTCATAAAATGAAATAATCATTAAACTAAAGGAAAAGGTAAGAATAATTTTGGATAGGATTTTCAAATTTTCTTCATTTTTTTGTTTATATTTCTCTTAAAATGAAATATTTCAAATTTCTTTCAGTTCTGCTCAGACTACAAAGGCAGTTGTTATATGAAATGGGTTACTTACCAGAAACACCAAAGAGCCATCCAAGCCCAAAAGCTGTGAAGGAGAAAAGAACATTGGTGTAGTCTTACATGAAAGTACTGTCAGCAATATTATCATTATATTCCATCTAACAGGTAGGACTAAGTATAACATTCATATCTATTGTCAACCGCACCTGTTGCAATGGTATGCTAATAGACAGTGGTCATTATGAATTGAATGGTGGAGAGTTTTAAACTATTTAACACAGAGAAAGGGAATTCATGGTGACTGGTTGTGCGATGGAAATAATCAGAGTTATCTTGAGTACGTTATATCCAATCGTAGCCAATAAGAGTTTGCAACAACAATGGGCAGGAGGATTTCAGAACTGCTGCGCAACAGTTTTTTTGGTTCCGTGTACTTTTGACCTGGGAAACATTTTTTCAATTGCCAACAATTTCTGCTATGGAAACTGATTTACCTGTAATAATTTCAGTATTAATGGCATTTCATCAACTAAAATTTGGTCTTTGGTGTTTTTTGCAGAAAAAAAAAAAAAGAGGTTCGAGAACTGGGTACTCTAAAACTTGTCAGTTTGAGTTATCTCCCCTACCTAAAGAGTAGACCGCACTATGTGTTAAATACTTCCACAACAGCCCTGAAAATCTCAGAATACGAATTTCAGAATACGAATACGAATTTCATATGAATCCAAACTTCTTTGATCAAGGGCCTTGATTGGCTTTCTGTCCTACATCTAATTCATCAGCCACATGTTCTACTTAACTTCCTGTTCATCATGGCTGACAGCATTGCAAGCTCGCTGTACTCTCAGAGGCTGAAAATACAGTGCCTCTATGTCGGATCAAACTACAAAAAAACACCCCTGCCTTTTTTGAAGCAAGTAACTTTCCGAGAAAGTGGTAAGGGCATAGAATATTATTTTTCTTACTGTGATTGGGCCTGTATGCCATAACCTAAGAGTGGTTTCAGATTAAATTGTAAAAAAAGATCAGATAAAACTGACTCAAATAAGTCCTGGAAAAAGTAAACTGATACAATGTACATTCTATGTACAGACTGTGGTACTAGCGCAGAAAAGGATACTGGAGCTTTAGTGTGTGATCTTGGGACACTTTCTTTCACTGTCTGCAGGATTAGGACAAGCCTTGACACATCATGTTAGTGTAATTAAGTTTTGTACACAATTGTCTCGCATGTTCTTTTTGCTTTCTTGTTTCACGTCACTTATTATGTGACAACTGTGTGACTTTCCTAGGTCAGTTCCTCAGCTGCTCTGTGCAATTCTGCGGAGTTCCAGTTATTGTCACATATGACAGACACAATCAAGTGAGCTAGTTTAACCCTGACATTAAAAATTACCCTTGCACAGGTCTGCTCTTCAGCTGTTCTATCCCACTCCAGAGTTCCTGCTATTGTCAGTTATGACAGAGACAATTGTGTGGTCTAGTTTAAATCTGACATGAACACTTACCCTTTCCCAGGTTAGCTCCTCAGCTGCTCTGTCCCACTCTATGGGGTTCCAGTTATTGTCATCTGATCAGAAAATGAAACCAGTATGAATTTAAGAACTTGTCCTATGTTCAGTTCAATGATGGGTGTTACACATGTATTCTAATGATTGATTGATTTATTTATTTATCTGACTGGTGTTAAATCTGTACTCAACAATATTTCACTTATATGACGGTGGCCAGTATTATCATGCGAGGAAACCGGGCAGAGCCTGGGGGAAACCCACAGTGCTCCACAGGTTGCAGGCAGACCTCCCCACTTACAACTGGAGAGGAAGCCAGTATGAGCTGTACTTGACCTCACAGCGACCGCATTGGTGAGAGACTCCTGGGTCATTATGCTGTGCTAGCGTGCTAACCAACGGAGCCACGAAGGCCCCAGAATTCTGATGAACTACAGTTGTGTGATTACCTGTATGTCTTATACAGACACAGCAAATAATTCTTACTTTACTTTTATCCAGCAGCACAAAGTATATAAAAAATGTCCCACAAGGAAGATTTTGCTCAAAAAAGTCCACTGTAAAATCTAATACTATAAACGCCCATACTAAACTCCTTTGGAAAAATCCTTGAACAATAAAACTATTTTCTTGCATGGTCTTTCTATTAAAGCACACTGTAAAAACTCCATTGATATTTATATTATTCTTTTAACTTTATAGCACTGATTACTTGTTGTCTGAATGGAGTAAAGTATAGCTACCCCACACACCTAAAAGTACCACTCTGATGTCACCATTCATCACTATTAAAAGGTAAACACCCTTGATAATTTGGCCTACTAAATGCCTTTCCCTCAAGCACTCACCCTGGGCTCCATTGTTGGCATTGTTAGCAGCCCCATCAGCTTCTCCTGCCCCCTCAGCCCCCTCGGCAGGGGCGGGCGGTACAGCATTCTCATCATTCGGCTGAGCTGCTGCTCTAGGTGCCGCCCCGAACTCTGCAGCAAGGTTGTTGACAAAACCTCCTTCTCCAGCATTCTGAATCGCAACAGAGCAGTACCAATTTATGTTAACTTTTCTTTTCTTTACTTTCTATTTAATCAATGTTTTTTTTGGTAGTTTTTTGAAAGCCCTGTCATTTTTATAGTATAATTGTAAATAATATCACCTGCCAAAAATGTCAAGAAGCTACATGCTGTGTATATTTGTAAGCTGTATATCCTGAAGGCTCAATGAATAGGCGTAATTAAATAAAACTGCTGATGGTTGTGAGTTTTCCCTTCGCTCTGTCTGGTTTTCTTCCATCATAAAGCTGCCCGCCATCGTATAAGTGAAATATTCTTGATAATGGTGTAAAACACCAATCAAATAAATAAAATCAAAAAAAGAAAAGAAAACCAATGCCTCAAGCCTCTAGTTAACTAAAAAAAAACAATAAAAAAAACTTATTAACCTTTATAACATGTCACAAACTTGTTCTTCTGACAAAATTATAGGTCGGGGCAGGAAAACTAGAATGTTAAATACATATTCATCTTGTAGCTTGTTTTGTGACTGATCCATATGTACCAAGAAGGACAACACTGCTGTTATTACCCGTTGTTGATTGGCTGGTCGATGCTCTTGCTCCAGCCAATCAGGACCTCCTCCATGTAAGATCTGTTCTCTCAGCCACACCAGACTAATAAATGCACAGAGAGTACAGGTCACCACAAAACAGCCCTGGAAACAGTCCGATAACAGGTTCTCTCTGCAAGAAAAACCCCATGGTACAATGCTCATTTGATTTTTTTTTTTTTTTTTTGATTGGTGTTTTACGCCGTACTCAAGAATATTTCACTTATACGACGGCGGCCAGCATTATGGTGGAAGGAAACCGGGCAGAGCCCGGGGGAAACCCACGACCATCCGCAGGTTGCTGGAAGACCTTCCCACTTACGGCCGGAGAGGAAGCCAGCATGAGCTGCACTTGAACTCACAGCGACCGCATTGGTGAGAGGCTCCTGGGTCATTACGCTGCACTAGCACGCTAACTGACTGAGCAATGCTCATTTGAGATAAACACTTACCTCTGTACTGTGTCATGGAAACAGACAACAGATTCTGTCCACATGAAAAACACCAAGGTACAATGTTCAATTGGGATATACATGTACCTCTGTACTGTGTCATGGAAACAGTTAGCCAACACATTCTGCCCACATGAAAAACACCCAGAAAACAGTCAGATAACATATTTTGTCCGCACAAAAAAAACACCAAGGTATATGTAAGATGTTCAGTTGAGATATGCCTTTGCACTGTGTCTTAGAAACAGTTTACTAACAGATTTTTTTATTCTATGTTACACTTGTAACGCAGTGCTGAATCTGTTGTCTTGAGAACGTAACAAATGATGAAAATACACGTTCTTCAGATACTTACGTTGACAGCATGTCCAGAGGCAGGGTAAGCAGAGAGCTGACCGATCCCGTAAACAAACATCTGTATATACGACCTGGCAAATACAAAACACATACATCTTATAACATATAATGATCAACTCTTTAGGAGGTGGGGGGGTTGGGATTTAGTCAGTGTTTTTGAAGAGTGAGTTTGAAGTGGTGTGTCTCGAAGAATAAAGAGATATGACCTTATTCACCTCTGTCTTAAATGAAGCTTTTGTAAAAAACAAAAAGCCATACCAGATGTACACAGGTAAATTAATGACTTATTTTATAAACCTTGTCTATAAAAATATACACCTGGCTTCCATGTGACTGATATCTGTGTTTATCACTCCAAATTTACAATAGCCCTTATGCTTGTGTTCACCTGGCTTCCATGTGACTGATATCTGTGTTTATCATTCCAAATTTACAATAGCCCTATGCTTTTGTACACCTGGCTTCAATTTGACTGATATATGTGTTTATCATTCCAAATTTACAATAGCTCTATTCTTGTGTACACCTGGCTTCCATGTGACTGATATCTGTGTTTATCATTCCAAATTTACAATAGTCCTAGGCTTGTGTACACCTGGCTTCCATGTGACTGATATCTGTGTTTATCATTCCAAATTTACAATAGTCCTAGGCTTGTGTACACCTGGCTTCCATGTGACTGATATCTCAAGGCATGCTACTGGAGACGCTTCATCACTGTCACTTAATTTTGTTCCAAGTATGCCATTACCTATATATATGTCCACATGTAATTTTCTTATCTAGCAAAAGTAGACATTTTGCATACTTACATGCTGTAAGAGGTACAACACCAAGCCAAGCAAATGCCACAAGAGTGTAATGGAACCAATAGCGTACAGCCTTGCCTATACTGGATAGGAGTCCCCCAAGGATATCCTTCACTGGCAGCCTCTTGGGCATGTCAGGCGAGTATACTGGATGACAGATAACAATAAGTAGATGTAGGTTCCCTACCCCAATAAGATAGGTTAGAGAGAAGAGAAAATACACAGAAAATAAATAAATAAAACTGTTGCGCAATAAACAATATTTCTTGTTTTCATGTCACATAAGTGTATATCAACACATACATGTACAGAAACTCCGCCAGATCTAATACATGTACCAGTAGTTGAGGTCAGGCCTTCTGAGGTCACATAATGGTGAAAATAACACATTCATAAACTGTAACAAATTTAGTATGTACATTTCCATGTTTAATAATCATTTTTTAGTTGGTAAAGATAATGAATTATTAAAAGTAAACACACTTACTTGGTGTGAAGGCAAATCTGTGTTTACATAGCTCACAATATTCTTTTCTGCTGTACTTCAACCATTGCACCAAGCTGTTAAAAAACAAAAGAAGGAAAACCAGCTCATCATTCAGTAAACACTTTGTTAATATCATTCATTCCCATGGGAATTAAAGACACTGCAGTAGACATGTTGGTTTGCCAGCTTAACGGGTAGACCACAAGTCAGATGCTTCAGGCAAATCAGGTGGTCGTGCCTGCATGCTCAGAGCAAGCCACAGCTGACTTGTCCAAGTGCTGTCCACGAGATCAAGACATCAACTGAAACAGGCTTATCTACATATATAAGCTCTCTAATATATGGACTTCTTACTTCAAAAAACAATCATGATCGTATTTAGGATCCTGTTTTCAACAAGCAGCAAACAAATGTTATTCCTGAAAAAAACACAGGCTGAAATCTTAATTGATTAAAGATTTGCAGTGCCTTAGGCCATCTGGCTCTGGGGACAGATACCGATCAATATTTGTTTAACACTGCAGCCATCTCAATTTTGAAATTTACCTTCACACAAAAATCATTGAGCTATTTTGCATTCATTTTGTCTTCTTTATTACATGTAATAAATCATTTAGGAACTGGATTAAGTAACAGTACCATTGTTATTAGGATTACACTTTCTAGTGCTGAAAATTGGCTGAGACCACTGTGGGTTTCGAACCAGTAACCTCAGAGTCAGGACACCAAATCGCCAGCAATACATGTCAACCGTCTAACCACTCGACCAACACGCTTACCACACAAATAGGAGGGAGATGACAAATGAAACAGCTCCCTTAGGTGAACGCACCTAAGGGAGATGTGTCATTTCTGATCATCAGAGGGGTAAAGCATGTTCACCGTAAAGTCTACCAGTCAACTGCCTTGTATTTTTGTGGAAGGCCTCTTGGTCGAGTGGTCAAGACGGTTGACGTATATTGCTGGCGATTTGGCGCCTGACTCTGAGGTCGCTGGTTTGTAACCTGCAGTGGTCTCAGTCAATTTTAAAAACTAGAATCTGTACTATAGTCAGAAAGTGTAATCCCTCATAACGATAATACTGTTATGTAACAAACCCAAAAAATTCACCTTACATTAGCCTAATAAACTCAAATAGTATGCATAAGTGCATGTGTAGGGGAAAATTGTGTCTTGGAACCATGATTAAAAACCACTTCTGAAGTTACTTTCATTTTCTCAAAATTACTTTTTGCATATGTATGCCATTTTCTAGACAATAACAGCATAAGCGATAAGGTAACTTTTTCTAAGAAAACTGTTCAACAAATGACCTAGCGAAACCGTTGTAACAAATTTTCATATAAATGATGAGCCCATGAAATGGTGACAGACATACTGTGTGCTCCGATCAATTTCCTAGCCATATTCATAATGACTATGGCCTAAACTTTGAAAGTTATAGACCTGAAGATTAGTCTTAAGGTATTACCCACACTAAGTGAAAGTGAAAGTAAAAATGAAAGCAAAACTGGTATACAAACCAATCCTGGTGGATGTAGCGAATACTTCCAGTACAGACACAGGGGTGAAACAGCGGCCTGTCTGGGGCACTTTCACATCTGCACACGCGGCAGATGTCTGAAGAACAGATAAATCTGAGTCTTAACATACAGATATTAAACAAGGCCATTATCTTTCCCTATATCAACAGTTTTCTATTACAAACCCTTCATTTCAAACAATAAAAACATAACCAAGCAACCTTCAGCTCTAAAGGTACATCTATCCGTGTATTAAAGTATAAATGCCAAAATATAGTTTGGCCATAATTGAAGCCAATCATATTTGGCTGGATTCATATCCAATATTTGCCAAAGTTCCTTGAAGTTGCAAATGTGCTATATATTTTAGATTGCTGGTTTCTTTAATATGCCACAGAATGGATTAGACATATTTCTAGAGCTTGGAATCTAATTTCCAAGTGGCCTAATTTTGGTCTAACTATTTGGCTTCAGTTCTGATCCAAATTTATGATGGTGGGAGAAATCACAGGAGCCCTCATCTATCATCACTCCAATTTGATCACTGAACACACATTAATCTGTGTTGAGAGGCCAAACTGGAGTTGGAGTATGATCAGATGAGAGTTTGTGTGGGGCAAATATCCTCCTGGGTGCATCCAGTGGTCATTTACTGAGATAATTCTTTGTAATTCTTGGCCAAGCAAACAATGATTTCCGAACTTAGTTGTGCTTGAAGGCACCTTTACTCCAATATGGCGTCACTACAATGCAGTCAACCATTACTTTTCTTAGAGCATACGCCTTACAGCTCATGTTTTGCTCTCTATCTTTGGCTTTACATCACCGCCACCAATAGCAAATATCATACAGAAATCTTAAACAACGCTGAGGTCAATACAGTCATGGTGATGAGGCAGGAAGTGATGTGGAGAGAGTAAACAATGTCACCTCTCACGTGTGAAGAGTCCCCAACAAAGTTGCTATGCTGCCACTTCAGCATAGTTCATTTTTAAGCCTACAACTACTGCAATGTTCCATCAACAGATGTGAACCACAAACAAAATGCCCCACCAGTGTCCACACGTCAGTTCAGTTGCCATTATGGTTTGGGTTTGTTTCAACAAAGGGTAATGATCTAAAGACTGACAGGCTGCTGATGAATACAGGTAATATCACTGAAATTATAGAGTGCATATTTGTGAAGGTGTGTACTTTCACAGGAGGCACACTGTAAGTGCCCGAGGTGCAAGGTGGCACTACTCCAAGAAAAGTAATTATAAGGATGCATGACTGCACTGTAGTAACTTCAAAATTATATTGGAGCAAAGGTGGTGTCAAGCAGGGCTGGTCAGAACTATGAAAACACAGTGTCATATCAATCAGATTTACATGAAGCCTTGGCAAAGATCACACACACCTTTTCAGTTTGTGTCAATTCTGTAAGACGAGTCGAAAGTTGGATGTCACGTGACCACCCTTTTGTGTCTAAAACAAAATGGCCACCCAATGTTAAAGCATTGGGGAAGGGAAAAAGTCACTTTTTGCCACTTTCCTAGTACCCAGTGAGGCCTAGTTGTACAAAATAATGTCACAAAAGCTCTGCAGAAATACTCAGACTATATGGAAAGCTGAAAATTATACAAATCCAATGTATACAAGATCGCTGACAAAGATTCAAAAATAGGCAATTTCCTATGCAATAATGATGGGACGACCGTTTTCCTCACCCACATAGTTTGTTCTAGCTTTCAATCCGTCTTACAGAATAATTCGCCAAACAACAGATTAACTATTTAACAGCACTGGTATACTGAGAGCATCAATTAGATACACAAAAAGGTTCTAGGTAAGCTTATGAAACAAGACAGGGCCGTGATAGATAGATATATGTAATTACAGCCCAGCTGCAGAGCTAATGGCAGATCTCTATGCAATTGTGCAAAGCCAGGCTTCTGGTGAATGGGAAATCTTGTATATTAATTTCCTACAAATATTGACAGCATTAAGAGAATAACGAATACTTGCAAGGTGAGACTGGAAAGCTTAGTGAACTATCAGAACAGTCATCCATCTGTAAGAGATTGCATGCTCATAAAAAGCATTTACACACACGAAACAAGATTTTGCCAATGCCACTGCAGTACCTGTGACATGCGACACACATTTCGAATTTTCCCAAGCTCACCAATTGCTTTCAGGTTTTACCTGTAACAACCATAACTTATCGCAAGTTAAAACCTTTGCATCAAAGAAGTTATCTTTGTTACAGGTCACCGCACATATATAAACAGACATCAACAGATACCTGTCTGCCCCTCAGCGTCATCCATTTTGATCGTCTTGTCGGAAGTGATCGTCTACCGTAAAGTGGCACACTATTACGACAATCGCTTTCCACTTACGACAGCGATATCAGTGAGCAATAAACCGATGTCTCTGCAGCTTTGTATGGACTATTTGTGAAGCCCAGTAAAATAGTTCACCAGTATTATCTGCGTTTTTCTTGTTGTCTACCATTGAATTAGATGCAACTCATCTATTTTCATTTTGCAACGCTTCTGTTATGTATTATCTCTCCCTATATTGAACACAAATGTATGGACAATGTTTTCCAAAGACTTGCCCTTGACAGCAGAGACGACACTTCAATTTGGTGTGGGGAAATTCCGATTACGTTAGTTGTCTAGCGACATAGAAAGCGAAATGGCGTCTGCTTGACATGTGCCCGTTATTGTTTTGAAGTGTGTTAATTTTAGTGGTTTTGATCATGCGGTGATCGAAAACGAAGGATCAGTAATGGAGCTTGCTCTTGAAGATGACATAGATCCATTAGCTATTGAAGTAACTAAAGAATTCAATGATCAGCTGGAGGCCAAAAATGAGGCAACCTGGGAGCACGAAGATTTAGCAACGGTAACTTTTTGTGGTCGGGAAGCAAAGCCTATGAGGACATTTCTGAGGTGGTGAACATTGTCACCAGTTTAAAGAAGTAGTTCCAGTTTTAGATTGTTCTGCCGCTATGTGTTTTTACATCTGCGTAAAGTTTTCTCTTATTTGGGTATGTCAACCCAAGAGTAGGCCTACGTATCGTTAGTGTGAAGCACAATACTTAGTTCGTAAAATACCGATCAAATCATGCTTTTTTACAATAAAATTTTAGTGTTGTCTGTTCACACTCTTTAGATGCATGACACAAAATGGTTGCATTTCCAGTGATTCGGTCAGGCCATGACTAAAAAGATATGTTTGTTGTGGGTAATGTGAGCAAGTCGCTTAATTCGGGCTGACTCTATTTTTTTGGAGGGCAGTGTGAGAATTTCTTTCTTCGGGAGACAAATATTGATGAACACAAACCACTTTACTGTTCCGATTTACAGAAATTAGGTTCAGTATTACCGCTTTGCTGTTAACGGAGTCAGGAGAAAATTCATTTCATCCATTACATTACAACACATTCATCTTCACACATGAATGCAGGTCCCAAAAATTGAGCAATGGCATTGTTTAAAACCTAATTTTTTTGCAGCCAATTGTCACAGATCTGTTGAATACCACTAGTCATTGTGGCTCAGTACTGCTCAGTTTGTCAGTGCATCAGTTGACCAACATTTGTTCAGCTAATACCTTATAATTCTGCAATTGAACAGTACAATAGCACAGAATCTAGTGCTGAAAATTGGGTGAGACCACTGTGGGTTTCGAACCAGCGTCCTCAGAGTCAGGCACCAAATCGCCAGCAATATATGTTAACCGTCTAGACAACTTGACCAACAGGCCTTCCACAAAAATAGAAGGTAGTTGACTGGCAGACTTTACAGCGAACATGCATTACCCCTCTGATGATTACAAATGTCACCACTCCCTTAGGTGAGTATATCAGACAGGTTTTAAGTGTCATATTAGAAAGTGGATTAAGTAACAGTATTATCCTTGATCATGCTTTCTGAATATCAAAGGGGTAGTGCATGTTCACTGCAAAGTCTACCTGCCAACTACCTTCTATTTTAGTGGAAGGCCTGTTGGTTGAGTGGTCAAGACGGTTGACGTATATTGCTGGCGCTTTGGTGCCTGACTCTGAAGACGCTGGTTCAAAACCCACAGTGGTCTCAGCCAATTTTCAGCACTAGAATCTGTGCTATATTCAGAAAGTGTTATCCCTATTAATGATAATATTGATAATACTCAATTTTAGTCCTAAAATTTATAGAATCTGAAATGAAAGCTTATATGATTAGTAAAAGAAACTGACATGTTCATTAAATATCTTGTTGAAAATGTGAATTGTTTTGTGAAAGATAGATGACACTGTATTTGAACCAGGCAGATATGATTCAATATTGTTGTACAGTTTAGGAAAGCAGCCTTCACTTTGCTGTGGAGTTTTGTAGACTCTTATTTCTTTAATTGTATTTTTCATTGACACTGCATGTTCTTGTTGACATTCATTGTGACTGTTATATACTTACACATGATGGTGTACTGAAAACTATTTGTTATGTAGGTTCGAATCAAGGTGCTACGTGGTCACAGTGAAGGGGTGAACAGTTGTAAATTTTTCAATAATGATGAATGCATTGTAACCAGCTCCCTGGACAAGACAGCCAAAATCTGGAATGTGGATAGTGGCAGAGTGCTACATACATACAGTGCACATAATGCCAATGTCACTCAGGCCTGTATGAGCTCTGAAAACAACAGGTAAAGTTTTATAATATCCACACCTCTGTACCTGGTGTATATTAACAACAAATGGCGGAGTGTTACATACATACATGTACATATATACATAGCGTACAATGCCAATGATATTTGTCTGTCTCAGCTCTTGGTTTCATGAAAAATTATATCATTTTCTCTGTGCCTAATTATATCAGCACTGCAGTTAGGTGCAGAGTGGTATGTATGCTCCTTAATTCCTAAGTTGCATATGAAAGATCAACTTTCAGTGCATTTTATGCACATTTTTAAGTTGATTTTGGAGATAAAATTACATTGGATGGATTGGTCAGTTTCAGGGCTTTACAAAAAGTGTGGTTTTATTAGTCAACATAGAATAATGCTCTCAGATGTTGCTTAAATAAACACCTTGCAAACATGTGGAAAGATTGAAGAATTACAGTATGTAGCTGTAAGTGGAAGGTCTTGGTGGCAGTAACCTGTGAATTATCGTCGGTTTCCTCCAGGCTCTACCCGGTTTCCTCCCACCATAACCCTGGATGCCGTTGTATAAGTGAAATAGTCCTGAGTACAGTGTAAACTACGAATCAAATAAATAAACTACAGTATTCCTGTATAGTTGAGGTTTTACTCGTACCGAAGCTGTCAGGGGGCAAAGTGATAATGATACGCATGGATAGGATGGCAGAATCAGGATCTAGGATAGATGTAATTAAGCCCAAGTTACAGATGAAAACAGTTTTAAACCAATTAATATAAAAATTACAACAGAAGCTAAAAATAGCTCCATTTATTCAACCTGATGATTTCATTTCTAGGTATGTCACCTAGATTGAAATTAAAATTAGGCAGCTCATTTAAACCTCAGGTGCTTTTACTGTTAAAGTTATCACATCTAGGACTCCAGGGACCTCACACAGACTGGGTCTAATAATTTCTCATGATTTATTTGTTAATAGACTTGTTACTGCTGGCTGGGACAAGAAAGTGCATGTGTGGGATGTAGAATCAGGCAAGATACTGGTAATGAAATTTCTGATTTGTAGCAAGATATATTTCTAGTTGAACAAGATTGTGGCTCAAGCAGTTTTTTTCTGCATAGCAGTCATTATTTTAAAGTAGTTCCTGGACCCATGCCTTATTTGATACTTAGCTGAGGAAATGGTTTTGCTGCTTCTGTCATATAAAGTAAGATGAGCAGTCTCATACATGTATATATGTACATGTATTTTCTCTTCAAGTTAATACAATAACACGTTCACCTATCTGTAAAAATGTGAAGACATAAAGATGTTAGAACTTGTTTTCTGCATTGGAATATTTACTTGATTGGTGTTTTCAAAAGCACCATAGTTATAAGACTGGTTTAAGTTATGATTTAATTGTCATTTCCAGTCTAAAATTACAATCAGGTTTATGGGCGGGGGATATCACCAGGCATTGCAATGTTATCTACCTAACAAACCTGGAATACTGCAGTAATTGTGGCCGTCACACAGTGAACGAAAGTAGATGTCAGTAAGCCTTAGGGATTTGATTTAAGACACAAATGTGTTAGATGTCAATGGTTTGGGACTTTCAGTGGACAGGAAAACATGATGGTGTGCTGACCTGCTGTGACATCTCTCATGATGGGAAGCTCATTGTCACTGGCTCTGATATAGACAACTGTCTGAAGGTGTGGGACACAAGCTCAGGGGAGACAATCCACAAATTAGACGGTAACAGAAAAGCCACACACTGGCTGGATTGCTATGTGACATGCACATATTTGTTTGATTTGTCTTTATCATTGTACTCACTTATATTTTGTGCGCAGGTAGATGGCACTCAGGTTTAACCTTGTCGTTTTCATATAAAAATAGTGGCGTTCGTGCTTTTGTCGGTTCTGTTTATGTTCATATTCACGTAACTGAGGACGTAAGCCAAAGGTGTATTTCAGTGCTCTTGAATTTAAGAGCTAGTGATTACCTCCCCTTTTCTGAGATTATGGTAACCCCGCTGTGACTTCTTTGATCTTCACTCTGAGTTTTGTTTTGCCAGATATCCACAGCAGAACTATCACAAGCTGTATTTTCTCCCCCAATGACACCAGGATTATAACCACCTCCATGGACAAGTCCACAAATTTCTGGGATCTTAAAACAAAAACCAGCACCTTACGACTGCAGTGAGTAAATTCTGTTCAACTTGTCCTAAGATTTATGTCCTGAAATTACTTAGAGGTTGTAGATTTGAAATGAAAACATGCAGTCTCTGGACTAATCGTAATCAGGGTTATAAATCAACCTAAACCGGCTGTGTTTTGTTTTTTAAAAAAAGGCACCAGCTTGTAACCTTACCTGTGTAATGATTGATGGATTTCTTCCTTGGTGTATAAAGGGATTTGAACTCAGGTCTCCAAATCTGAGGCCCAGCTGTACCAACTGAGCTAAAGGAACATTCTTGTCAGCTACTGCTAGTCCACTGTAGCACTGGATAACTGCTCCCCTTACATTGCCAGCACTAGCTGCACCAATTGAGCTAAAGGAACATTCTTGCCAGCTACTGCTAGTCCACTGTAGCACTGGATAGCTGCTCCCCTTACATTGCCAGCACTAGCAGTACCAACTGAGCTAAAGGGACATTCTTGCCAGCTACTGCTAGTCCACTGTAGCACTGGATAGCTGCTCCCCTTACATTGCCAGCACTAGCTGTACCAATTGAGCTAAAGGAACATTCTTGCCAGCTACTGCTAGTCCACTGTAGCACTGGATAGCTGCTCCCCTTACATTGTCAGCACCTGCTGTACCAACTGAGCTAAAGGAACATTCTTGTCAGCTACTGCTAGTCCACTGTAGCACTGGATAACTGCTCCCCTTACATTGCCAGCACTAGATGTACCAACTGAGCTAAAGGAACATTCTTGCCAGCTACTGCTAGTCCACTGTAGCACTGGATACTGCTCCACTTACATTGCCAGCACTAGATGTACCAACTGAGCTAAAGGAACATTCTTCCCAGCTACTGCTAGTCCACTGTAGCACTGGATACTGCGCCACTTACATTGCCAGCACTAGATGTACCAACTGAGCTAAATTGACATTCTTGTCAGCTACTGTAAGTCCACTGTAGCGCTGGGTAGCTGCTCCCCTTACATTGCCAGCACAAGCTGTACCAACTGAGCTAAATGGACATTCTTGCCAACTACTGCTAGTCCACTGTAGCGCTGGATAGCTGCTCCCCTTACATTGCCAGCACTAGCTGTACCAACTGAGCTAAAGAGACATTCTTGTCAGCTACTGCTAGTCCACTGTAGCACTGGATAACTGCTCCCATTACATTGCCAGCACTAGCTGTACCAACTGAGCTAAAGAGACATTCTTGTCAGCTACTGCTAGTCCACTGTAGCACTGGATAGCTGCTCCCCTTACATTGCCAGCACTAGCAGTACCAACTGAGCTAAAGAGTCATTCTTGTCAGCTACTGCTAGTCCACTGTAGCACTGGATAGCTGCTCCCCTTACATTGCCAGCACTAGCTGTACCAACTGAGCTAAAGGAACATTCTTGCCAACTACTGCTAGTCAACTGTACTGCTGGATAGCTGCTCCCCTTACATTGCCAGCACTAGCTGTTTCAACTGAGCTAAAGGGACATTCTTGTCAGCTACTGCTAGTCCACTGTAGCACTGGATAGCTGCTCCCCTTACATTGCCAGCACTAGCTGTACCAACTGAGCTAAAGGAACATTCTTGCCAGCTACTGCTAGTCCACTGTAGCACTGGATACTGCTCCACTTACATTGCCAGCACTAGATGTACCAACTGAGCTAAATGGACATTCTTGTCAGCTACTGTAAGTCCACTGTAGCACTGGGTAGCTGCTCCCTTTACATTGCCAGCACTAGCTGTACCAACTGAGCTAAATGGACATTCTTGCCAACTACTGCTAGTCTACTGTAATGCTGGATAGCTGCTCCCCTTACATTGCCAGCACTAGATGTACCAACTGAGCTAAAGGGATATTTTTGCCAGCTACTGCTTGTCCACTATAGCGCTGGATAGCAGCTCCCATTACATTGCCAGAACGAGCTGTACCATCTGAGCTAAATGGACATTCTTGCCAGCTACTGCTAGTGTACTGTAGCATTGGAAAGCTGTTGTGCTTAAATAAGGTTTGTTATAATATATCAAAACTGTTTGCAGTAAATTTGTCTATTTCAGTGGCCACATTAACATCATAGCCAGCTGTGCCATGTCACCAGATGAGAGAAAATTTGCCACTGCCTCTTGGGACAAAACTGTTAAAATCTGGGATGTTACAACAGGTACATACAGGTAAAGACTTTTTTAGTTTTGATGTTTACGTGACATTATAGCAGATACATGCAGGTAAAGACTTTGGTAGCTTATGTGACATTACAACAGGTACATACAGGTAAAGACTGTGTTAGCTTATGTGGCATTACAACAGGTACATATAGGTAACGACCTCAGCTCAAGTCACATTACAACAGGTACATACAGGTAAAGACTTTGTTAGCTAATGTGACATTACAACAGGTACATACAGGTAGAGACTGTGTTAGCTTATGTGGCATTACAATAGGTATAAACAGGTAAAGACTTTGTTAGCTTATGTGACATTACAACAGGTAGGCCCTACATACAGGTAAAGACCTCAGCTAATGTGACATTACAATAGGTGCATACAAGTAGAGACTGTATTAGCTTATGTGGTATTACAGCTGGTACATGCAGGTAGAGACTGTGTTAGCTCATGTGGCATTAAAACAGGTACATACAGGTAAAGACTTTGTTAGCTTATGTGGTATTACAACAGGTACATACAGGTAGAGACTGTTAGCTCACGTGGCATTAAAACAGGTACGTACAGGTACAGACTGTGTTAGCTTCTGTGGCATTACAACGGGTATATACAGCTAGAGACTGTGTTAGCTTCTGTGGCATTATAACAGGTACTTATAGGTAACGACCTCAGCTCATGTGACATTGCAACAGGTACATACAGGTAAAGACTGTGTTAGCTTATGTGGCATTGCAACAGGTACATATAGGTAATGACCTCATCTCATGTCACATTACAACAGGCACAGATAGGTGAAGACTTTGTTAGCTAATGCAACATTACAACAGGTACATACAGGTAGAGACTATGTTAGCTTATGTGGCATTACAACAGGTACATACAGGTAGAGATTGTGTTAACTTATGTGGCATTACAACAGGTACATACAGGTAGAGATTGTGTTAGCTTATGTGGCATTACATCAGGTTCATACAGTTAAAGACTTTGTTAGCTAATGTGACATTACAACAGTTATATACAGGTAAAGACTTTTTTAGTTTGTAACACATGTTCAACGCATGTTTTTAATCGTCTTTGTTTTTCTCTGTAGATCTCAAGGCCCAGATATCCTGGCCAAAGGTCATGAGGGGTCAATTAGCTGCTGTGAGTTCAGTCAAGATGGTAGGTGTTTATCTTCATGATTTCTGTTAAATGTTACTTCAATTGTCAAGGATTTCAACAAGGTGGCTGTGTAATTTGTTCCGTCTAAGGCCAGGCAAGTCTGACCTCACTGCTCCTTGGACACTCCATATATTATACACCATTGATTAACCATTACTTCACAAAAATTGTTAAATTAATAAAAAAAATCTTAATTTATTTATGTGTGAGAATTACATAAAAGTTAAATTTTATAACAATGTCATTACACATTTATAGTATCAGAGAAATAATTTCCATAAAAATCATGCCATTAAAATGATCATAATATATTAATATTAATCTTAACTATCATTATGCTCATCACTGAATGCTGTATTAAACATCTTCACTCAACTTTTATAAAAAAAATAAATTCTTCAACTGAAATTAATGGGAATCAAATGTTTGAATTCTGTATTAATAGTGTTGGGTACTGAGGACTTATTTTCTGCTCTAAATCATCTCTTTCCTGCTTTTTGTTTGTACATATGCATGTCATATATGTTAAGTACTTTAAACTATAAGAACTTTGTTAATAGCCATATGTAAAGGCGGAAAATGAATTGGTGTGATTAAAGCCCAGTAGCTTAAATAGCAGGTCACAAGGGCAAACATTGCCGTAGCTGTCAAACAGCTATTTTTATATACATGTACACTTCACAGTTTGCTAGAAGCTCACTGGACCACAGGAGATACCACAATGGGATAGCTTTTCTTTCACTTTACGGGCATAACAAAGATTGATCAAACTAAAGATGAATTAACTCCCACTTTGTTTTATACCCACCAAGCCTTAGCACCAAAGTTTGTATATGTTTAAACCATAATTTCCCTTCCCTGCTGTCAAAAAATTTAGCTGGCCCATCAGGCTGTCTTAGGACAACTCCTGTCACCCTGGCAAAGATTTCACTTCATCATTACCAGGAGTATATGATTCAATATTGGAACATTTTTTCGCTGGAATTAATTTTCCGCAAAAATTAGTTCCATGCGAAAATTAAGTACTTCACAGTATTGTCCATAAAGCTTAATCTTAGAATTAAATTTTTTGAATGCATTCTGTTCTAATGAAGAAATTGAGGAAAATTATTCAAAGGTTTCATACATGGTCTTCAGTTGGATGATGACTTCAGGTTTTGTTGCTTTTTTCTTAAACATTGAGGAAACTTGTTTAAATATGGACTTGAACTGACCAGTGCAACTGCATTAAGCCAGACATAAATGTGGATCATACATTTGAGTCATTCATTTTCTTTCAGGATTACAGTTGATCACAGGCTCCTATGATACCACCATTGTGGTGTGGGATGTAGACAATAATGTGCAGAAACTCAAATTACAGGTAAGACGTACATGTGAAACAATAAATCACCCAAACTGGTGAAAAAAAATATAAATATTTTACCCAGCACCATCATTGTGAAAAAAAATGTTAGCCTGTTATCAAGATATTTTGATAGAGGTTTAGTTATCCAGGCATTGGCTAAGCAGTTGGTTCAGACTCTCAGTTGTCTCCCTTTAGTGTCCTCAGACTGTGGCAAATTCTAACAGGTAAGGACATAGAAGTGGTAGCAAGAGTCCGTACCACATTAGTACTATTTTAACCATATTTTCCTAAACTTTTGTGTATGTACGATGTTGACAAGTGTATAAACTAACTTCAAACACGTTTGTCTTTGGGTGGGAATGTAAGTATTCAGTTCTTGTGAGTTATCTCCCCTTAGTGTGACCTACACACTTGTCTTCTGGAACTCATACTGTCTTGCATTGATCACCAGGTATCCAATGGACAGGATTAGAATTTTCGACGGCATCACTTTAGGGCGCTGCAGGCTGTTGGGTGTAAATTTGTTCATGTTTCAACTACCAGACACTTTGACACCACATAACATGAAACAAGACTAACTCCATGCATTTGCAGGAATCCATGCTGAAAAATTATACAATGAGGACAAGCCACAGTAGTGGTAAAGATATCTGAACCTTCCTTTAAAGTGCTGCTTCAGTTAAAGAGAAACTGGGTAGAAATATGAATATTATAGGAAGGAAATCCTATGGAACAGAGCTAACATCATGCTTTATAAGAACTTAGAATGGATAGCACTTTATAACTCCAACTGAAAAGTCCTAAAAAAATATTCCTTAGTCTCTGTAAGCTTTTCCTTTTATGATGTGATGGTATTCCAGATCTGACATTATCACATTCCTTATGTGGTGTTGACTCAGGAAAATATGATATAGTGTAAGTTAATTATGCTAGAATGATTTCAAGAGGGTTTGAAAGTAGTCATTTATGGCTATATGTTATCAATGGCTGATGCCAACTGTTCATGCATGAGGCCAGATCAGACAAAAGTGAGACGGAAAGAAAATTTACCTTTCCTTGATACGTTTCTCTAAAGTGTACAATATCAATGTTAATGCACTGCACAGGTTTTAACAATTATTAGGAAAGCAGTTCAGATTCTGTCTTTAAGAAAGGGTTTTAACCAGTGTCTCCCATTATTATTATTAGAACATTCATGGGGACAGAACCAGTTGTGTTTTGTTTTATCCAGGGTCATGGAGACTGGGTGGAAGATGTCGATATCAGTCAAGATCAGAAATGGTTGCTGTCTTGTTCAAAGGTATTAAGGATTCATCCATTTCAAAGAGTAAACACTTTGTTACGATGGTGTTATTATTTCATAGGAATTCCGTTAAGCTTACGTGTGACCAGAATTTAACCATATAAATCTAGACAGTTTATTCATAATGTTAGGATTGTCTCCCCTTTAGTTTTGATGTCATGACCTTACAGCGGTCTTTTGGAGTGTTCATTCCATGGGTACTCCAAAATGTCGAGACTGTTATATTTTATAAAACGTGAATTAAGTAGACCACTTCAAGAACTTGCAAAGGTAGAAGTAACTGATGTACAGGTGAGGTATAGCACAAAAGCAAAGATTTGTATAAATGAGAAAATACCTGTAGTTAATAATTTTCACAAAAGATGTTACAACTGATTTGCAAAAGTTGAAGATTTGGCAATTCAGCATAAACACTCTATTTCAGGATAAGACTGTTCGGCTGTGGAACATCGCAGAGAGCGATAAAATCCCTGTTGTGTTAGAAAACCGTAGATCCATCGGTCTCAAAATGGTCAAGGTGAGCTATTTTTTCCTGTCTCACTTTTCTGTGAGCATCTCGCCTGTAACTTCTTTTTTCACTTCACATATTAAACAATTCAGACATTTACTGTATACAAGTACATGTAGTGATGAATATTTACTTTCGATACGATTCGTTCATTATATCAGTGGGTATATTTATCATACTGCATTCCAGCATACTGGTTCTGAATGTTTATTTGTTTTGATTGGTGTTTTATGCAGTACTCAAACCCACGACCATCCGTAGGTTGCTGGCAGACCTTCCCACATACAGCCAGAGGGGAAGCCAGCATGAGCTGTACTTGAACACACAGCGACTGCATTGGTGAAAGGCTCTTAGGTCATTACACTGTGCTAGCGCGCTAACCAACCGAGCCACGAAGGCCCCCTGGTTCTGAATGGGCAACATCATTGGTCAAGGGCTTGATTGTTGCAGTGAGCCATCATTTTAGCCATCTGAGCAGAGCATGATGATGGATGCCTGCTGACATTACGAGTGTATCAGTATGTTTTCTTGTGATAAAAACTGTATGGAAACTGTCTGTTGCAATATAAAGTAATTGGTTGTTGGTCTGTTAACAGTGTAACCAGTGTGGTAAGCCGTTCTCTATGGGGCAGATGGAGAGTTTGAGGGATGTGACGCTGTGTGTGTTCTGTCGACTACAACAGTCCGAGGGTAGGGAGCACGCTGCTATTGCAGACTGAAGTATCCACAAAGCCTCAGCCTGTGTAGGGGATTGTCAGTTCTGCAGATTGCCAATGATGCCAACCAACTTACCACAGGTCATCCATCAACTCTATTGTGATTGTAGGCGTTTGGAAAAAAAAAAAAAATTGTGGTTTCTAGTAGCACATTTTTGCCCACTTTGCAGTTGGGCACATGTATTTATTATTTATACATCAGTGAAATTCCAGTATTTCCTTCACTGATAAAAATGATATCTTCACTAGTTAGATATCACTTTTGTTATTACATTTTGCTATTACACTGCTGGAGACCTTGACCCATGACCCACAGTTGACCTTGCCGGAACTACTTTTGAACATGCTGTCTGCTACATTCATGTCTGAATTTCATGTCTGCCATGAAATTTTCATGGACCACATCACATGGCTATGCACTTCCGCACAATATATAGTTCACCAAAAAGAGATGTAGAAATTCTTCATGTGCTTAATATATGTAAATACCTTTATTGCATTAACATTAAGCACCATTGTAGAATGTATAATTACTTACAGACAGCCCTTAAATCTGTAAAAAGGTTTTATGAGAGCGGATGTGAACAAAATTGCAGCGCGTATGAAAAGAATCAGAAATACCATGAAGATGGCACATTGCTTCTTTTTGTCACAGATGCAACAGATAAACTGATATGCATGTATATACATGCAGAGAAAATGTCAGGATATAAATAATAAATAGAATATTGCACAGTTAAGTTAAATACCGTAAATATTGTTCTCGTGAAAGGTAGAAAAAACCCACAAGACGCGAAGCTTCGAGCAATCCCTACCTCTCACTCGAACAATACTTTTGATATTCAACCTTCACTGTGCAATGTCCTCTATCTGCTTAACATGCAACAACTCATTTTCGTTTTGTTCTTTGCTCTCAGATTTGGGATAAACAATGCTTGTATGTTGGTTGATCTTGCCACATCAAGATCGTTATGGAATATGGTGAGCTCCTCCTCATTTGCTGTTTCAGTGGGGTTCTCTACAAAGGAGTGAGTGTGTGAGTGCTTGGGGTTTAATGTCGTAATCAACAATTTTTCAGTCATATGACGACGAAGGAATCCTTAGGGTGTATGTGATGTGCCTCCTTCTTGCAGGATGGATTTCCACCGCTCTTTTATCTGGTGTTGCTTCACTGAGACGACTTACCGAAGGCAAGTACCGCCCGAGCCATTATACTGATACGGGTCAACCAGTCCTTTCACTATCCGCTTCATGCTGAACCCCAAGCGAGGAAGTTGCAACTTGCTCTTTTAAAGTCTTAGGTGTGATTTGACCCAGGACTGATCCTGGATCTACTGCTCCCGAAGCAGACGCTCTACCAACTGTGCTATCCTGGCCGGTCTCTTTACAAAGGAAAGCAAACCTTAAAACTCATTTAACAGCAATGCCATATATTTACTCAAATAACAATAACAGTGATAATTATAGCTGGCAATGTTATTCAAAAAGGCACTGCTGTTTTAGGAGTTATAAGATTTGTTTTCCTTTGAAGAGAACCCCATTAAATAAACCATGTACCACAAAATGGTAACACTGCACTTTGTCCACAGTGTACCCTGAAACTGGTTGTATCACCAGCCAACGAAGCACAGGAAGCATGAAAAGAAAAAATGATATCTTATTTACTGCCTCAGTAGTAACTGTATTTCATATTTTTACATGTACAGTGTATGTATACAAATATCATGTGGTACAAATGTGTAACTACAATATTATGTGTCAGTTTAATGTTCCCTGGAAACCCCCATTCTAGTTTGTTCACATCCAGCTGATCATAATTTCTTATTGCATTTTGACAATATACTGTCAAACCCCACAGTTACCTTCAACTGTCACATTTTATTGTGAAAATGAACTGGCAAATAATACATGCATATTTTTGGGAGTTTGGTTTTGTGTCAATTCTTGAAGTTTTGGTATATACATGAACAACATTCAGTGACAATTCTACAAATTAGTTTTCCTCCGACTCACAAGTTTGGTTATCCCAACAATGTTGATAACTGTAAGCTAGTTTACTATCTACTATTTGCCTGTTAAACATTGATACTTCATGATATTTGGCATAAGCTTTAATTAAGACACTCCACATTCAGTTGTGTCTTGTTGTTGAAAGCTAATGTTCATCTGACATGCTTACACAACTCAACACACTGACAGCATATATAAATTCCACAGTTGCTACTTGCCACAATCACAAATTTGTCAGTTATGATGGCGTAAACCTGAGTGCCTTGCAGTAAACCACCACCCACTGGCAAGTTACTGACCAACTTTTTCACATGTGATGAACAGACTTTCACGCAATACTGGTGAAGACAAGTGGTCTTCAATGAATGCAATAGTGTGGAAATCACCCCAAATGCATATTGTGGGTTTATCTTATATTCCTTGTGCATGGCCATGGTTGAACTCGAGCTTTAAAATTCCTGGTGTTCAGGAGTCGTGTACCTTATTCCCTCAGCCTTGCTTCGCTTCCCCACACAGTGTGTACATGTCTACAACCTGTATGTACACGGGGCCATGTAGTACACGCTGATCTCCTACAGCTTGGTCAGATTCCGCCCCTACGAAAAATGTCCTGTTCTTTTTTTTTTCTTAAATGCCAAACAGTCCGGCAAATACAAGAGACATAATCAGCTATCTTTGATGGAATACTAAGGGGAGCTCTGGACTTCCTCTCTGACACTAGTTGTCTTGCATTGTACCTTGTGCAACCACAGTCAACCTTAACAATGTGAACAGCATAAAATCAAGCCTTAATTACGTCTTCTTTTCTTCACGGACCTGTGTTTGCCTTTCAAGCTCTTCTTTCCCTGTAAGAAAACCAATGTTACTGGTAATCACCAGTGTGCTATGACATGTTACGGTGAATGAGTTCTAATTACTAATGATTTCCATGTAGCCCGTTTGTTACTTGAGAAATGCAAATTAGCTGATTGGGAGACTCTTATTAATAATAATTATATACAAATTAATCACTAGTATTATTGATACTAGAATGGTAACAACTGTGCTGAGATGTTTGAATCTCTGCATTTGTTTCACACCATTTGTCTTCCATGGAAACTGGAAAATCCCCTGTAGAAAACTAAGTGCAATATCTGGTGGTGCAACAGCCTGCATGACCCTCACAAAATGTTTGTGAGTTGGAGTTTGTTTTAAATATAGCATCTTTCAGGAATATTAGCCACAAATGACATAGCAAAGCTAATGCAAAGCCATAAAAAACAGTTACATGTAAAATAGTTATACATCCTCATGTTATTGTAACTAAGTCTTTTTTTTTTGTTGGTTGTTTTTGGCTTTGCTGCCAATATGCAGTCAGTATGAAGGAAAAATATGCTTAAAGTTAGGAAGTTATCATCTCAGAACTGAAGACAAATTTAAGAGACAGTGTGAGCTGGATTGGAACCTGTGACCTCATTGATCAAAGGTCAAAAGTCAATCGGATGAAGTGAGAGTGAACCACTATGGCCCCACTGCACTGGTTAAGTTCTGATGGTCTTCAACTTAACACTAAACTCACTCTGTGACAATGATGCACAGTGGGGCCCATATGGTGCAGCAAGGCCAATAAAATGTAGAAATAAACGATTTTCACACATACCTTTTTACCAGACAATTTCCTCTTCTTGGATGAAGAACCACCCTGTTGGTAAAAAGGAGAAGTTCATAGTTCATCACCTTAACAGCTCTTTTGGAATTAGGGCATTTTTAAAGGAACATTCCCATAAATCCTGACACACATTAAATGTACCATTTTACCATTTTTGTACCATGACCATAGTTTATTTTTTATGTATAATACATGTAATTTAGTCCATAGCTATCTTAAGTTTGTGAAATATTCCCACCACAACATAACCTGCATCTTGAAAGTTTTCCTTCCAAAGAAATGAATGCCTGCATTACTCACCGTTTCAAGGTCACCACCCCCACCTCCAAGGGCACTTATATCATCAAAGTGTGTGAGTCCATCCAGGGCGGACAGAGTCGACATCTGCTTCATGGCGTTCTGGAAATACAAACAGTGGAAGCCTAAGCAACAGTGGAGTAAAAATCTTGTTTGCATTGATTGCAAAGCCTTGAAAAACAAGAAAATCATAAAAATCTGAATATCAGACACAATAAAAATGTGGATTTTCAGTTTTGCTTTCATTCCATTTTTGGATTTTTTAATGTACGCTCGCCCAAACAAAACAATACTGCAGCTGCCTAAAGACATGTCTATGTACAATACATGTGGAAACACACTAAAGCAATCGAAGGGATACAGAATCGACGCTGATTGGCTGACAATGGAGATAGGGTTCCCTGGGTTAAACTCAGTAGACTTGGTCACGCTTGAATAAATGTACCAAACCTAAAATTCAGCTGAGGGCAGGCATAGCTTGGGCTTGCCTTTCTCTCACACCAGCCAATCAGAATCGACAAGGCATAGCCTGGGTTTGCCTACCTCTCACAGCAGCCAATCAGAATGAACAAGGCACAGTCTGGGCTTGTCTATATCTCACAACAGCCAATCAGAATCGACAAGGCATACCCTGAGCTTGTCTATCTCTCACACCAGCCAATCAGAATCGACAAGGCAAAGCCTGGGCTTGTCTATCTCTCACACCAGCCAATCAGAATCGACAAGACAAAGCCTGGGCTTGTCTATATGTATCTCTCACACCAGCCAATCAGAATTGACTGTGTATCCCTTTATGTTCTGTATGTCGTGCGTGTGGAAGCAGAAAGACACATGAAAGAACCCCAGTTTTAGAGCAGACCAACAGTTTCTAAAGGTTTACTCAATCTATATAGTACTCGTATCTTTTTGTCACCTTACCCTTTCTTTCTTTGAGACAGACAGCCTAACAAAGTGATCTTCTTCATATCTGAAAAGAAAAAAGAATTTAAAAGATCATAATACATGTACATAAATGTTATGCAAGCACATACGCCCTAAACGTATAAAAAAAAAAAACCCTAAATCTTCAACAAATTTGACCAAAGACACACCCTAATTCCTCAACCTTTTCGCATATGACAGATCAACTTTAAGCACATATTTAAAATTAAACCACATTGGTTGGATTGACCAATTTCAGGGCTTCACAAAGTTATAATTTAATCAGTCTACTCAGTACAATGCCTTCACAATATGCTTCAATAAACACCTTGCAAACATACGAAAAGGTTGAAAAATTACAGTAGTGCTAGTGTTTGCAATGTTATATGATCTTTATGTTATATATATATATCACTGTAACAGGCATCCCAGCCAAGACTGAAAGAAAAAATATAGGAAAAATAGGAATTTTTTTCATAGATTATAGGAGTTTTATAGGACTTTTTAAACTGGAAAAGTAGGAAAAATAGAAGACAGAACTTGAATTTTCACATTGTTTCGGCTTGACAAACAGGCAGGTTTACTATTAATTACATGTATTCTCAACTTTGGCCACCTACTCCCCTTTGACCACATTGTCCACCCAAATTATTAATTCTATATCACACCAGGCATAGTACGTTGTTATTACAAGGACACTGATGGCAAGATCTCTGTGCATTCTTGCCTTGACATTATGTAACAGTATAGGCGTACCTGGGCCCAGTTGTGTCGTGTGAGACTGCAAGAGGGTCAATTATACATGTATGATGACACTGTTTGGTCATCTCACAACAGTCAAAGGGTCATTTTAGATGTGGAAAGTATCAAATCACCATTCGTTTTTTTCTCTTTATGTATATTTTTTCGAATTTGACACTGAATTTAACTGACCTGGAGTTAGGTGTATCAATTATACGAAATGAAAATTATAACTCCCAAAATATTGTGTTTCAACTTGTCACCCTAAACCCAGTGTTTTTAATAATAAACATATTCAAGACAAGTTCTAAATACTGGGTTGGGAGGTCATTTCTCAGCTGACTATGCCTGGTGTAGCCTGTAACAAGTCGCATCTTAAAGTAACTTGTAATTATACAGGATATTACCATTTTCATTACTGGTAACAATCAATGCTACAAATAAAACACACTTTTTATGAACTTCACAGATAGTTACTAGTGGGGTCCCAATACAGATCATCAGTATCTATAATTCTGAGATTTTAATATGGTAAAAATACGATGGCTTGTTACATCACACATTTCAGTGTCCAAGAAGCTTACATGCCTGTCTATCGTCAAAACCCAAAACTTAAAGCCTATCTACAATTACAGAGGCTGCCAGATGTAAATACATAATCATGAGTTGGTGGATGGTCACAGCTTAACATTATAAGCTGCTTCATTAATCATACTGCAATGCGATCCAAGCAATCACTTAACACATAAATGAAACACTCTGGGACATTAATAAAACCATTTGAAACAATAGCATTTAATCTCTAACATAAAACTGAAATTTCTAAAGTGTGACACCATGTACACAGTTGAGATTCATGATATCCACATTGTTTACCATGGTACCTTTCTCCCGGTCCTGCAATAAAAGCACATGATAGTGATCACAACATTGTCTTGTCTGCAGAATCAACAGAAAAACTGTCACACTTTCTTCTTTTACCAGCAACCATGTTTTCTATCATAGTTAGCTTTCTCTTCTCAACCTTCTTCTGGTCTTTTTAAGCTCTGCCTGTTCCATCATTTTTAGTGCAGATTCAAACATGGCCTGAACAACCGCAATCTCAGTAATATCACCCTTCTTTAAAGCCTCCCTCAATTTTTGATTTCCCTGGTTTAGCAGGCTATTGCTCACACCCAGCAATACCTGGTGCAATGATTCATTTTAAGCAAGTGATTTCTCTGTGTTTTCAGTTGTGTACTACTGCAGAGAAGTTCTTCCTTTTGTTTAGCAATCCTGGCAGCCTCCTCTCTTTCTGCTCTATCTTGTCTTTGCTTATCTCGTTTTCTTTGTTCTTCCTCTCTTTCTTTGCGTTTTCCTCTTCCTCCAGACTCTGTCTATAATGCATGTTTGCTATACGTCCAAGAGAAAGGAAATCTTTGGTAATTGGAACATGTTCTGGTCGGTTTCCATACCATTTCATGCTATCAGTTGTTGCCCGAAAGCTGTTAATTGAAACCTCACTTGGGCTTACCCTGTCTTTGGTAACACTTTTGTTACTTACTGAAAATGCCATTTTTACATCACTGTAGGCAGGGCCAAAACAACTTTCACTAACTTATTCAGCACTGGAAATGTGCAACTTCCTGCGCAATTCTTCAGTTCAAACACTTTTGTTAACCATACGCCAGACAATGATGCAGACATTCGGTCCATCACTCCCTAACATCAGCAAATTCTTCAGCTGCAAGCCAGCCTCATCAATGACAGACGTACTCTCCTTCCACAGATCTTCACCTGTTGCATGGCCCATTAGAATGGTCTTAAGTTGGTGCACAACAAAACTAATGAAAGAGTGAATCCTGCATCAAACTTCTTGACGATTTCTTCTCTTTGCATGAATCCGTCATTTCATACTTTAAAAACTTTCTTGATTCTTTGGTGGTTTGTGTTAAACATCATCTTTTGAATTGGCCTTAGGATTATTGATCTGGTGGTGTGTCAGTGACAGTAAATCACACAATGACCTTCACATGTGGAGTACATGTAAAATACATGCACTTCATGCATTGAGCTGTAGTTTTGCTTTCCTGTGTCTCCTACATATCTCCTCATCTATTTCAAAATTTGTTTTTGTTTTGAACAAATTTTGCCAGTACATATAAGTAGAACAATGTACCCTTTACATGTTCAGGTAGATTCCATGTCCCAAACCCAATCATTTAAATTAGGAGGCACTGCCACTTCTACTGTTGGTAAATCAGGCCAGGATGGGGTAGAGACTAGAATGTGTGCTGTGTGAGAGCCATTGCCCAGCATCAGACAGCCCATGTTCCACCGATAGGCCCACATCATCCTATTAACCAGCCCTGATACACTGTACAGGACACAAATAACTGGTGATTGGCATACCTGGGCCACTGGAGGGCAAATAAACCATGACTATTCCATATGTAATGATACAGCGATACACGTACCACACCTCACCCATCTTCCCACCCCATGCCCACTTGCACCACCACCACCAACACACAAGTACGCTCAAATACTTGTTAATAAACAAGATACCCAAATGTATTTCTAGACTTTACATATGAAAGATTATTTGCTATCCACACATTCCGGCATTTACATGCAATTATATAAACACGTGGACTGCCATGGATAATTTTACGTGGAATGGAAGTACAGTGAACTCTCTCAACACCGACACCTTAATAAACCGACATCTTGTCAAAATCGACAACATTTTCTGCTCCATTTGATAGTAATGTTAATTGCCTTCAGTAAACCGACTCTTCTCTATTTTCTGAATGCCGACAGTGGTTTGTAATACAAACATTTCAAGTGAGTGTTAATCTGTCTTGTCTAATCCGAGGCAGCGTGTCACATGATGTCCGACAAAGTCCGAGCTTGGCTTCAACTCACATGTCGCCAGGTGACTGTCTTGATACAGTACCACACCTCCTGCCAAGATCAGAGTTTAGTCACTCTGTGAAAGATGAGTCCGACACTGAGTAGCTCAGTTACTGAATAAAAATGCCTCCAACAACAGTTGCCGTCACAATTTTCCCCTGCTACAGCCCTGACAACATCCGACCACGGCCAGTAGACCAGAAAAGCATCGTTGCGTGGAAATGAACCTTAGCAATGAAGTTTCATTTTTTTGTAAAGTAATTATGTGTATGTACTAAAGTATATTACAGATCAGCTTCTTTTCATAGTTTGTTGCTATGCATCACTGTGCTCTTTAACAAGTTTAATTAAATGTATATGTATGTACAATACACATGTTGTTGTTGTTATAGGCTATTTGCGCATGTTTAATACAACATCTTGTCTACAGACAGTCTACTGCACTAATACATACCTACTTTTTTACATACCACATATCTGCCTAGCAATGTCCCAAATCAATATACATGAAATGATGTAACTTAAAACCAAATTTATATGTCAATATATAGACAGAATAGATTACATGTACTTGTTGTTCATCAACAAATGGTTTAATTAATTAATTACTGAGCTGGTCAGAATATGCACAATTATTTGACATCAATGACTGAAGTATGACATAATTATAAGCTTCCACAGTACCTTATACAGCTTCCACAATACAGCTTCCACAGTACCTTATACAGCTTCCACAATACAGCTTCCACGATGCCTTATACAGGTCATCACATGGATTTGGTTAGATCCAATACATGTTTGTTATATTCAAATGTAACACACTGCTTCCCAATTACATGCATTCAACCTTTCCTACAGCAAACAATAAACTTTTGATTTCATACATTTGAATTTTAGCGACCTACCTAGATTTCTTCACAAACTATTATTTTTTCCCTATATTTACAGTAACATATGTACTTGCATATAAATAGCACAAAAAAAAAATGCATTTTTAGGAAACTCTTTAGGGTTTCCCATTTAGGAAACAGTTATAGGTGTACAATTTAAGAAAGAGTTATATGTGTTCAATTCACCAATGCAGTCGCTGTGAGTTCAAGTCAGGCTCATGCTGGCTTCCTCTCCGGCCTTACATGGGAAGTTCTGCCAGCAACCTGCGGATGGTCGTGGGTTTCCCCCAGGCTTTGCCTGGTTTCCTCCCACTATAATGTTGGTCGCCATCAAAAAATTGAAATATTCTTGAGTATGGCGTAAAACACCAACAAAATAAATAAAAAAAATAAATCAATTGAGGAAACAGTTGCTTGTGTCCAATTCAGGAAACAGTTGCTTGTGTCCAATTCAGGAAACAGTTGCTTATGTCCAATTCAGGAAACAGTTGCTTGTGTCCAATTCAGGAAACAGTTGCTTGTGTCCAATTCAGGAAACAGTTGTTTGTGTCCAAGTCAGGAAACAGATGCTTGTGTCCAATCCAGGAAACAATCAACATAGTTTCCTGATCAAGAAACATGTGACCAAAATTGGACCAACATAACCCGTTTTGGACTTGGCCTGAGCTGCCTATTGATGGGGGCATATAAAAATGAAACCATCAATTATTTATGTCTGCTGACACAAGTTGCTGCTGGCTTCAACAAACATAATAAAATATAAAACTCTTACTCAGTTCGCTCCTTTGTCTTCTTGTCATCTTTAAGTCTATGCAAATTTCTTGACTCCTAAAAACAAACACAAAAAATTCCTTACAAAAGTAGTTTTTCTAAATTAATTTAAGTGAGGCCCACATCACAAAAACAGCCCTACATGGTACCTGTATGTAGCAAGTGCTCTGTGCTTTACACATCTGTGATCACTGTGCCTAGTTTCCAGTCATACTGATGCCCTGTTAGATTTGTCTTCTTTTGGCAGCCATATTTGGGAGGTTTTTCACACATGTCTGGTTGTAGGAATTTTTAATCCCTTTAACATGTACAGGTTGATTTCATTTGAATATGAATAAAAATTTTATCGACAAATTTTTTAGAATAAAAGGAACTAAGCATCCATAAGGGAAAAAAAGACAGAAAATAACAGAGTGTTCTTTCATTGGATAAGCTGTCTTTGCATCTGAATTTGACAAATTTATGTAATTATTTATTTATTTGATTGGAGTTTTCCACTGCATTCAAGAATATTTCACTTACACGACAGTGGCCAGCATTATGGTGGGAGGAAACCAGGCACAAACCCAGGGAAACCCATGACCATGGGTTGCTGGCAGAGGGGAAGCCAGCATGACTGACAAATCAAATGCTGTAGTGGGATTCAAATTTGTGCTCAACTTACCCTGATCTCCTGTGGGCCCTCGCTATACTCTTGTCTCAGGTCCTGTATCATACTACTGCTTAGAGCTTTCCTTTTGGCTCTCTCCAGTAACCGCTGCTCTCTCTCCGTCTGGGTTTCTTCTCCATCTAGAAATGTAACAATTACATGGATCTCCCTTAAGTCAGGTGTGGATGCAAAGCTTGTAATGGCTCGGCGAGACTCTTTAAAGACCATTTCATTACAGATTCCAAACATAGTTTTCAAGTTTTACATTTACATTAAAAAAAATGCAAATAAAGATCGAAGTTCGACTTTTTCGACCATATTAAGCACACTGAAGCACGGTGATGGGTCATCAATACTTTCTACATGTACTTGCTAAACATCCACTAATTGCTACGTTTCTAAGTTCATCAAGAATACATATATATGTTTACATGTACTAATATACAGTACATGTATGTACAACTATATATATCTACACGTATATAACTGTCAGAGTGTGCTTAGCACCAAAATATCAATCTGTGATGTCAGTGTGCTTCACCGTTCATTATGTCCAAAATGGTCCAGACTAGAACCAGAAAGCCTTTTGCTTTTTATTCACTGCAAGAAAAAATACATATTAAAAAACCATCAATAACCATGTTTGGAATCTGCATGAAATGGACTTTCAGATAATGGATATTTTATTTAAAGGTGGTCTCTAAGAAAACACAAGAAAAAATCCAAAATGCCATAATTAATTTGGCTGTTTTATTTCCTTTCTATGGTGTACTGTATATATATATATATATATATATATATATATATATATATATATATATATATACCTTATCATTCTTCAAATTTCCACAATAAATATGTTCTAAAGTGGTCCTGAATATCACACATGTTGAAGTGGCTCAAAAGTGTCTGTGACTTCACCCAAATCTGGACGAATTGGGTTTGATCATGAAAATTAAACATTCCTGTTATTTATTCCACATAAGACATCAGTTTATATCACATAATTTTGTACTTTCTAAATACTAGTGGGTTTACCATAATGAACAGCAGCCAGCTTGGGAGGGACATAAAGTTTGAGTGGATCAGACTTTCTCCTGGATCGCGTTTCGGCCTCCTCATCAGAATCGCTGGCAGAGTCTGCTTCATCAAGCTGTAACAAAGAAAGCAGCGATTTAAATAAGATATCACTGACCCAGTTTTTAGCTGTCTTTTTTTTTTTGCAACCTCCTCTCATAAAAAAAAACAAAAACAGGACAACAACAACAACACGTACCTTCAGCGTCATCAAAAAGACAAAATAAGGCATCATACTTTTTTTTTCAAAGAACTGGATATGAGCATACAAAAAATAAATTATGTCCTACAGATATGTAAAGATTTAAAAATCAAATATTATGCTGTGATTATCTCATTGGTCTGGGGCCAGTCAGCTGTAGTGATAATAATGTTTTGACAGCATGAATCAGCAAGAAGACTGCTCCAATTTTATCAATGTATCAGTGATTATCACTGTCTGACTCATTGTGGAAATCTAAAAACTGATTCACCTTACTAATCAAGTTTCCGGGATTCGGTCTGAATCTTAAAGGGTCTGCTGTTCCTGAAAAATGAAATGAAGATCAGAGTCAATGAACATACTCAGTGCAGCGCAAGTGTTGCTCCCTACATTCAGTTTTTTATCAAATTTTGTACAGACATCTTGAACAATGCTAAGGTCCCTTCAGTCACAGAAATGAGGCAGAAAGTGTCAAGTGATGTCAGAAAGTTCAAGATCTCTGTTTCAACCTTTGTTTTCGTTAATACTTTTTTTTTATCTAAATCATGTTCAACATGATTCGAACAATCACTTGAGTTTTATAGATGGATACTGATTATTGGTCCATGCAAGGACGTACTTTTGTACACCAGTGGTGACGATATGCCAACTCGAGTCCACCTTTTGTCGCACAAGCTCCAAAGGTCAAACATGTGTAGTGGTGGCAGAGATGTAAAGCGAACATGGGGAGCGACACGTGTAAGGAAGTAAGGAAGGAGTATGGTGAATGAACTGTACAAACCATTACAATGAGAACAGAATGATGTCTGCTGTGTTTAAATGTCACATGAGCAGTTTTCCACTAGTTATATTAGCAACAGTTTCTTGGAATTTCCTCACCTGGCTGAATGATGGATTTTTGAAATGGAGACGAGAGTTCAAATCCTGGTGCGGCCAAAAGAGTACATTCTTCAACTTTTACACATATCTAAATATCATGAGCCTAACTATACCTTAACAAGGCTGGCTTTCACAGACTCATGCTCTGGACAATTATATTTAGGCCTAATCTTGAAACTACTAATTACATTTAGCCCGAATGCTTAAAACTTTGACCAGTAAAGTAACTTTAACTTGCAATTTGGAAACATAATTCACTACATTTTGAAGATTAAAATGTATTGTTCAGGTTGCTTCACATATGAACATCGTCAATATCATAAAATAACCTGTCCAAATAAACTAACATTCCTGTTATGTCGAAACATGGAGTCATGTCTGTGGTTGAACTTATTGAGGACTTCGGATATGTATTTATATGAAAATTACATATACAGTACTCTGCTCACCTGCAGCTCCTGTGCTCACCATCTTCAGCAGTTTGTCAATCTGATACTTCAACTTCTGGTCTATAGGACGTATTTTCTCTAGCACCTGTGCGATTTTCAACAAGATTCAGGACTCATTAATTCATTGATTTACTCATATGATTGTTATACTTCATCTGAGAAATCCATATTTTACAGAAACCAGGTTTCGTCGAACCAAAGTGCCATCATTTTTCGTCAATGACTCAATTTATAAATTAACTTATTTATTTATTTGGTTGGTGTTTTACGCCATACTCAAGAACATTTCACTTATATGATGGCAATCAGTATTATGGTGGGAGGAAACCAGGCACAGCCAAGGGGCAAACCCTCAACCATCCGCAGGTTGCTGGAAGATCTTCCCACTTACGGATGACTCAGACACGCCCAATATATACAAGCACCATTTTATACATACCAATCCATCCCATATTCATGTTATACGGACCCTTTGGGTCTTTAGGCTAGACAATTATCTGGCATTCAAAGTATCACAGAGTACAGCCTTCCAACTAGCTACAATGGGCATATGAATGAATGAATGATTGGGTTTTAAATTCCACAGGGCAGTATTTTCAGGAATATCATGACGGTAGGGGCCATATATGGCCACATCAAAACACTTTTCATTCGAGCATGAAACAATCTTAGACTTAAGTCAAAATTCAATCATTAAATTTCAACTGAAGTGTTCTTTTCCAAAATTTACTGTACGATAACTTACACACAGTTTACGTAGTCAAGCAAAATTGTAACATGAAAAACAACAATTTTGATGTGATTTGAAATTTTGACTTACGTAAGTCTAACATCGCATCGTGATCCTGGAGCCTGTGCCAGAACATTCGTCAGCTTTATGGGTAGAGAAAGCCAGGCAGCAAAATGTTACACTGTTTACATGCAGTGCTCCATCATCTGCATAGGACAGTAACGTTTAATGAACATGGGCTTACCGTCCTAATCTCTACAAGTCTCATTATGACTGGATCATCCTGGATTGACTCCCCTGAAGACTTCCTCAGCATCAGGAGAGAAAGATTGGTGAGGTAACTGAGCAACATCTGATATTTCCCTTCTAACAAACTTATTCCCTGTACAAAAATGAATGAAAATGTACAACAATTTACTAAACATGGAAAGTTTGTATTTATTTCCTTGATTGTTGGTCATATGTCAGATTCTTGGATAGAGGGAACTGTAGTGAAAAAAACCCCACTCTGGCTAGTTACTGATTAACTTCCCACATGTGACATACAGATATGCATGCCGCATTGGTGGAAGACAAGCTGTCCTCAAACACACAAGTCTGAGCAGTAAAATGCTACAATTTCCCTGCCCAATGCCAGTTTTGAACCTGCAACTTGTGTGTCAAAGTCACTGAAAGGCAAGCATCATTAACCACTGTCTACTCCTTGAAAAGTTTGTACACTGTTGTCTTATATTCCTTATTAAAGATGAACCCACGATAGCAAACTAAAAGCTATTTTATGTCTCTCTTTTCACAAGTCTTGATTGTTAAGCATATCGATAAGCTGAAACATAAGTTTCTTAATAAGTTTTTTAATACTGACATCCATGGGATAAATAGATGATACATTGCAGAGTCAATGAATGAATGAATGAATGAATGAATGATTATGGCTTAACACCACACAGGTAATATTTCAGCCATATCCTGGTGACATATTGCGCAGTGCAGGTTGAATACTATATAAATTACACAAGTGAGAGGTGGAAATGATGACCAAATCAGTATGATAAGTTTGCACATTTAATGTTGAATGTTTCTAGCTGTAGGCCTTCACAGACTTGTAGCAAGACATCATAAATGACATCTTGTATGACATAGTGTCGTGTAGGAGTCATAACAGTTGTGACGTGATCCCTCTGAGCTCATAATGGAATATCACAAAACAAAGTGTTTTATAAAACAAACTGTTTTTGCTTCAAATTTCACTTACACAAATAATAATGTTTTATTCATTTGCAGGCTTAATTTTCTATGAATTCTGAATTTAAACTAACTAGTGCATATGTCCATACACTGACAGACAGTGTTTCACTGATCATATCTGAAACCACATCTAGCTCAATTATTTCTGCTTTCATTCACAATTTTGCTATCTACATGTATTTATAAATTGCCGAAATAAATTTTCTGCCTACATGTATATGACATAGTTCTAAGCGAGTTAATTCAACTGTCAGACTTCTATACACATCGAACTGAATGTAAAAGCTTTAAATTGTGTAAGGTAAACAAATACCTGTAGTGCATTCAAAAGTACACTATAAAGACATTATAAAGTATTGTTGTCAGAAAGTAATACAGCAGGAGCCTGTTTACCTTTGATGTGGAAATGTCTCCATTCTTCACCTTTTGGATAAGATTCTGTACATGCTGTGTGACTGATAGGCTTACGTCTGTAATCTGGTTAAACAGTTTAATGGATGTTGATACTTCCTTCTCCATTGTCTGTAATACATGAGAACAAACTCATGACACAAGCTGGGTCAATCTTTGAGAGGATGTCAGAGCATTTTGCCTCCGTCCTCTATAGTACCTTTTACCTGCTCAAGACTGCAAGTTAGTGCCTAACTAAATATTCATCCATGCATCATCAAGTTCAACTTCTGTGCTCACTTAACTTCACAAAAATGGCTGCCCATCTTATACACCATCCTGGTTCCTGGGCCACACATTCCCACCATTTGCAGTTGCGAGGCCCAGGAACCAGGCTAATGACAAATCCCACACCATAACAGACATCAGAAGACAGGGGCCATTTTGCAAACTTAAAGTCAGAGCTTGCTGAAAAATGAATGGACATTTACCTTTGGGATGATTGACAGCTCAGGTGTTATCAGTCTGGTGCTCTAGAACCCTATGCATTATAAAACAGTATTTAATTGGACGGGTTGGGGAGGACCCATCCATGAATTGTGCGAGCACCAGTCGAAATACATGCATAGAAAAGCGAACATAAGTACATCCAGGGCTAGCATTTACACCTGCACGGTATAATGTTTGTGGTTACCGGTACCAATGTTTGGTGTATTTAAACAAACTATAGTTGCATGATTATTTACCTTTCATTGAGTGAGACAGTTACAGCTTTCGTGGTTGTCAGTAATGTGTAATTTACTCACTTAGGAAATAGAAGCGTATGTCTCCCTTAGTGTTACAAGTAGAACACAGATGTACCATGTAATCTACTAAGTTGGCCCAATATCTTTACATCAGCTTATGGTTCATCTTTGCCTTATGGCGTAACGGTACTGATACCACATCATGATTTAAAAATCACATGTGTCTATGATTAACCCACCGATGTCATGTTGAGTGGTTCATCAGTAGCAACCCCAAATATTGGTGTTTGAGGGTCGGAGATTTAATATCAACCTAACCCCACGTGCGTCTTCGATGTTTCACTACCGGCGGAAGTTTACACCAGGGAGAGTTCATTATCTGAGTGTTGTTCAAGCAATCTGTAACTCTGTATTTTCACAAGAAACCTTAAAGGCAAAGTACGGTATGCTGTTAAATGAAACGTTTACGTATTCGAAACAAAAACACCAAGAAAACCGAGGAAGCTTTGCGGTAAACGATATACTACCCAGAAATTAATTGTTGTTCATAAAAGAGCTCTTTTGCGATGAAGGTATGTAAAGTCACTTCACTTCCAAGATGTCTTCGCGAAGGCGACACAAGTGGGCAATCGACTTCGTTGGGAGGTAAATATATTACCATTTTGTGAAATGTATGTTTTCCTTTCTAGGCGTTCGTGTCTCGTTCATGGCACGCCTACGTTTGACATTGAAACTGACATAAGATGAGAACACCAGCTTTGCTCTCAGCTGTTCTGATTACTAGACAGATTAAGCGGCTTGCGGTTCTGGTTCTGGTCTTAGCCAAAACACATCAGTGTCAGGAGAATAAGCCACCTCACCTACAAACTGGAATTATGAGCAGAACAAGTACAGTGCCCTGCACCAAATGACATTTTGACATAAGACAACTGTTTGGTACAGTTGAGTACATAAAAGTAACATTATTGCCAGCATTTTTTCCCGCACCAACTTAAAAATTATTTGCAAATTCCAGACTTGAACTGGTTCAGTCAAACACCACTGAAATTCGTCAGCCCAAGGCCGTCTGTTTAACATTTGACGACTTAACCTCACACATCATGTGCAAGTTTGCTTCAAAATGCAAATAACATGAAAAAAATGGTATGTGATTCATTGTCTAAAAGAAGATTGCCTGACTTTTGATTTGATTGACTGTATAGACCAGAGTTTTCTGGTCAGTTGAAAGCTGAAACTATCAAAAGACCTTAACCCAAATCAGACAAGTCTTTACCTTAAAAGAAGGGACTTGACTCACTGTTGTCAATGATGATTCTTCAGTAATGCTCAGATTGACTCACTGTACTGCTAGCATTGACAAAAGACCAGGTAAATGCATCAGGTTTTTAAATGGAGCTCGCTCTGGTTTAGGGCATCTTTGCCCAAACAAAACTTTGCAAAACCAAACATCAGAGCTATCTCAAACTATTTTCATCCAAGTAATTTTGTACAGTTTTAATTAATCCCGATATGGTAAGAAAGTTAACACTTCAAATCATATTTAACACAATCCAACATATTTCTAAGACCATATCTGTATGACCTGTAAATCACAAAATTTCAGAGTTGTAGAGCACTTAATCATTGCAATGTGATGATGGTAGACATATCGAACATCTATGTGTCTGTGTCACCACATTCAAATACTTTCATATATTCATTGATTGTTGAAAACTTAAGGCTGCATTTAAATATATGTAATAAGATCGCTAATGTGTTTATATGTAAATTTTGACAAATAAACTATACCTTAAAAGCTTGTACCCACTGTTTTGACGGAAACAATGAATCAGGGTCCTGTAATTTTCATGTGACCGTGATGTCTTTTGCTCTTTTCTGTGGTATGCCAGGGGGCCTCTGTGGCCAAGGTGGTTAGCATGCCAGTGCGGCGCAATGACCATGGAGCCATAGTGGTTGCTGTGATTTCAAGTTCAGCCCATCCTGGCTTCCTCTTCAGCTGTATGTGAGAAGTTCTGCAACCTGCAGATGGTTGTAGATTTCTCCCAGGCTCTACCTGATTCCCCCCTACTATAACGCTGGCAGCTGTCTTGAGGTACGGCGTATATCACAAGTGAAATAAAGAAATAAATATTTTATGTTAATTTGTTTGTTTCAGGATGTTTCATTGCAAAAAAGCCATTAGTGACTCAGGTTTGTTTATTATTCACTTTTTATGTTACAGGACTCGAGGGGAGAGGCAGATTGCCACAGCTGACTTGCGTCCACCTGTGGGATATTCAGACACAACTGTGTCAACCGATCATGCTAATAAAGAGACAGATGTAGACTTGATTGCAAAGGTACTTGATTTAAAGTGGGTTACAGCTGTGTGCAGGTCTCGTTTTTTCACTGGAATCCAAATCCCCCAAAATTGGCTTATTCAAATGACACTGAAGGCCCTGGAATATAGGCCTCGATCACTAACATTTGTACTTATCTGAGGGATTAAGTATTTGTTTCTGACACAACTTGCTTTTTATTACTTACTTGCCATGAGAAAAGGGATTAAAGAGCAATTGCAGTATACAGGAATCTAAAACCAGAATACTGTGAGACGAAGTTATTGGAATCTGTTGGAATCTAACAAAAATATTATGAAAAATGAGCTCTATTTATGTCACTAACAGAGAAAAGATAAATTTTTTGGAGTATGGTGTAAAACACTAATCAAGTAAGTAAGTAAATTTACGGCAATGTGGGAACACTGAATCTCATATTTTTTATTCTGGCTCATTCAGCTAAAACGTTCTCATAGCAGCCTTTTAACTTTTGACCAGCGAGGTCGCAGACTCGCATTCATTTTGTGTTAGTTCAGCTGCTGTTTTAAGTTAGGCAAGAGAATAAGCTAATAAAAAGAATGAATTGCATTAGACTCCAAATAAACTTTCTGGGCCTATATTTTCTGCAAAATGTCAGTTAAGAGAATTATAAGGGGAAATCTGTCACTGGTCTAAACTCTCTGCCCGATGAGAGAACACGCAAATGAGGCAGCGCAAACTTTCTACAATGCAACTTTCACTCGTGGATCGCACATGTAAACAATTCAATAGATTGAAAGCAAATTAGAAGTCAAGTAAACCAAATACAGTCTTCTTTTATATTGATAATGTTTTTTTAAGTACTCGTAATTGTCAATGGCAGAACTGAAGTTACACAGTATACCGCATAATTACAACACATTGCCACATCTGACATTGCTTGGAAATTCTGTATTTTTTATTTTTAAAGAGATCCTGGGACATTGCGCTTGGGCCAATTAAGCAGGTTCCCATGAATTTCTTCATCATGTGGATGGCAGGCAACACTATTTCCATCTTTCCTATCATGATGGTTGGCATGATGTTCTTCAGACCTATCCAGGCCTTTATCCAGATTCAGTCAAGTCAGTGAAACTTACTGTATCTATTCATATTAACACAAAACCTGAAGTTTATGTTAAACTGCAATATTTGAATGAATAATTATCTTGGGAAGGGTCTCTTATTCTACATATATGTATAATCTCATACTGGCTTCTTCTCCCGCTTTACATGGGACGGTCTGTCAGAAACGTGCAGATGATTATGGGCTTCCCCGGGGTCTGACCGGTTTCCTCCCAGCAGTGCCCGCCATGATGCTGGTCGCCGTCATATAAGAGAAATATTCTTGAGTATGGTATAAAACACCAATCATATAAATAAATAAATTTAATTCTACATTTTCAGCTGAAGGATATACTTATGTAGTCCTATACTTCAGTTCATTATTCATTACTTGCAACTGTATTGCAATGGTTAAGTGTTGAAATCATCTGCCTTATAAACAAGATTGGTAGCCTTGGTGGCCTTGTTAGCCCTGCACTTTCCTCAATTCAGCCTTTAATACAATGCCTTCAACCATAAATACTGATCATTTCAGTGTCTATGTTGTGAGGCATCATGCCTGGTGTCTTCAGCAGTGTATGCCAGTGAGGCAGCACAATGTGTCTGAATCATGCCCATTCATAATGTGATCACAGTAATGTTAAAATTTTATAAAACCTGAGAGAAATCAATAAAAAATTATTACATGGATGAAAGAACATTCAGCTTCAAGAATGTTTTATTATTAAGTGATATTCCTCAGTAACTATGGAAGTCTTGTGGTTTACCACAGGCACACAGGTTATTACCTCCACCCTTAAAACTGAGCGGCTCCAGCCGTACCTGGGAAAGTCTGCCAGCAATCTATGGATGGTCGTGGGTTTCCAGCGGGCTCTGCCCGGTTTCTTCCCACCATAATGCTAATCCTCGTCGTATAAATGAAATATTCTTGAAGACGGCATTAAACACCAATCAAATAAATAAATAAATAAAACTGACCAGTGTTGTATCAGTGAAAAATTCTTGAGTATGGTGTCAAGCAATAATCAAATAAATAAACAAGTACATGTAACTGTCTCAACTTGAAACCATGAAGTCATTGATAGATTGTATGAATGTGTCTTTCAGCTTTCAAGATGATTGAGGGGAACCAGTCTCCCGTGCAGAAGTTTGTGTACTTTCTGGGCAATCTGGTGTGTCTTGGGCTGGCTGTGTACAAGTGCCAGGTGATGGGTCTGTTGCCAACACACGCTTCAGACTGGCTTGCCTTTGTGGAACCCTTAAAGGTATTGGAGATGAAAGTCTCAGTGTGTTAAGGGAAAAGTAATGATAGCTAAGCTTGTATTGTGTGTCAACATATATATGCATAAAATAAGGATGAAAATAAGGATGAGGGTTGAGTGCATATATATATATATATATATATATATATATATTAAAGGAATGGCAACCCCATGCGCAAGCATGATGTGTGCCAATGCAGGAACAAAAAAAAAAAAATCATCAGTTCATTATCTGGGTTTGTCTCCTTTAAAAACACAGGTGTAATGGACAGAGATGCAAAGACAATGGAAAGGGAACTCAGTTCTGAGAAAAGATGGTCATTAGGCCAATATTATATCAATTCATTAAACACTGAACGAATAACTACATACTATCTAGAATTTCTTACATCGCAGTAAAAAGGAGGCAGCAGCCTTGGAGGTTTTCATTATGTAACGATCTGAACAGTTTAAAAGGAAGGGTGAGTGACCCCACCTTAAATTAGATCTGCAAAAAAAAGTTTCCTTGCATTATTGTAGGTTTTGCAATGAAATAACAGGTGTGAGATGGAATCTTCTACTAAACAGGTCTTACAAAGACCTGAGTCATGCTGATTGAATCTATGTAGATACGAATTCACTGGGAAATGACCTGAGACCAGTCCGTGAACAAAGAAGGAAGCTGCACAAACCGAGAGGTCACAAGCGGGCACATTTGATGGAAAAACCTCCCTTTCGCGTCATTATCTCAGTCACATGCCACAATCTAAATTAAAAGCTTTTTGTTTGGTTCATCATTTCTGAAACAGAAATGGGTATTACATGAGTGACATCTTTCATTAAGTGGCCTGCCTTAGCCAGTGGGTAATTTTGCTCGTTAGCAAAGATACATGACTCAGTACTCACTCAAAGAATACAGAGACCCCTTCGAGGGCTAGACAGGTATATAGGTATAAAACTTCAAGGACGAGTGGTAAGCATTTGATGACATTCGAACATTTTAAAGATTTCAAGGCAGATAGGGAGTCACTTAATATAACAGATTTCAATGGTTTAAACACGTTAAGAAACTGGACAGCCTTTAGAATACCTGTTAACTCTGCAGAGTAAATAGACATGTAGTCAGATAACCTGGACTTGTTACTATAATTAAGTTCTGGGATGCTAATGGTAGCTGAAACCTTGGCGGTATCAGGGCATTTCGAGGCATCAGAAAATATCTGCAAATACTCTGACCAATTTCTTATAATGTAATCATAGCAACACATTCTGCTGACCTTGAGTGCATATCTTCCAAGGATAAACCCAATGACCATTATGCCTATAAACGGTGTAGTTTCAAGTCTTAAATATTTTGGGTGCTGCCATTGTAACTTGCTAATATGTGGGGTAAATCATGTAGGTTTGACCCAGACACTCAACGCTAGCTTTAACAGTTGAACAGAAGATTTATAAATGGATCATTTCATTTGGAGACACGAGAACGAGCTACACAGAAGCTCCAAATGACAGTAGAACGCAACTATTTCTTCTGCGACATTGCAGTGCATGTGTACTGCATGTATGTTTTATGAGCATTCTTACACCAATAATTGTGACATAACACAGGAAAGAACAAGTGAGTTCACAGCAGTGGACCATCTTGATACAAACGGAAAGGCGTTCCCATTGGCCTTGAATATGTCATCAACAGTGACATAGCATATAAATAGTTAATTCTCTGAAAGATTGTGATATTTTTTACTAGTGAAATGAAGACCCCCATTATTGAGAAACAACAGATAAAATGCTTTCTTCTAATAGAACATATTAGCTAAAATGTTTTAATGTCAAAATGCTTAAGTTGTCTTTTCCTTTAGGTAATAAACAGGAAGATAAATTTTTTGTGTACATAAGAAAATGTTGATTTAGAGCCGTGATGTTTGTTGAATGATGAAGTATTAGTTTAATACACACAATACCTGCTGGTATAGCTGTGGCTTTAAGTCAGGAGTTTTCACTGTACATGTACTTGTTGAGGTGTGGTTGTTTCCCCTTCCTATAATAGTACTTTATGGTTCTTCCAACCATAAATTTGGCGACATTATACACCTATATGTGAAATATTCCTGGTCATAGCCATACAAATTCAGTGAATAATGTAATGAAAGAAGGAAACACATGAATTACTGGTATTTGCCAGGTGAAATACTGTCCACGAAAATAGCGCAATTTAATTATTTTTTACTTGAAATAAAAGGTGAAATTTATTTGAAACATTTAATATACATAAGGACATCTTTAGATAATTCTTTGTTGGGGATATCCCAACACTGTCTAAAAAATAGGGTGGATTGGTAAAGAATTTTTTCCTTATTCTTACTATAAATGAAAAAAATAGAGTTTAAAATATATTTTAATATATTCCATCAATAGGCCAACAAAATATTTAGTGTATGTTTTTTTCGGGTGGTTGGTCAGGTTACACTCCACAAACATATTTTTAATAATGCCTTAATGCATCTGATCTAATGTTGTTGTTTTTTTTTACAGAGATTAGAGTGGTCTGGTGGTGGCCTACATCTGTAACAGTCATCAGAGGTAGATGAGGGAGTGGCCTTCACCTGTGACAAGGAGGGACAGATCTATTGGTCGCCTGTGACGTTGAGTGGAGGAGTGTGGCATGGCTGTATCTCTGACTAAACTTTCAGAGACAACTGTGGTGCATTTCACTTGATTAATACAGGCGTTCTTCTGGTGTTTTCATGAAGCACCATATCTGCTACGCATCGAAAATGGTGAAGAATTTGGTGTTGATAGATAACATTACTGTCATTTTCGCATATAAAGGAGACAAAGGAGACACTGTTCTGGCTTAGAAGAATCAAACCTGTGGATCAAGTGGGACTCAGAATGTGCAAAGTTCATATACATGTTGGGAATCAACTATATTTAATTGGTTTTCAGAAAGTGTTACGTTGTTTAAGCTTATATTTGATTGATTCATCTGTATATAAGCTCTCGTAATTCAGTTGTATCTGTCAATAGGACAGAGAGTACTAATTGTACATGTTTTGCTGGAGTTTGATTTCATTATGGAATATTTATATATGAAGAATCTACAAGAAAACAGCTGTTGGTCTCAGTGTTTGTATTAGGGTTCGTATGGTTTAGATTAAATTTTAAGAAATGGGGTTTGAAAGAGAAAATTGTCAATTGTCATAAGTGTTCAAAAATAAACAGTTCCTTAACATTGTAAGATTGATTGTATTTTTGTTATTTTTTTATGGGTCTATTGGTGAGAATTGCCAGAGGCCCATTATGAAGGCATGAAAAATTGTGAAGGAATTGCCATTATAAAGTGTTATACATGATTTTTCATGGCCTGTTGAAGAAGTTATCTGTTAAATTGTGGAATGAGCCGTTAGTAATCGTTTGCTGTACGTGATGAACATTTGGCTATAATCCTGAAAGGATTGAAAAAAAGGTTGACAGATTGTACATGTATTTTATGTGTCTTTGCCATATTTGAACTGTTGAGATACAACCAGACAGTGTAAGGACCAGAACATGTATTACGATATGTTGCCTTGATCTGTTGCCACATACGACAGTGGTGCAAATAATGATTTTCATGCTCACACTAACCTAATAAATAGAAATGGGAACGACTTAGTTACAAAAAAAATTTTGCGGAAAATGTCTACAATCTTAAAGAATGTCATGATAGGATGTTCTGGCACACTGCATTCTCTTTAAGGTCATGTCATAATAGGATATTCTGGCACACTGCATTCTCTTTAAGGTCATGTCATAATGAGGTGAAGCTGGGTCCTAAATTACAGACAGAAGAACAGTGAATTGTACTAGAAGACAATTGGTCATTAGTTACAAGAAAAATAGAAGAAGAGCAATAGGCCAATTTCACAGCTCTTGGGCTCTAGTTTATTGTTGTCTTAATTTTATTTACAATCTGATTATGAAAATCTTCCGTGGGCTGTGAAGTTTTGCCTAAGTGCTCAAAACTTTTACACGAAAAGTGGATCCTCCTTGCAGGCTTAGTTATCTCAGGTCTTGACATGACAGTGGTAAATGGGGTTGTGTGCTGTAATCAGACCAGTTGTCAGGCCTTTTACCAATGGGGATGTGTGCTGTAATCAGACCAGTTGTCAGGCCTTTTACCAATTGGGTTGTGTGCTGTAATAACACCAGTTGATAGGCCTTTTACCAATGGGGTTGTGTGCTGTAATCACACCAGTTGTCAGGCCTTTTACCAATTGGGTTGTGTGCTGTAATCACACCAGTTGTCAGGCCTTTTACCAATTGGGTTGTGTGCTGTAATCACACCAGTTGTCAGACCTTTTACCAATGGGGTGGTGTGCTGTAATCAGACCAGTTGTCAGGCCTTTTACCAATTGGGATGTGTGCTGTAATCAGTTGTCAGGCCTTTTACCAATGGGGTTGTGTGCTGTAATCACACCAGTTGTCAGGCCTTTTACCAATGGGGATTGTGTGCTGGAAGCATTGCAGAAGACATTGATCCATTGGGTTCTGTGCTGGTAATTATCAGGAGAGAAATCTCCTGAGATTTGACCAATGGAGACAGTGGCTTTCTACCACGTTTGTCAGATACTTGAACAATGCACAGTGGCCTTGTACCAGGTTTGTCATGTTTTTGGCCAGTGAGCATTGGTTTTCCTGCAGGTTTGTCAGGTATTTTGCCAATGAGCAGTGGTTTCTACTAGGTTTGTCAGGTATTTGACCAATGCACAGTGGCTTCTCCCAGGTTTGTCAGGTATTTGAACAATGCACAGTGGCTTTCTACTAGGTTTGTCAGGTATTTAGCCAATGGGCAGTGTTTTCTCTCAGATTTGTGAGGTATGTGACCAATAAGTAATGGTTTCCTACCTGGGTTATAGGTATTTGGTCAATACACAGCGGTTTTGTGGTTTCTGTCAGCTATCAGCCAATCCACACAGTGGTTTCCTATTAGGTTTGTCAGGTATTTGACCAGTGTACAGTAGTTTTTGCCCAGGTTTGTCACAATGTACAGTGGCTTTTTATTAGGTGTGACAGGTGCTTGGCCAATGCACAGTGACTTTTTCTCAGGTTTGTCAGGTATTTGGCCAATGCACAGTGGTTTTCTACCAAGTTTCACAGATACTTGACCAATGCACAGTGGTTTCCTACTAGGTTTGTTAGGTTTTTGACCAAAGTACACTGGTTTTCTACCAGGCTTGTGAGATTTTTGACCAATGTACAGTGGTTTTCTCTCAGATTTGCCAGATATTTGGCCAATGTACAGTAGTTTTCTCCCAGGTTTGTCAGGTTTTTGACCAATGCACTGTGGCATTCTACCAGATTTGTCAGGTATTTGGACAATGCACAGTGGTTTTCTACCAAGATTGTCAGGTATTTGACCAATGTACAGTGGTTATCTGTCAGGTTCGTCAGGTTTTTGACCAATGCACAGTGGCTTTCTTCCAGGTTTGTCAGGTATTTGGCACATGCACAGTGGCTTTCTCCCAGGTTTGTCAGATACTTGAACAATTTACAGTGGTTATCTATCAGGTTTGTCAGGTGTTTTACCAATACACAGTGGTTTTCTACCAGGTTTATCAGGTATTTGGCCTATGCACAGTGGCTTTCTCCCAGGTTTGTCTAGTATTTGACCAATGAGCAGTGGTTTTCTACCAGGTTTGTCAACATACATGTGCATGACTGACACGAGGGGCACACGAGATGAGGTGTCAAATCCTGTCTGTGACCATTTGTCAACCACCCAGACTCTCGTTGCCTTGGTTTAGTCTGTTTCTATATTACATTTGATAAAATACATCATTTTAAGTAAGTACTCGACCAGTGACGTCTAACATATTACAAATATCATTACAAATATTTTCGTACCTAATTCTGCTTAAAATTAACCCAGTTCTAATTTGGTATTGTTTTATTTGATTGGTGTTATACGCCGTACTCAAGAATATTTCACTTATACGACGGCGACCAGCATTATGGTGGGAAGAAACCGTGACCAGCCTGGGGGAAACCCACGACCATCCGCAAGTTGCTGTAGGCACTTCCCACGTACGGCCGGAGAGGAGGCCAACATGAGCTGGGGATAGCGACCGCATGGGTGAGAGGATACGCGGTCATTGCACCGCGCTGGCGTGCTACCCCGCTCGGCCATGGAGGACCTGCTACTATTTAAGCCTTTGCATGAACAGCTAGAAAAAAGCGCTAACCGAGGTAAACTGACAGGAGGCCCAATTTCACGGGGTTTCATTTGCCAACTATCGCACTGTCGTCACTTCTCTGGTTTTAGACCTAATTTCTATACTATAGTCTTTTATATTGTATTCTTGCAAAAACGCGGATTCTACTCGTGGATTACAAGTTCCCGAGGCCTGTTACCTTTGCACGGTTTCCATGTGACTATCTTGTTACGTGAACAACTGCCGTCAGCTTCTAAATTTAGCTTGCCACTGTTTACATATGCTGAGTTCAGGGCCTGCTGTTTGCCTCTGCCTTACAATGTTCCAGAATACACTCGGTTCAGGGCCTGCTGTCTGCCTCTGCCTTACAATGTTCCAGAATGCCCAGAATATTCGGGGCCTGTTTGTTTACAACAAGTGTTCAAGAATTTTCTTATTCTAGAAAATTCCACCAGTCTATACAAGACCTATGAAAGCAGGTCAAAGGAGGAGAAAGGAGAATTATTGAGAGTTTTGGATGATTTCGCTGTGTATTATTTTAGTAGGCCTTTTGTGCTGAATTTTGGTGTCTTTATAGCCTCTGGCTTTGTTATATCATATCTCCACCGAGCACTTGTTCAGTCTGAACTTGTATATTTAATTTGTGCTCTTGTGTACACAGTGCTTATTAGTACACGGACCCTGTCTGTGGAATTTTGTGTATATTTGGTCATACACTCAGTTATACTGTGGATTTTCCCTCTTATTTGTGCATTTATGCCTGTATGGTTTTCAGCATTGTGGAATATATGCGTCCGTTTGGACACCGTTGTACATGTAAGTACTTTAGTATTTGTATAGATACTGCTATCATTTCTTGTTAAACTTAAGTTCTTTAGTATTTGTAAAAGTCTTGTTATCTATTCTTGTTAAACCTAATAAATTGTTGTAAAATAAAATCTGCTGGTTTTGGTTACTTTTTTGTGCGGCTAAACTGTCGTGTATTTCGAACAAGCCATCTCTTTATAATACAGACAGTTTGGGTCGTAACAATCTATATAAATGAGACCGTGGGTTTCCTCCGGGCTTTGCACGGTTTCCTCCCACCATAACGCTGGCCGCCGTCGAATAAGTGAAATATTCTTGAGTACGGCGTAAAACACCAATCAAATAAATAAATAAATCTATATCAAGTTAGCATCTAAGTCTGATTTTGATAAGTTGCTAGTTTATGAAAATGTTTTAAATGTCCTATTCTGAAACAGTTTTAGCTCCTTGTTCTCTTGGTAGTTCTTCCCACATCAAGCTCAAAAACCAGCCTGATACACGTATAACTGTTACTTATTTTCCATTGGATATGACTTTCTGAGAATTTTTGTTTAGATTCACTATGTTATAGCGGTCGCTTTAATGGATTCAGATGTGTACAAAATGTACGTGAAATTGGAACCAAGTGACAAGCATTGTCTTAGTTAATACTGTTTTGTCAATGTAAAACGAAAATATTGGTAATACGGCAAAAAACTCAACTAGTCGGGTTTTTTTATCCATTGTGTGCAATAAACAGGCAATTATTTCATTTCATATTTTCGTAAAGACATTTTCTTTAAATCAAAGCAGTGATAATTCTTCGTATAATATTCAGGCATAGAAATATCAATTTTTGAGATTGTTGACATCGGGTGGATGAGAGGGACCCGTTTGACCCCATTCCCCCTCCCGCCTCCACGACCTTTCTTTCGGTTAGAATAAATAGTATTGTGTGTCTAACATATATTCAAATCACTATCCAAATATCCAAAAATGCATTTTACAGGTAAATAAATGCTAGAAAATCTTTTTCCAGTGGAATGTCAGTCCACGTTCCAAAGAAATCTCGAAAACACCATTCCAGTTCAACACAACACATGATGTGGAACTCGTAGTTTGTGCATAATTTCCAGTACTGCAGAACAGTACCATATATGAATAAGACTGGGAGTCCATTTCCCATGTGCACATGTATCGATGAAATGTGCTGGCTATAGTTAGTGAACGATGTATAGGAATGAATAGTCATCCGACGGATCCTCGCCAATACAAAACTGAGTGATAGCATGAGTCATCTCCTCTTGACTGATGATTCCGTCACCGTCCAAGTCCAAACGTTTGAAGGCGGACTGGATCGCAGCGTCGTCTGTTACACCCCTTTTATGTTTGTAAGTGCGCCACTCGTCCAAGGTAATGGTGTTATCATGATCCCTGTCAAGGCTTTCGAAGTGAATAGTCGCCAGGGTTGGTACGTATGTTTTCCGAAACCAGTCAGTCTTTGTCAAAGCTCTACGTCCGATAACCCACTGAGCCTTCGTTAAGGAGGCATGTTCGCGAGGTAGATTATTTGCTTCACACATTCTTCCCCATGTCTCAGAAAGAATGTCTCCAAGAAGTTTTCCTCTTTCCTGTTTTCCCTCACTTACCAGTCGGTTTGGGTACGACATCATTTCTTCAATGTCCACAATCCCGTCTCTTGTCGTATCCACGTAGTCAAAAAGTATCTCCCATTTCTTTATCATGTACGCTTCAACATCGCTCTGCAAGAAACATATAGTTACAGGAAGTTGCGACTGCCTACAATACGGATTAGAGAGGTTTCACACCGTCACATGTATGTATTTATTCATTTGATAGGAGATTTACGCCGTACTTACTGTAAGAATATTTCCATTACTCGTCGCCGGCCAACATTATGGTGGGAGAAAACCGGGCTGAGCCGTGGCAAGCTGCTGAATATAATCGTATTTTCGACTTCGGCTAAGATTTACAGGAGAATGGGGATGTAAAGGCCAGTAGCGATTGTGGCAAGATGTGCGTAAGTATTTTGGCTTTCGGAATTGCCGTGCTTTATGTGTATTCAGGAGGAATCTAAAGCGCAAGCATCTAAACTGAACGAGAAGGTAGCTCTTCGTAAGCAATACGCCGAAATCGGGTGCAGACAGCTCTCAGGCTAAGGGTGGCTAGCTGTCACCCGCGTATCAGTATATATGTAAGCCACCCTTAGACCGAGGTCTCGGGCTACTTTCTGATGGTCGTCGGTTCCACTGGGCTCTCCCCGATTTCCCTCCACCATAATACTGACAGCCGTCTTATAAGTAAAATATTCAAGAGCGTGGAGTAAACCACTAATCAAGAAAATAAATAAATAAAGAAATCTGTCCATTCGTCGGTAGCTCGATCGATGGGACGTACAGTTGGTGGGTTGGTTGGCCTGTCGGTCAGCGGGCAGCTCAGACGGGTGGACGAGTAGTCGGTTGGACGGGACAGAAGACGGACAGTGAGTCGGTAAAGATGACGGTCGGTCGGTCGGTCGTTCGGTCAATCTGTTAATCAGTCGATTAATCAAGTGCAAGGATGGACGGACGAAGGATGTCCAAAGTGCTAATAAAATGACCAGTGAATGCGTCTCGCATCCATTGAATTAATTAAGAGTATTTCTGTCGAACACTGTCGATAATTCTTGATTAAAATCTGCGTTGTGGTGTTTCCGACTGACGTGTCGACCGCAAATGTAACTGTGTCAAATTCAACGATTAAAGTAAAAGCTGGAAATAAAAGTCACTTCATATATTGGCCTATTTAGCAATCAGACTTGTTTTCCATGCACTCAACGCACGTGGGAATAGCGTAGATAGCTGAGCCAATAAGAAAAAAAATAACCCCAGATCTTAGCGAATTCTTTAACTGGATAACAGCATCCATATGTTACATTTTAGCCAAATCGTGGTATGGCATTAATGTTTGAATAGCTAAATAATAGAAATCCATATTTGAAATTTTAGCCAAATCGTGGCTGTAACATTAATGTTTAAATAATAGCATCCATATGTAGCATTTTAGCCAAATCGTGACTATAACATTAGTGTTTGAATAACTGAAAAATATCCTCCATATTTGACATTTTAGCCAAATGTTTGAATCTTTGAATAACAGTATCCATATGTGGCATTTTAGAAAAATCGTGGCTGTAACATGTTTGAATAATTGAATAATACCATCCATATGTAGCGAAATCGTAACTGTAACATTAATGTTGGAATAACTGAATAATCCATCCATATGTAACATTTTAGCCAAATCGTGGCTGTAAGATTGATGTTTGAATCCACGTTGGCAATATTTCAACAATAATGCATGTGCCAGTACGATGTGTGAAGTTAGCTATGTGAAATAACGTGCTGTATAATTGGACGATAATCACCCGGATTGACGCCCTGTCAATTTAAGAAGCATTTTTTACCAGACAATCTGCTATGCAGAATTACCCAGTTAAAACTATAAATTATTCGGCATCGATGGCTAAGTTGGTACAGCGTTCGCTTCGGGGGCGGTAGATCCAGGGTATATCCTGGGTCGGGTAACACCCAAGACCTTAAAAGAGGAAGTTGTAGCTTCCTTGCTTGGCGCTCAGCATTAAGGGGATAGTGCAACGACTGGTTGATCCGTATCAGTATAATGGTTCGGGTGGGGCAGCTTACTTGCCTTCGGTAAGTCGTCTCAGTGAAGCAGCATTAGATACAAGAGCGTTGGAGCGGTCGAAATTTGTACTTCCTGTTGGGTCAATCACACACTCTTATGACACACGGAGACATCGTATACAGCAATACACAAGATATGTGTGCATGGTTAGCTCCTAATCGCCATACCAACTGCAAGACATAAGAAAGTGGAAATTTAGACATAGGAAAATTCGACTTTTTTACCCCTATTTTTTGTTTCACCGCGACACTAATGGACTTCCGTAGACTTCCATCATATTCATGAAGAATTGTTGAATACACAGCTGAACATCAATCAAATAAAGGAGTAAGTTCTTACCTGTTCATTTTCCTTTCTCATCCTTCACTTTTCGACTGCCTTTCGATATGTTTGGGACGAGATGAACGCTGTGCAAATACAAAACTTGCAATAATTTTTAACAGTCAGTATATATGTGACACGTGACTCCGGAGATTCATGACCATTTCTTGAGGAATGTTAATAGGCCTGCTCTGAATTAAGCAGCAGCGACCATAACGTCACGCGAGATTGGTTAATGGGGCGTGACACTACAAGAAGTAGGACCTCGTCTATAGATGGTTTACAATGGCATCTCTCTTTTGAGGTAAGTTTGTGTTCTGTCTAGCTTATGACACCTCTAACAATAGATACCCAGAGGGCAATGCTCAATCAAAGATGACTGAGTTTGCAAAGCAGTAATTAAAGCAGGCCGTATGTAGGTTAAGTCACAATTTTCTAAGCAACAGAATGTAACAAAAAACGTTAAATCAGCCTTTAATAGTCGCCGAAATGTCGGGAGATCTTAAATGAAGTAAATATTTTTCATTGCACTAAGCATTCCTGAGGCCTAGATTCTGCTTTTACACAAAGCGTCCACGAGGCCTAGATTCTGCTGGTGCGCTAAGCGTGTACTAATGGTGCACTAAGCCTTGTCCCTTTGCACTGTTTTCATATAAATGTTTATTAAATGTGACGACGTGCGTATGTCTCACACTAGCCAGTCGGAATTCATTATGTATTCCTGTATTACCTGAAGTTATAATGAATTCCTAACTGACATAAATTAACAAGAGACCATATCTCACCGGTTATGGCACCATTTGCCAACTGCCACACTATCGTCGTTTCTCTGGTTTACTCTCAATATAGTGTTTTACATTATTCCGGAGTGTGATTGTTAGTCATGTAACTGTGTGCGACCGTGCATGGCGATGCATTTACTCTATGTGGCGCTACGATCAAAGAGTGACTTTATTCAGCTTTTAAAGGTTGCATGAAAGAATAATCTTAAACAAAGATTATGGATTTTAGAAAATTATGCCCATAAAAGGCATATTTTATATCTATTAATAACCTTTATTTTTTTCATTTTCCATTTTTGAAATGACGTCATCAACGGACTTACAGGGAACGTGGGATCAGCTTAAAGAACGCCCCCACGTGAATATACACGTACAATAGAGCTGTTTTGCCAGCTGCACAAGTACAGGCTATTTAAATTCCGAATTGATCGCTGATGGGGCCTTAGAAAAACTGTTTAGCCTCAAGAAGGACACTGAGATTCAGTCGCCTTTTCACTCCTTTTGCTTTGTTCACATTTGCATCAGTTCAATAATAGCTCTAGAATTAAAATTTTAACGCTTTCCTTCTACAAATTGATGATACTAAACAAGCAAAAAAAAAATCCCAATAGCAAGGAACCCCGAAAAATTTTGTCAATCCAGACGCGGATATACCAAGGGGTAATTCCATGCATCCATCATACAAATATTATTTTCAATTGTCCTTTTTTCCTCAAAAATAAAAATTGAAAGATTGATTGAAATTGTTACGGTATTGAAAACAGCAACAGAAAACAGACTCAGTGACTCAATATTACAATGTAAACAATGCTTTATATATACAAAATGAGACGTACAGTTTTACAGACAGTTCAACAACAACAACATAAAAAACATACACATCAGTATTACCGGTCTTTAAAAGTTTTCAGTTCACCTTTGCATCCCAAGGAACGTGTTCCAGAAGATCCAACGTAAAGACCATGGGATAAACACACAATTCAAAAATTGTCCTAGTCAGGTACTTCGCTAGGATAGCGAACGCGAACACAGTACACAGGTTACACAGAACTGGAACAGTCAAGCCTTTGAATGACGTCACACCCGCAGAGCACGACACAGGGTAAATACAGGCATGGAGGTATAATCCACTTTAGATCAGTCACAGCTCCCGCAGAAGCTCACAAACGAGCCGTTCAGAGACGTAGAGTAATGTCACCTTGTGGCAGAACGAACGTCCTTTGCAAAACTGAAAACTTCAGTTTAGAGTCCTTGACGACCTTGTCGGTCAGGTGAGGTCAGCGTGTTAAACAAATTACACAGTCCACACTGTATAATCATAATAAAGATCCGAACACCAATAAACGTGACTTCCGCAGAAATTCACATAAACCAGACATCAGTACTACTGTGGTACACAAACGGTGCCGGCATAAAAATCTGTCCTCCCTAATGAAACTGGCATCACCAGCTCATATCAAAGTAATGGACTCGATACGAGAGCGTCGCACACTCTCCTGGCTCCCAGTGGATGCAGCAAAGATACCTCCTCTCTGCACAGAAAACACGGCTTATATACGTGCCAGGTGGATTCAACTATTTTTAAACACAGAATTAACAGCCAATGAACAGCCAGTTAAATAAACAAAGCATTGAACAAGGTGTTTTCAACCAGGTCCGCGCTGTACATATATAACAGGGCCTGTTATGCTTTCACAAAGGTCCGCAGACTAACAGTACATGAAGACGTTAAATAGTCATACATAACAAAATCATATTCACAAATAACTTTTAACAGATTTTTATCTGACCATTGCATCATTTTTACATTTTCTCCAGAAAACAGAAACATCTAATCCAGTGTATGTGTATGCAGCGATAAAGCGTGCAACATAAAGAACAAACCTCTTTGTCACACGTTCAAGTGATTGTGGGTTTCCCCACGCCAGTTTTCTTCGACGATAATGCAGCATGGCCACCATAGTACCAGTGAAATATTCCTTTTAACAGCGTTTTATTTCTGTGATGTTGCATAACTGAGGAATCGCAGTTCAACGTGTATGCACGTTGAGAAAATCAAAACCGCCGCCATGTTATCGATTTTAACCAATCAAGCGAGAGTTATTTCTATAATCGGGGAACACGGCTGTTTCCGCTGACGTCATGCAAATCCTGTTTTGCCTTTTAGCCATACGTGCTTGCGGTACGAGTGACACGACACTGTGTTTCGGGTTATACACATAACGACTAGAGACAACCATGACAAACTCTTTCTTCGGCTTATTTAGCAACCATCAACACTTTCTACCGCTTTCATTTTGATGAAGTGTCATAGGACCGTAAAATTAATATTTACTGGCGGCCACTCTTTCCAATTAAAGACAGAGAGCTTAAGACCCGACTTAACTCAACTGAACTTGTGGTTTGCAGTTGGCCTCAGATTTTGGTGGCCACACGACTTTGGATTAAACTTAAAACTAAGCAAACTGAAGCCTGTTCCACTGGAGTCGCATCGTAATTTCGCATACATGAGGTCTTATGGGGACTATGGGGCCGAGATGAGTTGAGTTGAGTTGAGTTGTATCTAAAGCTCGGCATACTCGAAAGCTTAAGACGCAACTTAACTCAGCTCTACTCAACTCAACTCAACTCAGCTGATCGTCGGGTGTTGGTTCCATGTAGTCGCGACTCAATTCAACATCCTTATTTAAAACATTATTATGCAAAAGACGACATATGCCCAACGATGGTCCCAAACGCCCACCATACAAACTTATTTTCAAATGCCCCTTTCACCTAAAAGAAAAATCGAGAACCAATAATATAGACCACATTTGCAAATAAGTTTACAGGCTCTTTTGGCATCATTTTATGCTTTCTTCTCCTTTAATTGGAATTAGAGACAATTATAAATTTTTTTTATCTGATTTTTTTTTTACACTATGTCTTTATTTATGTAATTATTTATTCGATTTTTGTTTTACGCCATACTGACAAATTTTTGACGGTTCTTACATGTGACCAGAGAGGAACGAAAGTTCTACCCAAATAATCCTGGTGGGCTTGACAGAATTTAGTGTACCCATCGAGTCCACTGGTATAAGAGATAAAAAAAAAATAAATAACTCCGAAGACATAAACTAGCAATCTTCACTATTTCGAAAATGAAACTAATTCACTGTCAGCAGAAATGAGCTGAATAATGTATATATGTATAGGTGTATTTTAAGTACTCAATGAAAGCTGCACTGGGCATATATCGGCGTACTGAAGTCAAGTCGACAGTTGTTCGTTGAAAGCTGCACTGTTCATATATCGCCGCATTGAAGTGAAATTGAAAGTTGATCAATGAAATCTGCACTGAGCAAATATCGCCACACTGAAATAAACTCTAAAGTTGTTCGGTGAAAGCTGCACAGCATATATATATATATATATATCACCGCATTGAAGTGAAGTCGAAAGTGAAAACTGCATTGCACATATACAGTTGCGTTTAATTATTTATTTTGTTAGTTAGTTGACTTTAAACAGAATTTTAACAGAATTAAATTTTGCGTATATATATCTTTCAAAGAATTTGCTCCCGCAGATGGTATGGTGCTTGTCTTCTACCGACTGCTTCGTGCATGCCGCTGGGCTATACCTGATGCCGAGTGTAAAAAGTGGACCTTTGCCAGCTGTTAAATTAAGTGCACAACATTTGTGTGTGGGAGCTTCTAACATGTACAATGCCTCCAAAGTTATTTGAGCAAGAACCATTAAAAGAGGCAAATAGCGATACAGCTGTTCCAAGTGTGCATGACCGAAATTACTGCGCTGTTGGACGTACTCTTTACAGTGCATGCGCCGCTTCATGCGTTTGCTTTACATCACTGCCACCAATAACAAATTTTGTACAGAAATCTTGAGCAACGCCAAGGTCATTGAGGTCACGGTGATGAGGGAGGAAGTAATGTCAGAAAATACAAAAACTCATTCTTTGCGTGTAAAACTACACTATACAATACACTCTCCTTATCTAAAGCGTGCACAAGATGATTCTAACCAACACCTGCAACATTGTTTTAATGATCGAATGGTAATTAAAATAGTCAGCGCAAGGACACGAGTTGTGAGGTTAAGCCTAAGCAAGCCTACGTGCGTCTCACAGGCTCCAAATGTCAAGATTATCCAGTTGTGTGAGTGGTGTAAAGCTATATTCCCTAGTGTGCATGCGTCACTCTCTACCTTTCGCTTTACATCACTGCCACTATTAGCAAATTTTTTACAGCGCAAATTTAGGGTCATAGTGATGAGGCAGGCAGTGATGTCAGAAAACACAAACATCCCTCTTAACCTTCGTCTCTAATAATACTTTACACACCTGCATTCTCTTTAGCTAAAGAAATGTGCAACATGATTCTAACCAACACCTGAAACAATTTTATTGATGAATGTTGATTAAATAGTTTTGCGGGAAGACACAAGTAATGAGACTTATCTTGAACAAGCTTTTCGTGCGTCTCATATGCTCCAAATGTCAAGCTTGTCTATTGTGATGTAAAGCGAAAAGTAGCGAGTGGCGCATGCACGGTAAGGAGTATGGTGTAAAGCCAGCACAGAGAGCAGCGCATGCGCTTTTAAGGAGTACATGTACGTGTGGGACAATCAATTTGGTTCTGGGGGCTAAAGAAATCAAGGGAGATAAAACAATTACGGGTTCTGGCATATACAAAGCATTTGTACCCTCCCTTGCACTGCGCTCGCGGCGCTAGGCGTCGAGTCACAAGCTATAAGCGAGCTACCTGTTTCTAATGCACCTGGCAGGGATTTGTTCTCCAAGACTAGTTGCGGAGTGAGGTAACTCTCGTTTTCGAGCGACGCAGTTGTGAAAAGCCCCAAATGTGTCGAATTTACAGTAAGGAACATCTATCACTGTTCACACGCGCATTAAAACTTCCCAAGAATAAAACGACGTAATCGTATGGTCTTAATTTACTAACTTGTTGCGAGACCCGTCGAATTTAATCTATTCATAAGTAATAATCAGATTTTGTGAACCTGTACCACATTAGCTGCAGAGTAGGGTAACTCTCGTCGAGCGACACATGTGTTGCGAGGGCTAGGACAGGGTTCATAGCAATCCCGTCTGTTCACGAGAAATAATAACATTTTCGGATCCAGTACCATAGCAGCTGTTGAGTTTCTGGAATAGTTTTTATTTAGGTCAACCTAAACAAATGCAAATAAATGTAGTAAAATGCATTTGACCTCGATTTATGCTGGGGAAGATTTAATGAGCGCGTGAACAGCAGTAAATGTTCCTTTGCCTCAACCGACACATTTTGGGGCTGTTTTCTCTCCGTAACTCTCGCAATTGCATTGCTGGATAAATTACCCCATTTCGCCACTAATTACCACAGCCGTTAGTGGACCCGCCTCTATCACACTGCTTTTACAACACTGACCGTGAGGTTGTGACCTTTAGCAGCCTAAATGCGCGCAGATTTGTGTCCTTGCATGGGTTGTCCCAGACTGATCACGTGACTAAGACTAACGCATCGAGATGGTGGCTAAAATATGCGATGTCAATTCGTTTCATTGCCAAGGACTGTTTTTAGTTAGGCATGTTAAAGAACATGTTAGGTAATTTTTAGTAACATTCACTTGACATCAATTTATATGTTGTATGGGAAGTTGTAATACGCTTGAGGAGCGTGATAAATGTTCCTTTCCGTAATTCAAACATTTGAGGGTGTTTCACACCGTAACTCTCGCAACTGCGTAGCTCGGAATAAGGGTTATATGACTCCGCAACATAATTCACTAAATTTCGTGCGTTTTATGTAAATCTTTGTGACATCTGACACTTGAGAAAAAATACACATAAAAACATTAATGAATCACCATACTTTGTAATATTGGAGTATATAGGTATACATACCCATGTGTTTTGGTTTAGACCGTATATAACACATTCTGTGCATGCTTACCGAAGCAGCATTCGAGCAGCTTTCTTGCTTATTATCCATTTACTGTTAATGTCCAGAAGATATGGCTGAGCAGTCTGTAAGATCTGTTAGATTAAAACCGTAGCTGAGGTAAACTGACGAGGCCGTATTTGGCCGGTTAAGTATGATCATTCACCAGCTATCACTCGTCGCTTCTCTGCTTGTATTCTCTATGCTGTCATGTATTATATTCCTCTGGTAATATCACACAACCACTAAAGTAAATGTTTAATTTTAAATTTCTGTACTTTGAACACTGAAATATCTTTTGTCTTTTTACAAGAAAGAGGTCAAATTACACTAATTTTCGATTAAATGGATGGATGTCAGGTCAAGGGCAAATGAGACTGGAAGATGTACGGCAGCCATGCTAAAGGTACATTCTATTGCCCCCATCTATAAGTGGCTAAAGGTGTGCCTGAAAAACAGGCTGTTATGGTTTAAAGATAGTATTATTAACAGCCAGTGAGAAGACAACATTAGTGTAGGAAGGGCTGTTGCAAGGGACTTGACCCTTTATAATAATTTAAATATGATAAATTTTGACTTAAGTCAGAAAGGGCTTTGAGGAATCGGCCCCTTCCTTGAACTCGAGTATTTGAAATCTCTGCCAGTTTTTCCCACTCACATTACTATTTCTGAGCTCAACCAAACAAAAATCTCTGCCCAAACCCACTCAAGGAATTCAGTTGGATTTAAATGTCAACCGAGAACGTGTAGGGATTCTCCAAAGTACAAAAATGACAACGTATTGCTACCTCTATCCAACCCCTTCCTACTCGTCTCCAACTGAATGCCACATATCAGTAGGGAATTAAATACCGGTATCCGTTTTCTTTTCTTTTTTTCTTTAAATATCTGTTTCTCATGGGTTGTAATAATCTAACATCTCAACGAGTTTGCGATTCTAATCACATTGAAGATTAACTGTTACTCTGGATAAAATAGCTGTAACTCTAGGCTATTCCAGTTCCGGTTAACACGTCTATATGCGAGAGGTGATAACGAGGCTAACCTGGCACATGTCTGCAGTGTCTTTAATGTCTGCATAGCTGTCTCATAGGAACAGCTCTTATCAGTGTCACGTAAATGGTTTTGCTGATCTGGGCGATTTCCATGAAAAACAACACCGCGATTCATGGAGTGATACAGGCGGCAGCTGTTGTTTATTTTGTGGAATAATTTTGTCATGATTCGAATGCTTGATAGACCAAATAACATCAAAAATTAACGTTCCCATTGGGAATTTTCGTCAGCGTCACCTGGCTTGTCTTCTGTGAGTAGTTAATCATTAAAGTTAAGATTTGTTGATTTCTTTCTTTTTTATTTTCTTCAAAACGCCGATGAGGGTGCTGTGTCACGCCATTTACCATGTTATTTAATTAAAGTTTTATTCTTGCTTCAGATCCATCACAGGCAATAGTGGAGTTTCGATTTCGAACTCTTTTATCAGTGAAGGTCGAAGAAGTGTATCTGTATCATGTGACCGGTCAAAAATGTTAGGCAACTATTTTTGACCACATTCACTACAGCATGGGAGTAATTTAGATTAGATGAATGATGGGGAAAATTATAAATCTGAACCTATGTGAACTTGAGAAGTTCCTAAAGGAAAGAGGCGTCATTTGCGCCTCTGGAAAAGGGTGAGAAAAGTGATCAGTAAATTAATGTCAACAAAGGTCGCCTAGCATTTTTCACAAAATCACATGCCACAACACTGTTTTAACCTTGACGACAAAAGAGTTCCAAACACTCCTATTGCACGACGAATGCTCTAACCATTTCCAATGTCTTCTAACGGTTTCCAATGCCTTTAGTGATCTCCCATATGTAATGTAATGCTTTGTTATATTATTGCAAAATATTACAGTGAGGTTGGGTGTTCGAATCCGGCTTTCGCTGTTAGATCTGCGGCTTTATGTCAGGCGGTTTGTCATGTACTTGTAACCGGTAAAAGTGGAAAATAAAATGCATAAAGACCTACATCTAAATTCAAATGGATTCGTGGTTTTTGTTTTTTTTAACAGTTTGTTCAAATTATGAAAATCATTATCAGGTTTAAAAATATCAAATATAACATTGGGTTCACGCAATTCACATTTGTCTAATGACTAAGTAGATTGCCTTCCGATGAGAGTAATTTGAACTTAATGACGTCCGCTGTTATGGCGGATGGACGAGCTTTCCGATCAATTTTTGCTGTAGATCCTCAAATTTCCACAGTACACATGTGACAATGCATTCTTTATGTGAACTTACCATTTTTTGCATGGCACATAGCGATTTGTCAAATCCAGTGCCAGTGACAACTGCTGGAAACAAGGCTGTTTGTCTGCTTATTTACAGATGCGCCAGAATCTGCGCAGAATTTCCGGATTTAACCTGTGGAGAGTTATACCTTAAGTTAGATAAAAAACGAGCTCAAATTGCTAATATAAAGATGCAGTTTGAGTACAGAAGAATTCACCCTTAAAACCTACATTTGACACTGTAAAGATCACGAGTGACTACTCTTGTAAGAGTTATCTGGCAGCTTTTATAAAAGCGTTAATGCTTTAACACCCGTCAAAGTATTCACGATCCAATTCCATTAAAAGCTGGTCAATCAACATCTTCAACCAACACTTTAGAAAAGATTTATGAAAAAGTTAACACTTTAAATGGAGTTGGAATATGAAGGCTTCGTGAACTTTACAGTGTTAAATGTAACACTTTAGTTTTGAGAGAGTATTTTTTATTAGACATTAGATCTACTCCCTCTCCACCATTTTGATTTCATATCGTGAACAAGTTTACCTACCTCTGAATACACTAGCTAATAACATCTGCAGATGCATAGGGCTGGTATTATGTTTGTAAAATTTTAATTCCTTGTTTTGCAGCTTAGTTTAATCTGACGGCACATGGTCAGGTTTAGATGCCGCCGATCAGGTCTTCTTTTTCTGGGTTCGGATCCTGCATTACACACTCGCTTCATTGTTTGCCGCGGGTCATTCATCCTTCGTACCCACCGGTTTGTTAGCGGATCAGAGATGTTCAAGGGACGTGTACCGGTGTTCAAGAGATGCATACCGCAAGATTTCATGTAAAAATTGGCTGCTTCACTCTTCCTGATTTGAAATCGTCCCTGATGCTGTATCGTTTCTGATGCTGTACATGTATCGTTTCTGATGCCGTGCATGTGGCGTTTCTGATGCTGTATATGTAACGTTTCTGGTGGCGTACATACTGTGTTTCTGATACTGTGCATCTAGAGTTTCTAATACTGTACATGTAGCTTTTCTGATGCTGTACATGTTTCGTTTCTGACGCTGTACTTGTAGAGTTTCTATTGCTGTAGCTTTTTAAATACTGTACAAGTAGCGTTTCTGACGCTGTACATGCATCATTTCTGATGTTGTACTTGTAGCGTTTCTGATGCTGTATATGTATCGTTTCTGATGCTGCACTTGTAGCGTTTCTGATACTGTACATGTAGTTTCTGACGATGTACATGTAGAGTTTCTGACGATGTACATGTGGCGTTTCTGATGCTGTATTTGTAGCGTTTCTGATGTTGTATTTGTAGCGTTTACGATACTGTACATATGGCGTTCCTGATACTGTATTTGTAGCGTTTCTGATGCTGTATTTGTAGCGTTTCTGATACTGTACATGTGGCGTCTCTGATGCTGTACATGTGGCGTTTCAAACACTGTACATGTAGCGCTTCTGTCGCTGTACATGCGGCGCTTCTGATGCTGTACTTGTAGCGTTTCTAATACTGTACATGTAGCTTTTTTGACGCTGTACATGTAGCGTTTCTGATGCTGTACATGTGGCGTTTCCAATGCTATACATGTAGCGCTTCTGACGATGTACATTTATCGTTTGTCATGTCCTTTAAATACTATAAGGATGAATCTTCTGGAAATCCCCGGATCTGAAAGCTTCTTCAACAGGCCTGACTCCGTTCATCGGGTGCAAAGATCATGTGCTCAATTTGATCTCACATTGAAAGAAAACACTGAAATAAATCTACACATACATTAGTTTGCTTTTGGTGTAGGGTGTGAATCAACAATGATAAAGGCCATGATGACTTTGAAATAACGGACCAGGGAACAAAACAGAACACAGTTCCTGAAAATATCGTAAACACATACACACACACACTCGTGCTTTACTAAAGCTTGATGCGGTCACTGTGAGTTCAAGTCCAGATCATGCTGGCTTCCTCTCCGGCCTTACAAGGGAAGGCTATCAACAACCTGCGTATGGTCGTGGGCTCTGCCCGGTTTCCTCCCACCATAATCGTATAATTGAAATATTCTTGAGTATGGCGTAAAACACCAATCAAATAAATAAATAAATACTAGAGCTTGACCATGGATAATAAATATAAAATATCGAAGGAAGTTGATTACTGTTACCACTATCGTAGTAATGTAGTTAATTTCATTTATTCCCCATAAATCTTAAAGATAAATGGACCGATATACGTGCGAAACACAACTGGCAGGAATAAAGCTCATTGGAGCGTGTTTTATCGGATGAAAAGTACAATGATGACAGAGTATGAAAAAATATTTGAATCTGGATTTGGACATTTATGTGTGAATTTTATTTTACTTTGGTTCTTTATATTTGTTATTTAACCTACGCGAACAACCATGTAGTTAAGGATTTATCTGTCAGTCCACCGTGTCAGGACTGAAAATGTAGGTCAGATGTGTGACGCATTGATTTGTAAATTGTCCGGATGTTTGATATCGACAAAGCTTTCGGCTTTCATTGATTTGCCTAAGGGTTGTGTGTCACGGATGTTTACAAATCCGAACAGAATTTTACCATTAATGATGTGTTTTGTTAGACTTAGCTGTATAAAATGTTTATGCCATTCTTGTCACAATTTGAAACGTCTGTTGTCGCCTATGGCTTTCTCCGCACTGTGCATATTGTGGACTCTAAGAGTACACTCAGTTTAAATGTAAAGCTGTCACTGATAGAGTTATGCCCTTCTGCATTTGCAACTCGTGTACAGTGATGTCAGACGTTCTCCACAAACATTGTAATATGACCGTGTTTCAACTATACATAACTTGTCGCTTAAAGGACGTCAACGAAACTCCAGAACTCCACGGGAAAGGACAGATGTTTACACAGTTTGGTCGACAACTTTGTTAAGTGAAAAGGGCAGCGGAGCTAAAGGAATCGGCTTCATAGACCAGACAACATATTTGGAAATTCAAAATGGCCGGTGTAAATGAAAGAGTTTGCTCAATACACCGGTTGGGCGCCTGGTGCTTCAAAACCAGTTTTCAAAGTTCCATGGTACCTTTGTTATAATTTGTTTGTTTAAATTAATATGAATTACCCAAAATTTAAATTCTTCTACAGGGGTAATGTTTTAGGAAGAACCAAGCTAGAGGATTTCAACGAACCATAGATGGAGATCTCCTTACGTAGAACGATCCGGCAGTTAAGCACTATAGTTACGAGTACTGACTCCAAAACGCCACCATGGTGGTTACGTAAACGTTGTAACCACCACGGCAAAATAACGGACTCAGTAAAACCACCGCTGTGGTTACGTACACTTTAACCACTACGTACGTTGCGTACACTTTAAGTACTCAAAACTTAAAGGGGGCCCCCGTGGCTCAGTTGGTTAGCGCGCTAGCGCAGCGTAATGACCCAGGAGTCCACATCAGTGCGGTTGCTTTGAGTTCAGCTCATGCTGGCTTCTTCTCCGGCTGTAAGTGGAAAGGTCTACCAGCACCCTGCCGATGGTCGTGGGTTCCCCCAGGCTCTGCCCGGTTTCCTCACACCATAATGCTGGCCGCCGTCATATAACTGAAATACTCTTGAGTACGGCGTAAAACACGAATCAAATAAATAAATAAATAAATCAAAACGTTTTTTACCACCGTGGCAAAACAGCTGACTCAGTAACGACACCGGTGGTTACGTAAACGCTTTAACCACCACTCGCACGAGAACTGACTCGGTAACGCCACCGCGGTGGTTACGTACACCGATGGCACAATTACTGACTCTGTAACGCCACCATTGTCGTTTAAGGGTAGAAAAAACATAAAAATTACACAAAATTCAGATGAAAAATGTTAATGGAGAAAACCAAACCACTGGGCACCTGCCATGTTTATCAAGTGAGGAGATGTGGCCAGCAGAGAAGAGCATTCTATGTTTTCTTTGTTTCTTCTCCCCTGTGTGCAAATGGTCTCACCTACAATTTCTAGTATGCAGAACATGGTTGAAGCAGTTATTTCGTAAATTGTCCTACAATACGGTACATTTAAATACAATTAAACAATTGGACACCTTCTCTAAAAGTTTGTTTATTAAATCATTTATTCATTAAATAAAAACTGTATTTATATACCTTTTTTTTTAGAAATTTTCAGGAAATAATTTAAGTAAATCCAGTGTGTCAGTCGTATGGTTTGTTACATTGACAATAATATTATTTTGCTAAACAAGACTTATGATAATCGTTTCATCACTTTTGAGTGTGTTTTTCCTTCAAATGTCTTCGTCTTAATCGAGTTGTTTTCAAAGTGGACATTTTTCTATTCCACTAACCGCGTGGTTAAGGCATTTCAATCTTATTTTTCTCGACCAGAGCATTTTCATGTCTCCCCTGTTTCTTTGTCCTTGGTTACTTCGTGGAGACTGCTTGCCTAGTCCATGTTTAGTTCAAACAGTGGAGGAAGGACTGTGTGCTAGCAGTTTGACATCTATACACCCGCTATAATCACCCTATCCGCGCCGCTTCATTTGTATATGACGTCACTTCGAAAAATCCCGAGTGCTGGCGAAAAATATGTTTAAATGGGCATTCTAATCAAAAGACAGAAAACATGTACCAAAAATAAAAAATAACTGTTTTCAATTGTTCTTTCTTTGTCACTTTTTTCAATAACGGGCTTATTTTCATACTTCATATACTTTCTTAATTTTTTGGTAGTTTGCGTATAACCGGTTTCGTTTTGGGAGTCTGTTTCGAAGCATAGATTAAAGGGATACAGAATCACTTCCCATTGGCTAGTGTGAGAGATAGGCAAGTCTAACTTGAATTTTAGGTAATGCAGAATCTTTCAATAGCTGCAGGGTTTAACCAGGAAAACCCTATCTCCACTGTCAACCAATCAGCGTCGATATCCCTTTAAACACTGAACATTTTCAGTCACCATTTAATGTCACGTTACGATTCATTAATCCCTTAACTAACAAAATCCTTGAGACTGAGGCGCTATGTTTTGCATCTGATGCTCTAGCATGTGTTAGACTGACTAACACTGTTCTCCAAGTTCTCCTCGAATATACTCCTCTACAGTAAAGCAGTGTAACCCATTTGTCCATAACTTTGCAAAGTTGCAAAGAGTCTGTAGACAGTCCCTATTTAAATTGATATAGAGATTCAGTCCCCACTGTATCAAGCCATTGTGATTCTTAAGAACGGAGTAGAACCGCCTTTCTCTGAAACAAAACTGAGTATCATTTGATTTTAGGTCTCCATATATTTCAGCAATGGGGTTTGCTCTCAAAAACTCAATGGTCAAGGCAAATTGTACAATAGATGTCAGTGCCATACAATAATATTCTCGCGCACATAAAAAATTAAAAGAGACACACCTGGAGTTAAAATGTTTCAAACTGAGTTGACATCATGTAAAAATGTGTTGGCACCAAAACTGGGTTCACACCAAATCAGAACAGGGAAGAAACGGTTACTCAAGGATAGCTCTTTGCTTCTGCTTTTGAGATCAGTAAGGCACCGCTGAAATTTTTTATTTCCAAAATCTTCCTCAGCTTGTGAAAATATTTATCTAGATTGATTTAAGCAACGCGTTATTTCTTTTCACATTTAGAATACCAATTTAATCACAGACTGCTCGACTTCACACGAAAGCAATGTGAAGACTTGGTCCAAGTATCGTTAAGAAAATACTAGCACTTTTGTCTCTTGGCTTTAGACGACTTCAATTGTTTGCGTCTGACACGTCCCGTTTTTAGAGTTTATCCGTGTAATGGTTGGTTTTCCATTACAGTTCGCTGGGACACCGTACCGCGATGTGGTTTGCCTTTTTGGGGGTGTACCGTTAGTAAAGTTATTCGTCACGGCACATTTAATGCTCACTGAATTTCTAAAGCTCCCTCTGAATTTAATAGAGCTCTGGCCGAACATCTGTAAAAACCGTATCCTAAACTGATGACTCATTGTACAATAAAGGACGAAATTCACCGCATTGTTCAACAATGCTATAAAATCCATCAAATCACCTAAGGGAATATAAATCCGATAGAAAAATCCTTTCATTCCAACACTGAGCAGGATTAGGATACCTTGAGGCAGCTCCGTTAATAAAAATAAGATCAGCACGGTAAGTAGCATTTTTGTTGTCCTCGCCCTTCCGGTTCGACGTTTTTCCGCCATCGACGTCACGGAAGTCATTCTAGAAAGGCGTCGGTGCCTGCGGTTGCCTTTCACACCTAAATTGTACAAAAGCGCTCCGCCGTATACACTCATTAAAACACAGGGCACAACTTTGGCAAATAAACCGTAACATATCACATTGAGAAGAACTATAAGATCGGCATCTCCAGAGTTTAATTTCAAGTCTTTGAGAACGTATATTGTGCGGTTGACTCCTTGAATGTCAATTTGCCTGGTTTCCAGTTCATTACTGAGATAGTTCGGTATTAAGCCAGCAATGGAGACAACGTAAATAACTCCGGCGATGATTTTCGCCGTTTTGATTCGTTTCTTATTTGCCTGGACGCCATTAGCCGTGGATTTGAGTTGAAAATAGCGCAGAACGGCTATGGCTACCCCTAGCCAAATGGAGATTGTGTGCGTTGTTGCTGTGAAGCTAATCAACACAAGCATAAAACTCATCCATAGGTACGAATTCTTTTCTGGCGAGACAGCAAATGGGGAATGAATACAGTAGAAATGCAGGGCAAATGGAATGTAAGGAATCATCGTCCAAATATCTGAGACGGCTAACCACGTCAGCAGTACGTTGGTCGGCGTTGTCATATCGCTTCGCGTCAGGACAGTGATATTGAATATATTCGTAATAATTCCAAAGACGCAGACGGCCAGACTGGTGTAGCCATGGAGATTGGCGTACCATTCCGAGAACTGGATAAGCTGACTCTGGCTGGGCGCGTCTGGGGACAAGGGGTCGCCGCCACAGCTTAGGTTAAAGATGAAACCGTCATTAGATTCCATAATACTGCTACTTAACAATTATCACAAGTACACTGATGGAGATTTATCGCCTCAACTAATTCCCTTGTCCATACTTCTTGTGGCGAGAGCAGACAAAACCAGCTATATCTTGTTGCTGAATCAGTTCCGGGTACTGGAGATCGTATTTCCATCCGCCTTGGCAGCTTATCTGGGATAAATGCTTGGAACCATAGTCCTCAAGGTCTGGTGTGTAAGTTTCGGAATAAGATTTCTGGAAATACACAAAGTACATTATTAGCAGTGGTAAGAAAACACGTGACACATTTATTTGTGCTTTATACATTTTCTATGCACTGATTGTTGTAATGGCTGATTCTAGTTGAACGACATATCCTCACGCTAGCGGTCAGTTTTCCGGGTTGAGTGCCCGGGATAAACCACCTACCTCTGGCAAGGTCATGACGACGGTATTAACAACCTAGATGGAGCCACAATACTTCGTCAGGCGCTAGACAAACCACATAGTGTAATTACGTAGAACCATCTGCGGCTGAGCTGTCTCCAGCCGAACCATCTGCAGCCAAACAGTCTGCAGCCAAACTATCTGCAGCCGAACCACCACATGATAGATTCCAATACGTCATTGTGTTAGCCATTAGTTTGTGGCCAATAGTAAGGCATTAAACCAATACACAGGTCCAATCTTCTCATACACCCCCCCCAGCCTCATCTAACCCGCAATTCCGTCTGATAAATGTTCAAAGTATAAAAACCTATTGTGTTTAAACTGAAATTTCATGAATGTTGCCTTCCTCTCCGGTCGTACCTGGACAGGTCTGTCGCAACATGTGGGTGGTTCTGGGCTTCTCCTGGGCCCACGTATCACAAATGTCATGCTTTGGTAAATGATCGGTAAACATATTCCGACTTGCTATTGGGGCTGAGCATTATGACGAACAAATTATTTCCTTTATATTCCAAGTCTGTTGCATGGAATAAGGATAATTAAAAATGTGCTGAAAAAAGGAATAATACACAAAGCAGATATTAGCGCTGGCTAACTAGAACATGGCCCATCAACCTCGGGGCAGGCATGATATCACTGTGACAGCTACATAATATGTACACAAGAGCGCCGATGTTATCGGCATTAATTGTCAATTTTACATATGTAAAATCAGTTTGAAATAACATATATATTGACAAGTAACTAAAGCTTATTAATAATTTTGTTTTAAACGAAATTATTGTGTTGGTACTTGCTTTTTCTACTTTTAGGTATGTTCTACCCTTTTCTGCATTTTTTCCAGCAGTGTGTGAGACGGTCTTCGAACAACCTGCAGGTGGTGGTGCGTTTACCCAGTCCCGTTTCCTCCCATCGTAACGCTGACCGCCGTCGCATAGGACATACAAATATTCTTGAGTAAGCCACAAACACCAGTCAGATAAGTAAAATAAATAGATAAGTAACTTTGTCGCAATCTGCACACATGGCAAATAACAGTAATGATGTGTGTATGCTCGTTTCATAGAATTGTGTTAAGGAAAAAAAAAGAATATGTCGACTTTGACGAAAACGTTTTAGGTTACATGTCAAATAATTACCTGTCTAAGTGCTTTTGACGACTGTGTTACCAACCCGGTTTGTAAACATTGTACTATATTTTCGTTTTTTATTTGTCAGCGTCTGACCCACATTTTTCTCTCTGTGTACGTTTTAGCCTGCACTGTATTTCAGATGAGCGTTCTCGAGGCTTCGGTGTTTACCAGTTTACTGTCATTGTAAATAGAGTGTACATTCTGGATACATTTTGGTGTTGTAAACATGTTTACGATCAAACCATCCACAATTTTCTTAGTCTATAAATATAAGCGATGGAGTTGTGAAGCTCGCAGTCATTCATTCAAGTCCATTTGAGAGCAGTCATATATACTGTCATTCACTGTGAGGGATTTTGCTGGGTTTGGAGATATCGGCTTTCACGCCATTCGACATTCGTACTATATTTTCTGTACAGAGCACTTTGTGAGCTTGTGTTTCGCCACTTGTTATTTTTTAGAGACGTTATTTTGGAGCTTGTATCGCTCATTGTCTCTTCGTGCCATTACGTACATTTCATCCCAGTTTACCCTAAAGGTAACTTTGTGTATATTTCCGAGGAAACATACATCGACAGATCCGCATCACGGACGCTATTGTCAACCCGTCCGCCCTGAAAAGTTCCACATTCACAGGCAGTAGGGGAATAAACTACTTAGCGGGCTGTCATCCGTAGATTGAGGAATTCATCTTGGCTGTGGATTCTATATTTACGTGGACTAACGTCCATTTGGAAACCGGAATATTTCAAAAGTTCCTAAAGTAAGTCTTCGCGCGAAGATTTCAGTCGGGAGTGTTGAGATGTGGGAAAAAAACTAAAAAAAGATTTCACACGGCAATCATGAACGGGATATTTTGCTAACAAGGTGACGAGCGGTACGCAGTCAGTAGTAGTGAATGCAGTCGGTAAAGTGTCTACACGTACGTCGGTAACATACAGAGGATGTTACCAGCCAGGACTTTCGGCTAGCTCGACTGCTTTGTACCTTCACTGACATCATGTAGCCCCGGATGAAGGCATGCAAGCTTGGATATTTCCGACACTTGCTTGTTTCTGTCACCAGATAATCGAGCCCCCAGTGTGCCATACAAACATTGGAAAAATAGGCAAGGTTTCTATAGGGGCGCTGGGAATGACTTTTATTTGTCACATGATAAAGACTGGGCATTTCTGACTGGACATGATCGGAAAAATTTCGATGAAAATTAAAATAAACAAATTAAACTTGTGTACCTAGAATTTTGCTGTTGCTTTGCGTTGTTCATGTCAGCGAGTGTAAATAATTCGCCCTCAAGTTAAACATGTTGACCCTACATATAGATTGCATGGATTCGTGTTGATGACGTCATATAGACGTTACACTTCGACAACAGTGTTGGGTCGCGTGAAAACATTCACTGCATATAGGGCCAATATATCATTAAAATTTGTATTATTTCTTTATTTTGTTAAAATATATGTATTGAACTTATCCAAGCTGCTTGGTGTTTCTTTGTTTGATCTTGTGTAAGGCCTATCGGTGATCTGAGAGTTAAACAAGCCAATTGTTTCTCATCTTTACTCTCCGATAGTGGTACCCTTACAAGTGACTACAGCCAAAAATGCCAATGTTTTCCAGCACTTTGTATGAATCGGCGAGCCAGACCGACGGTTGTGGGCAGACAATCTAAGACCTTGTCACGTAAGTCAGTATTTGCTGTCATCGATGGACACACAGTTCCGCATAGTAAGCTACTCTGAAGCCCGGTAGGATTGAAAACCCGTATCAAGCGCTTCACCTTCCCACGCCTAATCAATCTTATATTAACCCACGTACAAATGAAAATTATCCTACCATTCTTGTCTTTTGCTATTACTTTATCGCTATGTTCTTTAGCACTACGTTTGTTCAGTTCAGGTCAGTTTTGTTCACCCAAAGCTACATGGTGGTAAGGGAAGTAATATCTCTCGTGCAAAATATTACACAGTGGCTGCTTTTCAACATTACAACCATTATCATGCGCAAATACACTCAAACAATTAATCTGTTAATTTTAACACAGAGGCTGTTGCCTGAACGATGCTAGAATGCATTCGTTGTTATAACACAAATGCTGTGTCATATTCAACATAATATTCTGTTAGCCTAGTAAAATCTTTATGTTAAAATTATAGAATATGTGTGTTGTATTTAGCAGAATAATCTGTTGCTATAGCAGAATATATTCTAGCATCACTCAGACAACTGACATTCTGTTAAAATCAACAGACTAATTCTTTGAGTGTATATTGTAAGGACAGAAGTATATACATATACGTGTGAAGCACCGTAATGATAGAATATATTCGTGTACTCGTACGCAACGCTAGGCACGTGCTTAATATACATGCACAACTACTAACTAATGGAAGTGTTTTCTGATATGATTGTACCACAGGCTTGTGGAATTTGTATTTAAGTTAACTCACGGACAGGTTAGTTCTTGGAGGTGCGTTACCGTTGTTAATCATTACTTGCTACGCAGCCATGTTGCGATAAGTATTCTTGTGCTTAGCATCGAATGATAATATCAACAGATATTGCAGTCCGCCTCTGAAATATTTACAGGCTGAAATACACGCAACATGTTGATTAAACACGCAGTATAGGCTCTTAGGCTAAACACGTCCATGGAAGTAAAATAATTTCTCAGAATTAAGTCTTGAGAAAATATAATCAGACATCAATGCGTTTCTACAGTAAATAGTGTAGAAACGGGCGTTCTTATGCAGAAGATTTCTCTCTATGTGCTTTGAGAAAAGAAAGATTTGTACACGAATTTCAAAGTGTATATGGGTAAAACACACAAGGACCCGATAATCAGCGCTTTGATTGGACCACGAGAAGAAGTGGTTTATTGACTAGGAAGACCCCAAAGTCAAATGTAAAGTATGTTTACCCAAGGCGTTCCTTACATTCGCATGTAAACAACTGAACTGAGACATTGTGCTACCTTCAGGTCTTCAACAGGAGGTGCCTTTGTTTATCGGTCATTCTGTAAGGTTCTGCTAGTGTCTGGAATATCGACTTTCACCTGATAATGGCCTCCAACCTGTTCTCTCTATAGAAACGAAGGCAAACCATACTGCTTCCGGTTCCAACCAACAACTATTGGCGAGGACATCGAACGGCTATCAACAGAGTAGTCGTCCTCAACAGTCACAAGGAAAACTGTTAGAAAAGTAAAACGCCACCAAGCTCAGGGCCGTGGAACAGGCTATGTCTCGTCAACTGTGAGAGAAAAACCCTTAATGGGAGAGCGCGACCCGAGCCAAGTCAACAGCCTATTCCTCTCTTGCTCTTTGCGCACTCTCAGTGGACATTGATTCAGCCCTTGGTTTTCTCTATGGGGTTCACTATCGGTACAAATGACCTAATCTACAACAAAAGCAGCTGAAGTAATTCGTCCCCTAATGATAAATGGGTACGTTACTTAGTTTTGATCAGACAGGTGTGTTGATTAAAGACAATGCGAATTATTGATATATTCAGTAAATAGCAGGTAATGGTCTCTGCATGGCGTGATTAACTAAACTAGCTATTCAGGTGTTGATTGGTCATCTAACATATAACATACCTCGTACACTTTAAAGCATTCAACATATTCCCGTGAATTTAAGTTGATTTTCGAGAACACACTATTGCAGAAATAAATAAAGCAGTGAAGATACTTCCATCAAGATATCTTTACATACATTCCATGTGTTTCGAGAAGAAATAAAAATATCTGTGAATCGCTTCTGCTAACAGTTCGAGTTATTGCTACATTATACCATCATACCCGACAACGATCACAAAACCACATAATCTTAACATTCATGCATGTGATGATTACCGCTGCTATGCGATATGTGTATACTGGTGAGTAAAAGATTACGATACACTTTGAAATAAATTGCACAGAATCAATACAGTTGTTTACAATGAACTCTATTCCCAAGTACGACCTTTAACCACGACTGCAATGCATCAATACCTCTGCAATGAAAGTAAACGTCACAAAGTTCAGTGAGTGTGCCATTTTGGTAATAAGTCGGTCACACGTGCATGGAACTGTAACTGACCCAAGAGAAGACATCGGTGTTTGATTGACAACTCACTAGGACCATACAGGGGGTCAGAGGCACCAAATCATCTTACTGATTGCGTTACGCAAATGGACCCAACAGATTCCAGCCGGGACCACACGTTGTGTAAAACCCGACCCGTCTTTTTCAGCGAGGTGGGGTTTGATTCTAAATACTCCTGAGACTGAGGAGAAAATTATGCAAATACAAAATGGCGAAAGGTGATTTCACCTGACATTAGCATTCTGTGCCATACGCTTATGTGCAAATGAAGACTATACTCCCCCCGAGTTTTCAGGATACCATTGGATATCTGTAGTTAAATCACGAGTTGAGATGTATCCCACGTGCAAGTCATACCAGGTATGGCTGTGAGCATACTGCTTCTGGCAGCAATATGCAGAGGCTGGTTTGAAACCTCAGCGTCCTATTCTTCTTCATCAGGGTTGAGTGCAGAAATCGTCAGAACATCTGTTGCTCCGCAAGCCCGTTAGCTCAACCACACAAAACCACACACACACACACACACACACACACACACATAGAGATTGTCATAACAGTTTGTGATTCGCGATGTGTATCAACTCGAGTTGTGTGAGATTGTCCTGCGACAGGCCGACCTCAGACAACGAGAGCTAATACAACATCGCGGGACACGTACTTTTATGATTATCGATTTATCATATACCTTTATTTTTGCTTACTAAATGGTCAAAACGCACACGGCTTTTCGTCAGTCAGAAGAGTGACTTGCTCATTTCTTTAAATTTTCAATTTCATTAGTTTGGACTGCAAACTAGACTTAAAATAAAGCGATATAGTAAACCTCCACGAGCTTGACCTATTATATGGTGGTCACTTCACGAAACACTGATAAATCCCTACCGCAAGGGAATCCTCTCAAGCTCCGTCTGATCTTTGAAATGGATCCTACATGGTGATCACTGGACTGGAAGTTTGGTTATATAACAGCGATGCAAAGGCTGTATTTATTGAAAATATGATCCCCGTGCGGCCGTGTATAACCACTGATCGTGTTTGGCCGCAGTGACGATACCGAACAGGAAATTTTCCAAAACAACCACTGAACATTGGTCATCACAGGCTTTGGTGCACTTGAAAGATATAATTAAGAAACTAACTGCGGCAACTGTGTGAGCGCCGGATACATTTGTTCTTGTACCTGCTTTCATCAGTAGATGGGGAAAGCAAGGACGTACGGTGACTGTTCATGGAAACATGAAATTTGGGATTAATTTTACAATCATCGACATTGCATGAACGACAGCAGGTCGCGGGCTGTAAGGGATTTATTAGAATACAAATACTTATCTGCCTTGAGCTTAGCTTGCTTAGGGGACAAAATTAGAGGATGGTCATTTGTCGCATAAATGAAATATTCTTGAGTACGGCATAAAACATCAATCAAATAAATAAATAAATATACTACAAAAGGGAGATAGGTAAACAATCCATAATGTACAGTGCGTGATGTATGCAGTACACTTATGAAGGCATCCTCTGTTAAATGCCCCTTAATGTAGCAGTCTGATCAAATGACAGTTGAACATATCAACTGGTAAATATTATAAACATATCTGTACGCGATCATGCAGTAGAATAACTAGTTAAAGTGTTGTCGTAATTAAACTCACAAATGAAAGGAAAATCTGAATATTATTTCCCAAGTAGAACACAGTAACACAATCACGTTCATAGCCCATCAAAACCACGACCTGTTAGAGTTGCCAAATGTAGTAAGCGATCGTTAGGAGAGCAATCATTGAAAGCATTGTCCTTATCAAGCCCACAAACCACAAGAAAATCTGAATATCATTTTCCAAGTGTAAAACAAATTTAGTTGCACAATTTCGTCAATTGCCCACCATAAACACTAACTATTAGAATCTCCAAATATTGTAAGCGCTCGTTCAGGAGAATAGCCAGTTAAAGGGTTGTCGTAATCAAACTCATGAATGAAAGGAAAATATTAATATTATTTTCCAAATTACACTATCTCGTTGATAACCCATCAAAACTGCTAGCTATCAGAATTGCCAACTGTATCTCTGGTTGTAAAATACAACTTTATAAAGTGAAATATATTAGGTTTGTCTTATTTATACCTTATGCCAATTTCTCTCAAATATAAGATACAAGAGAGTCGATCATAACCATTTCTTACATGGAACATAATATCGATGTATCGTACCTGAAAGCCGTCACAGTACACAGTGCGAACTGTGTCTTTCCTACGTCTACACCTGCGTGGGAATGCACTTCTGAGTGGGAATGCACATCTGCATGGAAATGCACATCTGCATGGGAGTGCACATCTAAGAGGGAATGCACATCTGAGTGGGAATGCACATCTGCGTGGGAATGCACATCTGCGTGAGAATGCACACTCTTGTCAAGTTCACACTTTGATGCTTGTAAAAGACACAGTGACGTTGACGTTTCAAGTTGTTGAATGACACCATGAACATCTGAGAACTCAGTATAAGATAATGGCTGCGTGTAGTCTTCAACAATCTTCTTCGTGTATACACATATCGACATTGTCCACACCAAATTCACGATTCTCACCACACATACACGCCTTCTTCGTGTATCACATTATCACAAGGTCATCACCTGCACGTGGCGAATCACCGTGTGCGGATTTTGAGAGTCACATGACTGTTACATCATATCGCTAATTTTTCAATTTCCGTCGTCTTCATATTTACATTTACATCCATGCAAATACTCTCTAACTGTGAATCACCAAAGCCCAAAGCGACATATAGCCGCAGTTGGAATGTTTTTCTTTGCCAATTCACCTTTATCTGTGTTGATAGCATTTAATAAAATTCTTTAAAATAAAACTCAGGTTGAATTGAAGACACGCCTAAAAGTCCATTTGGCAATTGCTTGAAAGTTGTGCGGCCTTGTTATACAACGTACTTTAAGCTGAGATCGCCTTCGTGGAGAAGATTGTTTTAATCACCATTTATTGGTGTATTTCAAGTCTCAAGAGGAATCCCATCCTTGGAAATACTGATGAGGATTTTTTCCATTTGAAACTGCAATATTTGCTTATTGTCTGTTGTTGGTTACAGTGTGATGGACATTCTCTTCTCTCTTCCTGTAGACAAGCTCTACAACCTATTAACAATTCAGTTACAGAAGACTGATTTGGCATAAGTTTTATTAATTTACAAGAAGTATACATCAAAGCGGTTTACTTTGGCCTAAACATGGATTAATGATCATGAGTTTACACCACATTAGCGATATTTACTGTTAGTTATGTCCCAGCGATTGATAATATCAATATTATGCGCAATTATTTTCAAATTTACACATTACAATAGTTTGATCATTGGTTAAGTTATCAAAAACGCGTTGGTTTCATGACCACTATAACGGTCGTAAAAATCTGGGTTTAGATTATAGGAGGCGTGCTCAGTTGTTGACAGCGTGTGAAAACTGTTCTCTTTATCTGTAGTAAAATTTTACAACTTTTATAAAAAGCTAATTTGATGTTATTTTTGTGATTTTAACTGCTGTTCAGTGTTTAGTTCCAGCGTTTTATCTTATTTCTAATTGTTTGATGTCAACGCTTAACATATTATGAAGCAAAGCCTATCTGTATTTTGACTGTACATCTAAACAACGGTTTAAAGTTTTAAGTCGGCTGAATGTATTATAATGTTTCTCATATAATGAAGACGCTGTGCCTGGGAGTTTTTGCCAAAAATCCATATTCACTAATCAGAATCAAATTTTACACAGAATAACTCAAATGATTGCCTTTCGTAAATGTCTGACTCGTACTTGTACTATTTATGGTATTTGAAAAAGTTATAATGCGACCCGCTGTGTAAATCTAAGGACCTTTCTATCCGATTTTGAGCTGTAACACGCGCAGAGACAAGACTGACTATTTCTGATACCTAATGATTTGGGCTATTCTAAAATCGATTTTTTGGCCCCAATTCTCCGACATATAGCTTCTTTAAATCCACACCATACATTCTGGTTGAGGTGTTGAGGAAATTGGGCAGAGATCGGGGAAGACCACCAGCTTTCGCCATATATACATAAAAAACAACTTGACTTTAAGACGAAAACATACCTGTATAGATCCCGATTTCCAGCACGAGGTCACGAATAGTGCTCAAGGTATCGCTGTAACATGAGAGGAGACAAATGCATAATCTCTTGAAACTAAATGTTAAAATGTGAATATTTCCAGGTGTTAAAGTGATAAAACATGTTAAATGTTTCCGCATCTAAAAATGTTATAACACCTTACGATTGCTATATTAGAAGATTTTTAACATTTAACTTGCGCAAGACAGCACTTAAAATTGCAGCTTGACATATAAGACGGTCTTAAATTACGACATTTTCCAGTTGCAACTTGACATATAATACGGTTTTAAATTACGATACTTTCCAGTCAGTTTGGAAAGTATTAAATTTCTATAAAAATTTAGGTGTTAACCTTACCAACATAATGTGTGTTTTCTCTTCTCCGTTATTGCCAAAATGTGGGATTTAAAAATAATTAAAATTATATAGAACGGTTCAGTTTTAAGAGAGTATCAATCTGTGTCGGACCTAAGATGACTCCATCGCAAGATCGTGTCATCTGGAAATGGAATCGAGAAAGCCCCATCTCTATGAGATGATCACTAAATAACGGGGTGATTTTTTGTGTTCCTCGGAACATGTGTGCGCTCTCCAAAGCCTCTCATCGGATGGTCTCAACTCTAAGAAGGGACGTGACTTTCCTCAAAGCCCCATGGAAGTATTTTCTATTGATTCGCCAGACAGAGAAAAAATAAGCCGTGTTTTTATTAATCAATGAATGCGGTGAAAAGCATTATTGTCAGTAAGGGATTTGCAACTGGCTAAAGTCAGCGATGTAATCCAGAGGCCATGGGTTCTGTCGGTGTGTTCAGCTAGCAAGCAGTGTCTATTGAAGCTGAAGTAATGGTAAAGAACTGGCGGAGTTCTGACGCCAGATACACCGGGATTATCAGAGGAAGGGTATTATACGAGTCGAGATAAAGTCCACATGTACGGATCCTTGGCGTCGGTGATGTCAGTTGATTTCGACATCTGGTGCTAGATAGATAGCAACGCAACTTTGATATACATACAAAAAATGAATAATAGACAAAACCTCAAATATGGTAACAACGTGTAATGAAAAAGTCTGGAGTACGGCATTAAACGCCATTCAGAGAAAGAAATAAATCCAATCTGGAAAGACTTTACCTATATGCATGTCTCTCAGAGTTTGGCCATGAAAAGTTTCAGGATAACATTTTATAGAGCTGTGGAACCTCTTAAAAGAAAAGACGCTAGACCAAATGTATACATTCATAGATAAAGTGTCTAGAAGGAAGTTTAAAATGTATAAGTTTTTATTTTTGTCATATATGGCACAACTGCATAAGATATCCCAGTTCAAAATAGGCAAAATCGCCAACATTGGGACAATCGAAAGCGCCACCATGTAATCAGTTCTGACCAATCAGACGCGAGTAATTTTGGCAATCCGAGGACACAGCTGCACCTGAACCATGGTTTGCCATTTTATGTAGGGTACGAGGGACACGACATTGTGTTTGCGGGTGCTATGTAACATGGCGAACCCCAGGGCTTATAAAAATTCCTCATTAAAACTTGATTTATATAGTAACCAAGAAGGTCAGACAAAATTGTCTGCGCTAGGTTTGTTTCAACCCGTCTTTCTGAACAACTCTGGTTATTTTATTTGTTGCATTTTCTTTTAAAGTGTTTGTATACATTTTACGCATCATCCCGTGGTCTCTCTGATCACTGGGCCATGGAAGCGGTTCTACATTCCATTATAAAGAGATCAAACCAAAATCACTGGACTGGAAGTTTGTTAACAATGATGCAAAGGCTGTATTTATTGAAAATATGATCCTTGTGCGGCCGTGTATAATCACTGATCGTGTCTGGCTGCAGTGAGAGGAAATTTTTCAAAACGAGCACTGAACATTGATTATCGCTGGCATTATGTGAAATGAAGACATCATTTTGAAACTACAGACGACTGTCGCAAGTGTGTGAGCGCCGGATATATTTGTTCCTTGAACTGTTTACATCAGTAGATGGGGAAACGTTTGGCTTGTTTAGGGAGCAAAATTAGAAGAAGGTCATTTGTCTCATAAATGAAATATTCTTGAGTACGGCACAAAACATCAATCAAATAAATAAATAAATATATTACTACAGGGAGATAGGAAAGCAATCCTTAATGTACAGTGCGTGATATATGCAGTACACTTATGAAGGTATCCTCTGTTATATGCCCCTTAATGTAGCAGTCTGATCAAATGATAGTTGAATAAATCCAGTGATAAACATTACACACATATTTGTGCGCGATCATGCAGAACAACCAATTAAAGTATTGTCCTAATCACACTCACGAACGAAAGGAAAATCTGAATATTATTTCCCAAGGAGAACACAGTACTCAATCACGGTCATAACCCATCGAAACCACTACCTGTTAGAGTTGCCAAATGTTGTAAGCGATCGTCGGTACAGCAATCATTGAAAGCATTGTTCTTATCAAGCCCACAAACCACAAGAAAATCTGAATATCATTTTCCAAGTGTAAAGCAAATTTAGTTGCACAGTTTCGTCAATCGCCCACCATAAACACTGTTAGAAGTGCCAAATGTTGTAAACGCTTGTTCAGGAGAATAGCCAGTTAAAGTTTTGTCGTAATCAAACTCACGAATGAAAGGAAAATATTAATATTATTTTCGAAGTTACATTATCTCGTTGATAACCCATCAAAACAGCTGACTGTTAGAATTGTCAAATGTATCTTTGGTTGTAAAATACAACTTTACAAAATGCAATATCTTAGGTTTGTCTTTCTTATACCTTAACCCAATATCTGTCACATATAAGATACAAGACAGTCGATCATAACACAGACGTATCAAGCTGTCGAATGGCACTATAAACATCTGAGAACACGGTATAAGATAATGGCCGCGCATATTCTTCAACAAACTTCCTCGTGTGTACACGATTCTCACCACACATACACGCCTTCTTCGTGGATCACATTATCGCATGCTCATCACTTGCACTTGGCCAATCAACGCGCGCGCGGATTTTGAGAGTCAAATGACTGTTACGTCATTTCGCTAATTTGTCAATTTCCGTCGTCTGTATATTTACATTTACATTCATGCAGACACTCTCTAACCCCGAATCACTCACCAAGGCGAAATATAACCGCAGCTGGAATGATTCTCTTTACCAATGCATCTTAATCTTTGCCGAAAGCACTTAATAAAATCCTTTATAATAAAACTCAAATTGAATCGAAGACACGACTGAAAGTCTATTTGGCAATTGTTTGTGCGGTCTTGCTATACAACGTACTTTAACCAGAGATCGCTTCTCTGGAGAAGATTGTTTTAATCGCCATTTATTGGTGTATTTCAAGTCTCAAGATGAATCCCATCCTTGGAAATATTGATGAGGATTTTTTCCATTTGAAACTGCAATAATTGTTTATTATCTGTGGTTGGTTACAATGTGATGGGCATTCTCTTCTCCCCTCCCGTGGACAAACGATTACAAACTATTAACAATTCAGTTACAGAAGACTGATTTGGCATAAGTTTTATTAATTTACAAGAAGTATACATCAAAGCGGTTTACTTTGGCCTAAACATGGATTAATGATCATGAGTTTACACCACATTAGCGATATTTACTGTTAGTTATGTCCCAGCGATTGATAATATCAATATTATGCGCAATTATTTTCAAATTTACACATTACAATAGTTTGATCATTGGTTAAGTTGTCAAAAACGCGTTGGTTTCATGACCACTATAACGGTCGTAAAAATTTGGGTTTATATTACAGGAAGCGTGATCATTTCTTAACAACTTGTACAATCTGTTCTTTTTATCTGTGGTTAAATTTTACGACCATTTTGAAAAGCTAATTTGATGTTATTTTTGTGATTTTAACTGCTGTTCAGTGTTTAGTTCCAGCGTTTTATCTTATTTCTAATTGTTTGATGTCAACGCTTTAACACCTTATGAAGCAAAGTGTCTCAGTATTTTGAGTTTACACATAGACAACGGTTTAAAGTTTTAAAGTCAGTTTTTTTAAATGTTTGATAATGTTTCTCATATAATAACGAGGCTATGCCTGAGAGTTTTTGCCAAAAATCCATATTCACTAATCAGAATCAAATTTCTGTATTTACATAGAATAGCTCAAATGATTGCCTTTCGGTAAATGTCTGACTCGTACTTGTACTTTTTATTGTATTTGAAAAAGTTATAATGCGAAGGATCTTTCTATCCGATTTTGAGCTGTAACACGTACAGAGACGAGACTGACTATTTCTGATACCTAATGATTTGGGCTATTCTAAAATCGATTTTTTGGCCCCAATTCTCCGACATATAGCATCTTTAAATCCACACCCATACATTCCGGTTGAGGTGTTGAGGAAATTGGGCAGAGATCGGGGAAGACCACCAGCTTTCGCCAGATATACATAAAAAACAACTTGACTTGAAGACGAAAACGTACCTATATAGATCCCGATTTCCAGCACGAGGTCACATATGCATAATCTCTTGAAACATAAATGTTAAAATGTGAATATTTCCAAGTGTTAAAGTGATACATCATGTTAAATGTTTCGCATCTGAAAATATTATGATTTTTAGATTAGAAGATAGTTAACATTTTCAAAGCGCAACACAGCACCTAAAACTGCAATTTGACATATAAGGCGGCGTTAAATTACGCCATTTTCAAATCAGTTTGGAAAGTATTAAATTTCTGTAAAGACCTTAGTGTTAACCATACCAACATAATGTGTGTTTTCTCTCCTCCGTTACTGCCAAAATGTGGGATTTAAAAATAATTGTTTTATATACAATATCTGATATAGCTGATATCTGACACCCTACTTCCTGATTATACTCGTCTAGCTCGTTTCAATCGTCTCCATATAATACAGTAAAGCAAAACGGCATGGTATTTTTATGCTTGATGAGCTTTGTTTGTTTCTTCCTTTTGAAGTTTTAACAGACTCAGGGTTCAAGCTTGTTACATGTCCAAGAGATATTTATTTAGTTATTTGATAGGTGCTTTACATCATACTCAAGAATATTTCACTTATACGACGGCGGCCAGCAATAATGGTGGGAGGAAACCAGACAGGGAAACCCAACACCATCCGCAGGCTGCTGCTAGACCTTTCCGCTTACGACCGGAGAAGAACCCAGCATAAGCTAGACTTGAACTCATTCAATGCATTCATTAGTGCTGGCGTTTTTAATACTCTAAGCGTGTAAGCTTGTGGATTGTCTATTTGACTTTAAGACGAGGAATTTTACAGGCAAGTATTGAGTTTTTTAATAGAAGCTAACATCGCTAATGCGAATTCCTAGTCACATTTATTTGACTGGCGTTTTAAGTCGCAGTCAAGTCGACAGTGTCACATCTAACTCACACTACTGGAAACTCTAAACTTTTTACAACTGCGAGTTAAGTACTCATAAATATTAGGACAAATCTATCAGATTACTGAAACAGCTTTTCTAAAAAGTTTTAAAGTGAATATTCAACTCGTCACCTATGTGTGTAGGAATTACTTATCAGGCCTTTAGACCATTACGACGTATCCAGCGAACTACGCATAAACCATGCATTACGTTAACTCGGTGAACGAGTATTTGCCTGAATTGTCAAGAAGAATGAATCAATGAATCAATTAAAGAAATCCCCCTGTAACCATTCAATGACTATTGAATAAACACCTAACGAACCAAGTTTATCAAGGCATCTAGCAAATCAATCCAGCAGCCCCTCGATCAATTAGAACAAAAGAGGAAGTTGTTACCATTGTATTAGCAGGTATATTTTTCTCACACGCGCTTCACAACACTAGGTTCCGTACCATTTCCCCCAAGCGCGGTTCAACCCAAACATCCATACATCAATCCTGGAAGCGAGACGGAAAATTAAAAGCCTATAAATTCGCCTTCTCTTTATTTCGTCTGGTTTTATTCGTGACCGCAATGAACAGCGCGGACTTGGTAAATGATTGATGTTCCGATTGTGGGGAAGAAATTTAACGAAAGTTTTTATCGGAGACGAAGATACAGCACGTGATGAGATAAACTTGCCAGACTTACAATCAATCAACACTTGTTAAATGGCTTTTGGCAGAGACGTCCAATCGCGAACATCGCCATCTGTGGTAATCTATGTGTCTCTGATAGTATCACTGCCTGCATGGACCCCGGATCAAATTTAACACCACATTAACACTTACCGCATCCACACGCGTCTGTCCACTCCCTGAGGGAGGAGGGGTTTGACGACTGGATCATGTGTGGTCAGGAACCATACAATACTAGCTAAAAGCAGTGGCATGCATATTACATGTAGGAGGAAACCAGACAAAACCCCCCAGGAAACCCGCACTCTGGCTTCCCACATCGCCGAAATGGTATTGGCTGTGCGATCGGAGTGCACCCTGCGGAGAAGGTGTCTAAAACATGGACGGCGTCTGGTCGAGTGACAATAGCCAGCAGTGAGAGTTGATGAACAAGTCTACTGCAGTACGACAAAGCTGTATCAGGCATGTACGGCGGCCGCCGCCGGTTTCTAATTGCCGAAATAGGATGGATTTCCCCGAGGCGATCTTATTTTGAACCACTAACAAAGACGCGGTAGAGAGAGGCCGAGGCCTTAGCCCTTACGCTACATATCAATCTGACGTATGAATGCCCAGATTCTGAACGATACGACTCGACAGCTCCGGCGCATGTATTGTACCTTCAGGTACGAAAGGCTTCGGTAAAATGAAACCCCGGTATATCCTTCAACCGACTTTCTGTCTCCAATACACCGAACACTTTCGGCCTGCAATATCATACATCGAGATGATTAACCTGTAACCATTCCTTTTATTTATTTGACCACAGTCTTATATTTGTCCACAAAATAATTTACATATCATTATGTGCTAGCTGTCTTATTTTCAGTGAAATAAAGATCGATAAGAAATGACACAAGTTACATTCGTCAATTGTGCGGACAAAGCCTCCACTGTGAGAAGTTTAGAAGTTTGTCAAAGCGTTATCCTGAGGCGGAGTATGTAGTCGCTGAAAAGTGGACAGAAAATAGAAAAAAGTAAAAGCAGAAAGCTTTTGATGGAAGAGCAATTATGTCACACATAAATATTAATGTGTGCAGAAGTTAAGTGCTAGCTAAACAGGGATGAAGCCTTTAGGATGCCATCTTAAATCATCACTGTCATTGCACACTGAAAAATAATGCAATGTTCAATTCGTTTCTACATTTACCAAATAGTATTGGCTGAATCCCCCAGCAGATTGCCAGGTTAACTAATTTTTTCTACCTGTTACAGTAAGTGTCATATATCACTCAATGAATGTAACATTCAACAAGAGAACGAATGCGTCAACGACAACTGAAAGATGTTCAAACCGCAAGCACGTATTTATCACTGGCTCTTTAATAATTACCAGCAATGAATTGTGCAAGAAAACACAAGGAAAAAAGCACAGCAGAAAGTAATCGAACTGTCGTTCAGAATTCCATCCAAGGTGAAACTCTCGAAATTATTGATTCAGAGCAGTCAGCAAGTCTTCACTTTAATTATGCTTTAAGTCATGGACCATTTGAATGGTAAAATAAAAAATAACACTCGACGAAAACAGAAAGAAAAGTATATTTTGTTTTTATTATTTTTATTATTTAAGCTTTAAACTGTTGAATTACTTCACCATAGATCATGTTGCTAATTGTAAATAAAGAAGACGCCGCTCTTGTATTAAAAAGGGCATTAAAAAGGTATAGCTGGCTAAAACTTCCAAAGACATTGGAAGCACTTACGCCACACTGCAATCTTAGCCGCATAAATCTGATTGTAATGACTAAGAGAATGTATGAGATCAAAAGAGCTCAGCTAAACCTTTTCTTGAAATCATTGTTCCGCCAAACCCAGTCGGCAGAAAAAGGAGATAAGGTATAGAACACATTCTAGTACACATACTCAATGGTTTGCCCACCGTATTACAACAGACCTGATACTGTTCGGGTTGCTACGTGGCATCAGCTATTTGAAAGGCCCTTGGCCATTTCCATATCAATCGGGTTATTCATGTTTCAGTATACAATTTTTATTTGAGTATTAAGAAAAAAAAAGATAAGGTTATAAATTTCACCGCATAAGTTGGAGGTTTTGGCGAAAAGCTTTACGGATATCATACGGATATTTAAGATTCTAGAAGGAAATTTCATCTTGCCACCTTATATATAGGTATTTATAACGGAAGGGAAGATAATGGAAGGGTTTGATGAACGGAGCCCAAGATGTATTTCACAAGACAGTACATAGAAATCTGAGATGTGGGTTTTTGCGTCAAAATAATGAATAATAGATTTGAAATGGCATTGTGGAGTCGTTGTGAACAAATTCATTCGAATATACTTATGTTCCAAAGGCAAGGTCTCTGTAAATCTGTTTTCTGTAAATATTTAACAAACGTGTAATAATACAATTTCTAGGAAGTACAAATGTCATGTATAATCACCGTCTGCTTTAGAATTGGTCAGAAGAGAAAAATAGGCATCTGGAATGAGGTGTACCAAGATATAAGGCTAAGGTTTGAGTCACACTTGGGCCCTTGAGCTTACGCAACAGTTTCAAGTCAGTCTGGCGTCACTTGCTGTGACGTCACTTAATTTATACAAACAATAAACACACGCCAAACCCACTTGCAACAATCTCAAAGGCGGCTGGCGATTAGCCCTACATGCTCCCGGCTCAAGACAATATTTGTTCGCCTGCAAACCACAGAACTCAAAGGACAGAGGATGGTGGTATGATCGCGCCCAGGGTCATCCGGCGGGTCGGCGTATAGGCGTCATGGTGATGGACAATCAGATGAACGCAATCTACGGGCAAACAGAGATACCATTAACAAGATAACCACCGATTTTCTCACACCTAGATCCTACAAACCACTTTTGCCGCTGACAAATAATACGCCATGAAGGAATGCCACTCAGCGCGCTGTAAGATCACTGCTAGTGGCAGATAAAACCAAACCATTTGGAATGAGAGCCGGCGGGGTGCCAATTAACAGAGTTTCTGAAGAAATTGGGCCGCTCTAAGCAACCAATGGCCACAAGGAGCATTCTGGTTTAGTAAGAGTGTTTTTCTGTTGCTGATGAAATCTTATCATTGTCAGCAATTGGTAGATATGGTTGCCGTGGTAACATGAAGATGGTTAAACAAGAAGGTATATCAAATGGCCTGCAGATTTATCACTAGAAATATCAAATACAGATCTCGTCGAATAAATCATAAAATTTTGAAAGTCAGCCAGCTGCTGGCATCGATTATATCAAAATTAGACACTATAAAGATATGCATACTTTTAATGGCTATTTTGTCTGAAGGTCGTTATCGTGAAATAAGAAAATAGAAACATGACTTCAAATAATAAAAGTGCATAACTAAAACGAACAGCACGCCGTCAGAAAAAGTACGTATATATTGCAAACATGTTTTGCGCACTTTTTATTCCAGCTAAGCACGAAAGATTGCGATTTGCTCCATTGCACATTTCCGTGAAATACGACCAACAAGAGAGTTTAACGTTCAAAGAGATGACGTCTGCAACGTAAAACCAGTGTACCTTACTCTTTGTTTCATGAAAACATGCAAAATGTTAAATTGGGAATACATTGCAAAAATTGTCTGATTCGTTTATTTTTTCAGGTATAAGAGTATTAAATGGTCACAGAAAACGTTATGTAGACAACAGGATGTTATGTTGAATATGACAGAATATTATGTTGAATATGACACAGTGTTATGCTATAATAACAGAATACATTCTAGCATCACTAAGACAACAATCTTTCCGTTAATTTAAAAAAATTTCATTCGTGCCCCAATAGGGTCATATTCAACATATTACGTTGAATATGACACAGTGTTATGCTATAATAACAGAATACATTTTAGCATCACTAAGACAACAGTCGTTCCGTTAATTTAAAAAAAAATTCATTCGTGCCCCAATACGGTCATATTCAACATATTACGTTGAATATGACACAGTGTTATGCTATAATAACAGAATACATTCTAGCAATACTAAGACAACAACCTTTCCGTTAATTTAAAAAAAAATTCATTCGAAAAGAAAATCGCCCTTAATACTCTATTGATCTAACGATAACAAAGGTCGACAGAATTGCCTAAAGCGGTTAGAATTTCTTAATCTATTCGATTGTTGTTCAAAGCCAAAGTCAAGTTTTTTTCCAGGATGGCGGTAAATTTTATGGGTTGATGGATCCGAATCCTGTGTAAACCAACGAGTTTTGGTAAGATATTGATGGAAGACGAATCTCTTCCACAATGGTCTGCGCTACTGGAGCGCCATCGACCTATTATTGTCACTGAGGCCCTTACGAAATTCCCTGTTCAAGGCGGCAAGGTGGGTGAAACATCACTTTATTGAGACATACAGCTGCTAGAGTGACGAGAGGGCTGGACTGTTTTTTCTGTTTATCTTCGCGCATGTTTTAAACGTTGACCAACAGATGTTTTTTTTTTACCATTCTAGTCAGCTTTGTAAAAATATGGCGACGCGGTATCGAACTCTCGCCCTTCATCTTTCATATTTTGTGGCGAAGTGTTGCAGGTTTTCTCTTAGTTTTGATTGAAGCTGCTTCTCAGCAACAAGGTTTTTTAAAGAGAGTATATCGGAGCGTTTTGGCACAAAGATCTACATTCGCTAATCAAGAAAAACGCTTTCTATTATAAGCCAAAGACAGCTCAAATTATTTTTATTAAATAAACATGAGATTTGTACCTTTAATATAATTACAGTGATTTTTAAGTTGAAAAATGTAAAATGCGACGCGCATTATGAATTTTATTGCCCATTTTGAACAGTAGCACTTGCACAGACTAGGCTAATGGTTTATAAAAGTTCATAATTTGGGCTGTTCTAAAATGATAGCAAAAATTCGACCGGATTTGCAGTAACCGATTTTTCTGCCCAAAACTCTTCGGTATATCATCACTTTAATTGGCACTATTGGAACGCTGACTAAGGTAGTAATCCTCCTAAATCAGCTTAACCCATGTTGGATTTAATCAGGATTGTCAGACCTCATGAGATATATCAAATACGTATAATACTTCCGCCTCTAGCCCAAGTCCATATGTCCTTTAAAAACGTTTGTCTCCATTTCAAGTTCATCCCCGATCTGACTAACAGGAACCAAGGCCCGTTTCTTCAAAAGTGTCTTAAGACTTAATACCAGATTTAACTTAAACCTAAGTCCTCTATTTCGTACTTAGTCCGAAATTAATGGTTTAACGGTGTATATTAAATATAAACTAAATCTGCTGTTGTTGTACTTGGCCTTCGTACATCTGTAATGGCTACGCAGTTCAGTCGAATTCTTAGATATATGATAATACTAGTATTAGCAAATATGCTGTTGAATAACCGGGCCCAGCTCTTTTTGCTCTTTTCTCATACTCCTTACAGCGCATGCGCCATTCCCTATGCTCTCGTTCTCGTTTTGCATCACTGCCACTACCAGCATATTTTGTACGGAAATGTTCAACAACGCCAAAGACACTAGGGTGACGTTGATGAGGCAGGACCTGATGTCAGAAAGAACTAAAACTTTGTCTCAACCTTTGTTTATGGTAATGCTTTATTCACATACATTCTTAAGTAAACACAACATGATTCTAACCAAAACCTGAAAATATTTTATTGATGAATGCTGATTAAATAGTTCCGCTCGAGACAACATGCTCGGTTAGGTTGAGACTACGTGCATCGCACAGGCTTCAAATGCTGAGCTTGTATAGTGTTGGCAGTAATGTAAAGCGAGGGTAGAGTGCGCCACATGCGTTGTCAGAAGTATGCCCTATTCTACGTCATTATCCCTATTCGTTTTAATTTGTGCTCTTGATAAGGTGTCACGCTAGTTGACCGTAGACGAAACATATGTGCTTCCTCTTCAACGGTATATGACTGTTTAAAGTCTCATTTCTCACAATACGTTTACGAAACCTTTGTGTAGAAACGCTATTTAAAACAATTTAGTACACCTTTCCCTCCCCCCACCCCCCTCCCTAGAAACATCACAGCAAACTCCGCACGACAGGATGAAACCCTGTAACCGGAGAAAGGATGTTCTTGGGTACATCACGCAAGTTCAAAGTGCTCTTTGATAAACACACGGGGAACTAAACCTTTTTGAGGAGAAGAAATGAACAGATGTTTCCGATCTCACACGCGTTTTGATTAATTATTCAGAATCGGTAACTTGAGATATAGACCACATGCTTTCGCCGTACGTCTCTTACGTCTCTCATGCCATGTATACAGCCAGCCGTCCGATATTGATATCGATTTTAACGATTTGGCTTGTATGTGATTAGGGCATTACTATACATGTTAAAAAGATTTAATCGGTGTTTAATGGGGCCCACGGCTCTTGTATAACCATTAGTCCTTGCAGAGGCGACGAGCAATTGGTCGTCTAGGTCCGTGTACGTCATTTGCAGTTGGGTGTGAAGTCAGTCACCTGTGGGGTCATTTTGATTATCAGTGATTAAGGGAATCAAAAATATAATGATAACACAAGCAGTGTATCGATTCTAGACCAATGGCGTATAATAAAGTCCAATTAACATCACTGGATTTTTTTTTATCTAATTCTGCTTAAGCTATGGCGCTAGTGAACGTGTGAGTTGCTAATATTTACGCATTTACATAAACAGTCAGAATATAAAACCCTGACTGAGGTTAAATGATAAAAGGCCGTTTTGTCATTGGTTACTTGTCACTATTTGTCAACTATCACACGTCGCTGTTCTGGTTTTACATTCTGTGCTGTTCGTCTTTAATTATAATGTCTTTTAGCTTATTTATGCGTTTATTTTTTTTTAGTTATTGGTGCGTTTGACCGACTAACTAGCAGACGAAAAAAAAAAACACTTCATTTGGTGGTGGTGTTCTTAAAATAGAAGACTTCTTCTCAAGTTTACTTGTCACGCATGCGTGTCATCTTCAGGGGCATTTTTTTTATTTATCAAGACTGGATCTCTGAAAAAGGCGCAGAACGGCGAAGAAACGACGCAGAGGCGTTAGTTTATAAATCACGCACATCCGAAATGTTATTTGATAAATCTATTGGAAAAAAACCCCTCTGCTATTGTCTTTGAGGGGTATAGGCAGCTGTTTCCGTTCAGAGCTCATCTACTTAATCATTTATAGTCTGGAACTTGAGAAATGACGGGCAATTACGAGGACACCAACACTTCCCTGACGCCACAGGTCTGGTTGACGCAATACCGATAGTCACTGTTGATTTGGTTCAGGATTAAAGCCTATGGGCGGTTTCATGGTTTCCTCACGTAACCGTACTATTATACATGGCAGATATCGGACAACAGGATTATCTCCCAGATAAGTTGGTCACGCAGCCAGACAACACAATCACTAATGGAGTCAATATGACATAGCATACAAATGTTATATGCATTTGTTTTGTGTATATTCCAGTATAAGTTAAATCCAACGTAAATGAACATTGCCCCCAGGCCTTAGATGTCTAGCCATGTCACTCTAGATTAGCTCCAGTAGATTAATGTGTTATGGTTGCACGGTATGGGATTTCATTGCCAGCATTCCACGGCTGGTTTCCCGCACGAATTGAACATCCTGACATCGGTGGGAAAGAGCGCAATCATTGTGGCTGGACAGGTTAACCAACGTCAAGAGCAAGCCGTCACGGTATATAGTCTGTATATAACGGCGTATCCATGCTTGCACTCGATCTCCTCATGTAGAAGGACACATACTCAAAGCTGGACGGCTATTTAAATGAACAGTACCGGTATCTAAAACATCTAAAAGCATATGACGGCATGTGATGATATTTCTTGAAAATTTGATCACCTAATTTCTTATTAATTAAGTTTTAATGCAAATTTGGAAGTTGGTTTATCCAGAAAACAAAATGGTGGAGTTGTTAAATGCCACGCTGTATTAGTGTCCGCATCATTGCACATAGCCTGTATCCCTGGAATGATTTGGACAGCATCAACGTAATACATGTAATACCACACATCTGCATTGGGTATGCATGATTTTAACACTCCTATAACATAAGATTTGCACCTAAAACTGTTAATATGCGATTTCGAAATTAAGTAGATCTGTCTTGAGGGACCATAGCTATGCGCGATCACCCGATCGGCGTTGATTTGGTATACTTTTTATTTATTTATTTATGCAAAGGGGTGTATATAGAAGACTACTTGTATTTATATTACGCACAGACTAGTAGCGCAATCATTCGTCTGGAGTCATTGGGGTTCGCATATGTTTTTCTGTATGTTGCGTAACATGACAACAATGCCTCATAAGCTCTGGTACACTCATAAATATTGTTATTTCTAGTAGCTGGATTTCAGCAAATGAATCGTAACGCCCAGTAACTAGATATCTAAATAATATTTGACATATGGAGAGGGCTTTAGACTGACTTTCTTTGTGAACCAAGGGTATAGGTATTTCCGCCAATGATTAGACATGAGTGTCTGGCGGATACGGAAACTCGTTATAAATTTAGAACAAGGATGCTATTTATATCTAAGAATTACTGGCTTAAATATCACTTTCCGTTCAGACGACAAATTTATGAAATGAAAACCATTGCTTAGATAACAGAATTAATAGTAACTCCCATTATCTGTGGCAAAAAGTGTTGAATAGAAAATACTGTTCGATCGAACAATGTGTGAAACGCAGACAGGCGGTTCTAATTCTGAAAATGCGCAGGGCATTCCAACTAATGAGCCTCATCCGCTACTAAATCCGGCACGAGCGACTTTCTCCGGAAACTGAAGACTGCGCTAAACATTGCCAGTTGGAGCGAACGGAAACTTTGTGTGCGCATAACTCACTGGTGAGATTAAAAGATGAAAGCATTTTCTGCGCATGACCGCAGCCATTCATCTACAAGCGAACGGAGAGGGTAGTATCTGAGGACATGATGGATATGAACATGACTATAAAGGAAACATAATGTAATTAAGACCTTACATAGAGAGTTACAACCAGAGTAGCCACACGTGACCGGTGAAATACGGTTTCTTGTCAGTTTATCTCAGTTAAGGTTTTTAGTCGAAGTGCAAAAATGCTACAAAAATCAGAACTGATCTTGTCACTGATACTTCAGGCCACATTAATCCATCGATTAATCTGTCAAAAATGACAACGTCTGGCCGAGTGTTAAAGTGCTTGCCTTCCAATCACAAGGCAAGAGATGCGGGTTTGAACCCTGCCTTGGACAAGGAATGAGTAAAATCCTCTGATTTCATTACTCGTTTCAAAACTCATGTGAATACCATGCTGCAGAACCGAGATATTTCAAATATCAGGATCACGTGCAGTTTGGGCGGGTGTTATCAGCAGGAATTATGCGATTGATTCCATCGTTGACATTATGACCAGAATGCCACAATCACAAGATTGCAACCCACTGGGTACATAATCTAATAGTATGGCTATTAAACTAATACTTAAAATCCGTAGCTAAAACAAAATAAAGAAACATTGTTTTTGATATGCCATTCCGGCCTTCACTTACTCGTCTTGATACGAGATTCAGCCTGGCGAGCCTGATAAACCCTGTACCATGCAGGACAGGACACATTTTTTGTTCACCTAGGAAATCACATGCACTGTCGTTGCTGATGCAGATTTACTCTCTATGCTGTCCACTTTATACTACAATGGTTTCTATGTTTGGCTGGTTTTAAGCCATGCTTGCTAATTTATTCTATGCTTGGCTTACAGCGTCTCATTTCTTATCATGACATGTAAGTAAGTAGTCGACCAATTAATCGAAATCGTCGTCCAAACGTAGTATACATTTTCTCATTTGAATAATTTGGATTTATTTGGCCTTTTACGCCATACTCAAGAATATTTCACTTATACGACGGCGGCAAGCATTATGGTAGGAGGAAACATTCGACTATCCGCAGGTTGCTTGCAGACCTTCACACATACGGCCGGAGAGGTTGTCAGCATGAGTTGGACTTGAACTCACAGCGACCGCTTGGTGAGAGGCTCTTGGGCCATTACGCTGCGCTAGCGCGCTAACCATCTGAGCCACGGAGGCCCCCATCATTTGAATAAAGAATATGAACTAAAACGGCTAAAGAATGGGAAAGAGTGGGTCACTGGGAGTTTTCTGTTCTATTTTCTACCACGGAAGCAATTTATTCAAATTCACTTTTACTTGCATATCATCCTTTTTATCCAATTGGGCGATTTCTAGGCTATGACAGCGATAGCTACCCTGGGGGCTATGACGGAGTTGGAAGTGTGTTGGAAGGCGCGGATGTGACGGATCATCTGTCTCAGCTACATAGAGGCTAGTTTTATGTAGAAGTAAATTCAGAAACCTTTAAAAGTGGTTACCTACAGACGATCAATCATACGTTTAGCTGCTAACCATTCTTGTGCGATTTTTCCAGAATTTCCTGTCTCTTTTTACAGACAATTAAAACACGAGCGTCACATCCATCTGACTTATCTGGACTAAAATAGATCACCTCCGGGATTTGATGGAAACATTCGATATTTCTATGTCCTAAGAGCACGTAAAATGGGCAAAATGCGCTACACTTACAAAATAAAACTAAAAACCCCGAAGCAATGTTTAAGATACACGCATAAGCGAGACATGAAGTCTTGTATATGTATTTGTATAGCCTAGTCTAGTAGCTGTTGTCAACTTCCGTATCAATATATCTGGATAAGAGAGGCAGGTAGTCCTGGTAACACATCGGTATACGCTGAACAGGCTACCATGTTCATATCATATTATTTATTTATTTATTTGATTGGTGTTTTACGCCGTACTCAAGAATACTTCACGTATACTAAAGCCGCCAGCATTATGGTGAGAGGAAATCGGGCTAAGATCTAGGGACAAGCACGACCAGCCGCAGGATGCTGGCAGACATTCCCACATACGATCGGAGATTCTGATGCATTCATTTCATTCATACATCTTTGAGCAAAATATCCAGATAGGTTTAGATTTCCATGAAGTATAAAAGTATTCAGTATAAAAAACTGAATCTAACAGACTGTCAAACACAGCTGCAATAACAGTCGTACACAATCGTCAATAGATGGAAGTCCTATGGTAGCGTAGTCTCGCATGACTCGCATGGCTCTGGCATTTTTCAGGTTCTTTACAGGTATCTAACAGTTGGTGTCTTCGAACTCTAAATGACGATGACATATTTCACCAGTGTTAAACAGCTGATTGTATTGTGTGTAGCACTACCTGCCATTCACAAGCAAGCAGAAACAGTTCAACGTTTGAAGTATTTATTGGCAAAAATATCAAAGCCGGAATAAGCAACATCTGGTGTTCAGTTTTCGCAAATGTAGAATGTTTGTTTTTCATTAATGGTACATATCTATCATTCATATAGGGGAGGGATATGTGGAAGATGCATGACCTATGATAACACGCATATTAAAATACACATTCGTTTAGCACAAAGGTTAGCGTAACGTGACACACGAATGCAGTTCGTTGTTCAAAATCGTTAATCATTCCCATGACAATTTTACACGGAGTGTTAAAATGCAAAGAAAAGGTGACAGTGATGCCAGGATGAGTTCGAGGCTCCGAGGCCCATTAAGATATCAAGCACAAAAATTCCGAATGTTATTTATGATCAATAGAAACGCGCTGCACTATAACTGTTAATTAGCACTACGAGGGTGGTAACATTTGGGATGTGTCTAGTCCTCACGGAAAGAGAAGCCCGAATGTTCTGTCCATGTCTATATATAATACAAGAGTGGTACAGTCTTTAAACCCGATAGTTCTATCGGTGTCTTGCTTATAATACAAGAGTTGTACAATCTTTAAACCCGATAGTTCTATCGGTGTCTACTTATAATACAAGAATGGTACAATCTTAAAACCCGATAGTTCTATCGGTGTCTACTTATAATACAAGAGAGGCACAGCGTTTAAACCCGATAGTTCTGCCCATGTCTACCTATTACACAAGGGTGGTAATGTTAGAGACATATACCACTGTTGCCCAGATTAAACGGAAAGAGAAACCCGATTGTTCTGTCCATATCGATATAAATATATTGATTGGTGGTTTACGCCATACTCATAATATCTTCACTTATACGAAGGCGACAAGTATTATGGTGGGAAGAAACCAGGCTGAGTGTGATGTATTCAGTTACCTGTTGCAGCTGTGATATGTATGGGACTACATGTAGCAGGTGTGATATATGGGACTACATGTAGCAGGTGTGATATGTATGGGACTACATGTAGCACGAGTGATATGTATGCATTTACTTGTAGCAGGCGTGATATATATGGAGCTACATGTACAGTTGCAGGCGTCATACTGTAAGTCTGGAGCTACATGTAGCAGGCGTGATATGTATGGCACTACATGTAGCAGGCGTGATATCCATAGAGCTACAATGCACATGTACCAGGCGTAATTTGTACGGAGATGCATGTAGCAGTAGTGATGACTATGCAGGTTCAATGTACCAGGCATGATATATATAGAGCTATATGTGGAAGGCGTGTTATGTATAGAGCTAAATGTAGCAGGAGTAATATCTATGCAGGTTCAATGTACATGTAGCAGACTTGATATATATATATATATGGCGCTACATGCAGCAGAAAGTGATATCTATGCAGCTATAGGTAGGAGATGTGATATGTATGGAGCTAGATGTTGCAAGCATGATATGCACGGAGCTATCTGTGGCAAATGTGACTATGAGCTACACGCAGAGGTCTTTGATATATTTCTGAGTAAGAAAGGATTATTCATAATGTGCAAATAAGGTTTATTTCATACAGGCGACTCAAAACAACAGAATAGTTGTTCTTGTATTTAACGCTTTCAAAATGTTTTCTGTTGCACATCAGCAGATATTCGTGGTATTATATACCTTATAGATTTACATAATACTGCAATTCATGCCAAGAGGTATGTTAATGTTCCTGGCGAGTTATGCCCAACACTGAGTACCACTAATCTAGTGAAACCAACTGTTTAAATATCTCGGCGTCCTCAGAGCATCACACTCAAGCATATATTGCCCTTGATACATTTCTCTGATAAAATACTACCTGTTGATAGCTCTAGTTTCTGGGTCGGGTTCTTGACCACCATTTGAGGTTTTCATGTCCTATATATTATACGAATAATTACATATATTATATTATTTTATGTGAAGCATAAACCATAGTATACGGCTTGTTATTAGCCAGATCGCCAGATGTCCAGGTGTTTCTCCAGAGTGCAGCAGCACTAGTGGTCAATATACTTTAACGTCAAAGGAAACACTAACCTGTAGTATGCATCAGATGAAAGACCATTAAACACTGTCCATAAAAATAGTTCAGTGTTTTAGAATCTTTTAAACCTAGTAAAATGCATTTGAAACTTCAGGTTATACGGTGACATTCAATGTCCATATTGGGAACCAGTGACGTCACATCGGGTTTTTACCTCTGAACACACAAAGGCCACTAGATTTTATCATTGAAAATGCATATACATCGATCTATGAAGCATCCGCGGAGAGAAGTGAATTTTTTCCTAGAAAAATATTGATCTGATGTCACTGATAACCACTGGGTCACTGCAGACCACCAAAGAATCTGATGTTTTAAAAGCGTTTTACTCGCTTGTGCTAGACGGTGTTTAATCTTTCATCTCATGTACACGTCCTTCATTTTAGAGTTGTCTTTGTCTTATCAGCCTCACTGCCTCATTGTATGCTAAACACTAGACACTCAAAGTTAACCCAAGGGAGATAAACTGTCTAAACTGTTGTTCTCACTATACATTAACTGCCTCCAAAATGCGACAGTGATGGGATACATGCACGAAAGAAACACGTGTTTACTCGAGGCTCTGAATGGTTTCCTCCCACCATATGTTGGCCATCGTCGTATGAGAGAAATAAATACAATGAATACAGTGTAAAACGCCAATCAAATAAATAAATAAAATAAATAAATAAACGGACAACGGAAGGTCCATTTCGCACATGTTAAGAGTGAATACAGTAATATAAGATTACAGCATGGAATGTAAGACCAGAGCAGAGACGACAGTATTGATAGTTGGCAAATGATGGCACAGGACCCTTGAAATCCGGCCCCTTATTTCAGTTAGGGTTTTACACTAAGCCTAGCCCTATGGTTTAAATAAAATTAGGTACCGAGTAAGACAAAATGCTATGGTGTTACTTGCAATTTGTTACACTGGCCTAGAATTACTGAAAGTGCAGTGTTGAATGCACAAGCCCAATGGACATTCAGGAGGTATCCAATCCAACTTACGTAACATTCCTAAAAACATAAAAAATCTACTGGTATGCTGGAAATGCTTGGTACAGAAAAACAATACGTTAGCTGTGAAGTATTTGACTAAACCGTTTATGTTTAGAATTACACACGTATTTAGTTCAGTGCTAAATCGGCAGAGCCGAAGCTACTTCAATGGTAACCGAATGTGCTGACATCAAGATTTACAACCTACTTGACTCGCTACTACACAAACAGTTCAATCAGATCCCTATCCTTAAATCCTACACCTATCGTGGCACGAGAATACACGGAGAGCTGGTCCGCTGTCGGTCCGCTGACCATACGCCGATCCTACGGCCATCATACACGAATGATGCGCGGATGGTCGGCGAGTCTTGATCAGAGTTCTGATCAGATCAGATGTACCGTTTTCCGGCATACCGGCCATTCTGCTGTAGATGTGCTCACTTCAGTCATTTATTTATTTATTTATTTATTTGATGGTGTTTTACGCCGTGCTCAAGAATATTTCACTTGTAGGGCGGCGGCCATCATTGTGGTGAGAGAAGCAGGAAACCCACGACCATCCGCACTTCAGTCATGGAAACGCCTTTAGACGAGCTTTTCGTCTAACCTCTTGTATACATGACCAGGTCATGGTATACGACCCCCGGAAGACCTGTTACATGTAAATACTTTATCCAGCACTCGACGATACTATCTACTCCATTCCAGGCAACCGAAAGTTCAAGCCAGTGTCAATGTATGTCATATTGACCGTATGCCTCTGAGTACCGAGGGTCCGAAAAGCCACCGTGTCCAATTTTGCAACAAGCGCGCACTAAATGTACCGAACTGTCACATGACTGAGACACCGCTGTGACCTTATGGCTGAGTGTTTTGAAATGGAGATTATACAACCAATTTGCAGACTTGTTAACTGGTTGCTTAACAAGAACAAGTGTTAACAGCCATAACCAGAAGGCGGAATTAAAAATACATACTTCGTTATATGTTTGCTAACACATGCTAACTTATCATTCAGAAAACATGTGATTTCAAGACAAGTTTCAGCTGACGTCAAGTTTTACACTAAAATGTGAACAAATACGTTTTAGATTTATTATCTAAGCAAGACGATATGAATGACATGCAATCAGTTGAAATACTTTGAAAGCACATGTGCTCAAAATAAAAAGGGAGATCTATATTATATTAACACTCTCGTACAGTTCCAGAAGACCCACGTGACCAGCGCACACATATTGTTTTTTAACAGTTGTTCAAACATACACATATAGAAAAATGAAGCAAATGCTGTTTGATGAAGGAAAGGGTAGGGACGACAAGAAATTGTCAATTTAAGCCTAAACTACGATAAAATTGCTTTCTGTCTCGCAGCTGCCTAGACACGCATTGCATTATATCCAAGTATTTCACCAAAGTTTGTTCATGCAAGTTTCAAGCAGAAAAGATCAAGCGAAATGGCAGCACACAGAAAAGCAACACACACGCGTTTTACGGCCACCATCTATTAAAGTTCAAATATATGATCTAAAAATATAACACAAGTTAAGACTGGCTTGAGTCTAAGACAGCTTCGTGATCCTGGGCCTTGATAATGATCGGTGACATTTGTTCGGTAGTGCTGATGATTTAAGTCTTTCAAGAACGGTACATATGGACATTGTATAGAGAGTGGAGACGTCCCACGTGGATAGATCTTAATACGCCTTTGAATGATGCGCCTTGTGGCAGATCTATTTCCCACAGCTACAGTCACATTGAATCGAATTACATCAAGAACTTACACACAACAAGACAGAACTCTACACAAAAACTTTGCATTAATGCTTCTGGCAAGTTAAAAAATCTGTTCATTTGTATTTATAACATTCTTAGACTTTTATGATTGTCAAACAAAAATAAAAAGAATAGGATTTTAAAGGTGTTCTAGAAAGGGCAATTGTTCAATCCGACATATTGATCAAAAAGTTCTTTTTTTTAGTCCAAAATTTTGTCAGAATGGAAAGCAAATCCTGAAGACAGTTTCTTCAGAGAAAACTAAAATGAAGCCCCATGTTGTTTCCAGGTCTACAGTTTTTTTTTATATTATTCACAATGTCGCTTAAATGTATATGCATGCAAAAATAATACTATGTATCTAATCCAAGTATGAAATTTGGTAAATCACCTTTCCAATCAAATGTGGCATCACATATTTAGATAAATTTACAATTAAGTGGAAAGGCTTCCGTGGCCGAACAGTTTAGTGCGCCAGCACGGCGCAATGACCCAACAGCCTCTGACCAAAGCGGTCGCTGTCAGTTTGCACATGGTCGCTAGGACACAAGAAGTGCGAGTTCAACGCCTGCCTTGGAAAGAGTATTTGTAGAGTCTTGTGAGACCATCATGGCAAAAAGCAGTCGCCAAACGTTCACTGAAGACGTTCACCAACATGATGTGCACATTTCTATGTCACGTGTGGGAAAATTCGTCACCGTCTTGCCCAATGTAGTTTATGACGGGCACCCCGGTTACCTCCACCCATTAAACATAAATGGAATAAAACATAAAGAAAAACAGTGTTAAATACATTAATATGGACTTGAAAGTAAACATACGCATACGTTGGTAGATGCGTGTTGTTTGAAATAATATAGTAACCTTTTAATACCACATTGCCACACATCGTTACAAGATACGTAACCATGTACTTGTGTAATGAATTGTCTTTACCACAAATTTTTACAAGACCTGTAACCATGTACTTGTGTCATGAATTGTCTTTACCACAAATTGTTACAAGATATGTAACCATGTACGTGTGTAGTGACTTGGCTTTATCTCAAGTTGTTACTAGATATGTTCCCATGTACTGGTGTAATGACTTGTCTTTACCACAAATTGTTACCAGACGTGTAACCATGTCCTGGTGTAATGACTTGTCTTTACCACAAGTTGTTACAAGATATGTTACCATGTACTTGTGTAATGACTTGTTTTTACCATAAACTGTTACCAGACTTGAAGGGATGATGAAAACACATTGATCAGGCTGCACCATAATGAGGATGAGATGATAACTAGCATGGCTTTCCATATATTAGGCCAAAACCACTGTATACGCAGACAATCGAGGCTATCGTAAATTGTCACAGTAAGAACTAGATGAACTCTCCATGGCTGAGTTTGTGGAAAGTGATAAACAACATCGAAAGCTATGCAAATTGAGTGTCGCAAGACATTCGTGTAAATACAGCAATTTTCTCATCATAACGGTCGGTTTGAGGTCAAGCACCGGGCAATCCGCGGAAAGCCATTTGTCACATCTGCGTTGGTCATTAAATGCACGCAGTCAGGTGGGTTTTTTTTCTAACAGATACTTGGCATCGACAGCCCTTGAAACGTTGTTACTGATACCGTTTATGGTACTCTGCATTAGCAAGTGGGGAGGTCTTTCAGAATCCTGCGGATGGACGTGTATTTCCCCTTCTCGCTGCCCGGTCTTCTCCCACCATAATGCTGAACGCCGTCATATAAATTAAACATCCTTGAGTAAGGCGTAAAATGCCAACCAAATAAATATGTACAAAAAAACTAACTTAAATGTACATTGGCACATTCTGCGAAGGCGATCAAGTTTATGGCGGGAGAAAACGGAGTGTCCAGAGGAAAGTTCCAAGCAAGTACCTGTATGCACTTAGCAAACTTAAACCCGCAGCTGAACAAACGAGTGAGTGAGTGGGTTCTTGGGGTTAAACGTCGTACTTAACAATTTTTCAGTCATATGACGACGAAAGAATCCTTAGAGTACATGTGATGTGCCTCTGTGTTGAAGGACGGATTTCCACCGCTCTTTTATCTAGTGCTGCTTCACTGAGACGCCTTACCGAAGGCAAGTAAGCCGCCCGAGACATTATACTGATACGGGTCAACTAGTCGATGCAGTACCCACTTCATGCTGATCGCCAAATGAGGAAGCTGCAACTTCCTCTTTTAAGATGTTAGGTGTGACTCAACCCAGGACTGACCCTGGATCTACCGCTCCCGAAGCGGTCTGAACAAACGAGATATGTGGGCAATGAGCTGCGGTGGGAACAACGGGCGCGTTTGTTTCAAAGTTCGAGACGTACCGGATTGCCAGAACAGCGAGTGCGGAGGGAAACTTGACAGAGCGTTCTGTTTGTGCTGTCTGGAGAGGTGGTGAAGTCGGAATCATTATCCTATTATCACTTCTGATTTTCCGATTCACTTATGAATGTAATTCTGTGTATTTTTGGCCAGTCTGCCATTTTTATGGGAGCGTGCTCGGTATCAAAATGATGGAAATTATCTAAACTTTGGGTAGGTGTGAGTTTTAATGATGAACGTTTGAAATTCTCGTCGAGAGGACACAAGTCGACAGGTGGTGATGAGGCTGCGAATGATGTCCCCTTCGCGTTGCCAGGCACTCCTCCCAGCTTCTGGGACAGAAAGGTCCAGATTTTGACGGTCAACCTACGTCAAGGTTTTTATCGCTGTTTTCTCACAGGCGGGGCCAGGTGTGTAACAAAGCTTTTTCGCCACGGAATGTTTGGGACTGAGTTACAGCACTAGACGTTAACATTGTCCCTTATGGAAAATTAATAGAGGTCTGAGGCTAGTTGAACACTGCTGCCATACCACTGGTCCACCATTAGGCTTCCGATTTGCTACACTTGAAACGAGGCTCTCTGTATCATTTCGTTCGATGCACCGTTCTAGTACATGTTCTGAATTTTAAAATGAAAGAACCCAATATTTTACGTGAAAAACCCAGAGAGGGCAGTTCTCATTCAAACAACTACATTTCTCATGAGGACGGCATCTAAATTACAAACGAGGCAACTTCCATGCTTTGACACATAACTGCTCTATGAAAACATAACCTACAAATCCACACACACAAACAAAAGGTGTGATACAACTCGCCACAAAATGAAATTAACATTGTATTGTAACCTACAGGGTGAAGCGATGATAGCACGCAACGGACTGGCTGACTTCCTTAACTACAGAGGAGCAGACTACCCAAACCGATATCCACTGGTTATGGTACGGACTCAATAAGCCTGCAGGCCAGTGAAGAATCAATGGATGAATTATTTCATCATCGTAATTATAAGTATTGATCAAGACAGGTAGACTCGGCCCGCCAATTTGCTCATCAATCTAGTCGTCGTAACAGACATTCGTACACCAATCGTCAACCATAATGAACGTTCCAGTTCAATAATCGCAAGACCAATTTCTAATGGTCTTGTTTGACAATGTTTAACACGTAAGGAATAAGAAAGTAAATAGAGTAGCTATTTAGGACGGCTTCATGTACAGAAAAGCAATGAACAGGTTTCATAGATACCAGAAAGACGTGCAAGAAACATACCCTTGGCGTATAAATGTAACCGGTTTACATATGTCAGTCGCGCTTTGATTACATGTATTCATGCATATCCAACATGGCGATGTTATTCAACACGGTGTATATAAAGCCCTTAGCTTCAGGATAACCTTCAGTTATAAAAGATTTCCTTCCACCACAATGTAGGTCGTTGTTTATATAAGTGAAATATTCTTGAATACGGCTTAAAATACCAACCAAATAAGTAGATAGATAAAAAAGAAAATAAATAAATAAAGTACCACATTAAAATTAAAAAGAATCCCAACCAACCAGGGGAAGGAACGGTTACGAGTTGCGACAAGCAGTTCCACAAATCTCTCTGTCTCTCATTGGCTGGTTGAATACATTTTTGATCGCTTAACGTGAATCATTGGTTTGAAAATAGTCTGGGACGAAACTATCTTGGAAAATACACACCTGTAAATTCAATCATGTCAACAGATAAAACTAAAATCAGCTAATCGCAAACAATAGGCAAATATAATGGAATGAAAGCAATTGAGTAATTCGCAAGACAGACAATGATTTGATTTTCCTTCTTGTACAATCCTAACCAAAGTACCAAAGTGAAAAACTTTTCGTTGGAGAAAGATTTGTGTCAATAGGTGTTTATAAGGTAAGATCTTAGATCAGAAGGAAACTTTTATCAGCTGGAGAGCAAATCGACTGTAAGAGAAAACCCAGACGAGCGTGCATGGGGCCTGGAAGGGTCATAGCACACTATTTGCATACGGATTTTACTCAAGACTTCTTTCCATCATCATTGAAACTATACATGGGCTGTTTCTCTTTACATGATTCCGCCCTAACTCCTTAGTGTTTTCGTGGACTGTGATCAACGTTTTTCTGAGAATTAACCATGCGATCATTGACTTGGAAAGTCCAGGTTGGTTGACGGCTGGTGCACGAATGTCTATTTTACATCTCGATCCTCTGTCCTTCATCTGCGGAGACACATTTCCGATGGCGCATTTTAGGCCAATGCTGAGAATAACTGAAAAGGTATGAGTTAGTTGCATTAATTAGGGTTGATAAAACTGATTTCAATCAACTCTGATTTCATCGAGGAAACAATTCACAATCTACAGTCAAAACCTGTAAAATATTTCCCAGTGCTGATTTTAACGCCCACTGGAGATAAATTCGATAACATATAATCAAAGACCATCTTACTCATGGGCAGACGCACGAAAGATCACGACACAAAAGGGGCAATTTTGCGCATAGGAGAGACGCCAGCCTTGGTTTCGTCCTAAAAGTTTAACAGAGTGATAGTAGCAATGTGGCGAGCTTGTTGCCAGTTGGTTTCTCATCAACAGCTCGTTAGTATGTGAACGACGACTTGATCGTGCTAAAGGATGAAGTGTCTCATGCCCTTGATCTGGACACATTATCGACTTGGCTAAAGACAATTATTTACGATTTAGCTCGGTGATTTAGCTCAGCAGGGGTCCTCAGTCCTGGACAGACACCCGCTAACGGCTCCACGACTTACGGTACGGGAAGGAAGCAAATCTTACTTGTCTCCTGTCTGTCGCAATTCCCTCCAGTATAGGGTATCCTCTTGATACCCAATATATATATATATATATATATATATATATATATATATATATATATATATATATATATATATATATGTCAGTCGCCCGAACAAAGTTGAAATCACAATGGCCCTAGGCTGAAAGAATGATAATGTCTGCAGCTTTTCCAAAACCAAATAACAAGTGTATTGTCTGTGTAAAACAAAAGTGAAGTGTGTATCTACGGGTAAAGTGAAACCTCAGAAGGCTGACAAGCAAAGGAGAGTAAACAGACTGTGTGCCTCGAGCTATCATCGGATGCCGCACTACAGGGCAAGCCTTGGATAATAAATAATGGACCTTTGGACCGACAAGTTTTACTGTCTTCCCTACACCGAAGTATAGATTGTATGTTGTTCTCTCTATGCTGGAATACGGGTATCGGTTACACGCAGCTGTCGGCGGCATTCTTCATAGAAGTAGTTCGTAAACATCTTTAGCGCTTAGATTAATTTCCCGGGGTAACCCAAACAGATATTAAAGATCACTGCTAACAAATTCCACAGATGTGATTCCAATAACATATGCTCATTAATGTCAGGTCAAGTGTACATTGGCAGAAGTACAATGCATTTGTAAACATCTGCGAACTACCTGATTTGTATGGTTAGATGCAGACGCTGTTTTTATGCAGGTGTAATGGAATTTATCACAATTGAGACCAAAACTCGAACAACCATTACGATTAGGGGTTTTCATCACGTACAACAACGAGTATAACCAGAGGTATTCAGGACGATAGATGAACGACCACAGACCATGGTTTGCCGTGCTTGGTAACTCTGTAAATCAATTTGGAATCTGAAATCACCACGAGGCTACCGGAAACACTATGTCGTGTCAAGTGTACCCCACCCACATATGGTTAAAAGACAAAATAAGGTTTGGGTGACGTAAAAGGAAACGACTGCGTTCTCGCATTATGGAGATAACTGGCATCTGATTGGTTAAAATTGATACGCATGGCGGCACTTTAGATTTCCTCAATGTCTACATTTAATCTCATCTTGTTTTGGGGAATTATCGTAGTCCTTTACAACAATAACAGCTGGTTTTCAGGCCGACTTTTCATTTCAGTACGTTTTATAGGTTGATTGAGCGGTTTGGCAAGCAAAGTGGCAACAGCAGGAAAAACTCCCCTTCACATGCGCAGCGTATGCCTAACAACAGTGAATTACAGCGAACACTTGGCGCATCGTATAACATCTGTGTGTCGACCTTCGCCGTCGGCAGGACATGAACTTGTGCCAAGTAAAGAGCATGCCATTGGTAAATGTACGAGTCACCTATACCACTTGTCAACATATATTTATATATGTAGCGAAATATAATTACAGCATGGCATACGCCAACATATCCGGTTTTCAATTAACTTGGTTGTAAGGCGAAGTATACTTATTAATTTATAAATACATATGGCCAGCCAATTACTGTACTAGATGTTTTTTTTCGTAATAATAATCCACATAAATCAGTAGTTGAAGTTGATATACACTAGCTTATTACTATACTCGACTGTGTCGTTTTGGTCGGTTTGTAACATGACCTATAGCACGATTAACAAGTTGTGTTCAAGCTCAGAATAAACATTGCTGGCATTCAGCTCTGTGATGCGACCATGCCAGGATAATTACAAAAGCCTATTTCTTGTATTAGGTATAAGGTACACGATTCCTAACCATAATGGCATGCACATTTTTACGTCACGCTAAATCACGCTGAATAAATCATGCATGGTTTACGTCAGGCACTGGGTTTTCTTCGTCCATCTCACCTAAAATCATCGTAAATATAAAAGTTTCTGGAGTATGACAACTACCAATGAAAGGAAACTTTTTTCTAATAGCGGCCGATGATTCTCTTCAGCTGCACTAACTTTCATTCTGCTTCATTCACAATATAAGAATCATTTGGAATGCAAATTAAAATTGAAATGAAAGCAGATTGGAGCTAACGAGGTACATGTAGAATTTATGAAAAACAGTAATGAGAGTTGCAATTCTGCGATCATACATGCAGCAGTCTGCAGTAATTTACTTGTAGCTCCAATTCCAGAGCGCCAGGGTTTCGAATGTGCAGAATTCTGCGATCATACATGCACCAGTCTGCAGTAATTTACTTGTAGCTCCAATTGCAGAGCGCCAGGGTTTCGAACGTGCAGATCCTGCTTCAAAATCCGGCGTTCATAACAGAATAAATTTTTCCACTATCCCATAAGGCCGTCTATTAATATCTTAAGTTATTGAACATAACATCGTGTATACAGGGTACTTTATTAAACCAGCTCGCCAAATAATATCTTATCCTTTTATCTAGAAATGAATCATGGATATCTCGAACGCAAACACCTTTTTATGTCTGACAAATGATGCATGTCGTCTGTAATATTTGCACGCTGTTATCTCACAGTATGCAAATGAAGGATATTAAAATAGAACGCGACTTTGTGATTGACAAGTTAATAGCTTTTACTAGATTTACCGTTATATCAGACGTTCGCACTAATGTCCCAGAAAATACTCAGCAAAATTACTCTCCATCAGAAATATTAGGATAAATTCTTTAGCTGGTGAGCTAAATTTTTGTGGCGTGTTCAAGATTGGCGTTTTTGCAAAGAGGAGCTGATGAAATATTCATGTGATTCATTAGCGTTACATGCCATACTCAGGATTATATCAACTAAAAAGTCGTCTCACGGGGAAAGAAGAGAGCAGAAATTAATGATAGATGCTAGCCAAATAAAGGGTAAAATAAAATCTAAAATAATCAAAACGGTATGGGTTCAAGCTGTGCACGCCGTGATAAATTATATAAAGAATATACTCTCTGTCAGCACGGTGGTTCGTCAGGCCTGGACGATAACTGTTGGTTTTTTAAAAACCATGATAACACTGATAATAATCAGATACAACGCGTATTGAGCAAACACGACCATTAAGTTGAGCTCATTTTATCAGAGCGGAAGAGAGTGGTTGTCTGCGTACAGTAGCCAAATCAAGCATCCCAGTATATATAGGCACGTGTTTGGATGTTGGATCATGCAGAGCAACCCGAAATTGATGATCCGCACGCACGCCTCTAATTTTCTGGCTAGAGGGATCATTTATTAATTACTGCTCATTTGGTTTGACGATGAAGATTGACAAAAGACATCAGAACTATCAAATGATGGTAGTGAACCGTTCCCAGCCGTGGCGATACTTTCTGGTAGAACCTTAAAACAGAATAGTCATATCTGGTAGTTACTCATGGGGAAGAACGTTTTAAAAAGCAGAAAAAAAGGTCGCTCAATTTTCTAGTCAGCATTCCCGAAAATGAGCTTTTCTAGGGTGAAACGTTTTACGCCATCGTTGGGCACTTTCCTATAAAGCATTGTACTGTTAAACAAACCGTAGTTCAGAACTCAATATATATCTGTCCCTCAGCGATAAAATCGTAAGCTCGAATCTAGAAGTCGCTTATCTGACAGGGTTTCAAGCCAAGTGGGTTGTAAGGTACAGTGAAGGGTGATTTCCGGGTGGTCATGTTTCCTCTACAGACAAAACTAGCCGCGGCGGTATAAATGGGAAACGCTTGAGTACTACGCTAAACACTGACCAAATAAATAAAATTTATCAACATGATTTACGCGAAAAATTACCAAGCTTGATGAATGGAGGCCCAGTATTGTAGGACAATGTCATTTTCGACGCAAACAATGGCTGCACAGTATCGTGTGGATTCTGCAGCAACAACGCGTTAATTCATGGTAAACACACTGTTTAGAATGGTGCTAGTTTTGTGATGAGCGATAGACTACACTTGAAATGTGCAGTAGTTTGTCTGGTACACTATAGTATGTGGTAAATACACAGAATTGGACAATTTTAGTTTTACTGTGTATTTTCTTTCAAAGAGGAAGAGAGCCAGCCAGCACAGGTAAAGGTCACCTGAACTTTTAACACAAAGAGCCCGTGAATAAAATGTCTTGTGGTTTGATGGTCTTTTAATCGCTAAATGACAGTGAACTATTGTACCCAACCTCCATTTAATGGTATTTTTGAAACTGTTGTGATTTGGTAATTAATGTCCCATCATCCAGTATTTGTCAGCTTCCTGCATTGAAAAGGCACTCCAATTTTATTAACATGATAAAACATAAGAATAAAAGCCTGATTCAGCTGTTGCTATTTATTGGATATCCAAGCTTTATGCACTTGGTCAATATAAAACGCATTAACATGGGCCCTCCAGCATATATTATTGAATGAAGCCATGTCAAAACTTCCCTATTCAAAAAGCAGGCGTCCTGATTTTTGCTCAGGGATATAGCAGTTTTTAAGGATCACAATCGCCATATCAGAGGAGGATTAAGTGGGATTAACACAGGGATATTGCAATGCTTTACATAATCAGGACGCTCAGGCGTTTTTTCTCTCTAATCTTTCTGACTTACCTCCCGCAGGATTATGAAGTATTACAAATTTAAGAAGGCAGTTATAACACGCAGTCATTACTAATGCATGCAATGCAAAGATGTAATTTACAGTTACTTTCTATATCATTAATATGAAAGTATTTCATGTGGAAAGGAAGGGACTGGATTCTTTATATGAAGAAAGAACACTTTAAGGAAAATGTGATCTTGAAATATGGTACAAAAAGATCACCATGGCTTAAGCCGCACTCAAGGATATTTCGCTTACATGGGAGGAAACCAGATAGAGCTTGGGAAAACCCACGACCATCCGCAGACCTTCCCGCGGCCGCAGAAGAAGCCCTTATGGGCTGGAATTGAACTCACAGCCACCGCGTTGGTAAGGGGCTCCAGGATCATTACTCCATGCTGGCATGCTAACCACCTCGGCTACGGAGGACCCGGGGGAAAAAAGGCAAGAAAAAAAAAGCAGTACTGTGAATTGCACTATATTAGAAAAGTAGACGTATGTTGAAATGCTCTCTGTGAATAGGGAGGGTTCCCTATGAACCATAGCTGTATCGCGTGAAACAAAAGAGCGTTCGTCATGGTTTAAGAGCCCTTATTTTTGATTGATGGACACATCATCAGATGTAGAATTCGAACTGGTCACTGAAACACAAATGTATTTATTTAATTGGTGTTTTACGCAGTACTGAAGAATATTTCACTTATACCACGGCGGCTAGCATTGTGATAGGAAGAAGCCGGGTTCGAAGCTCACGACCATCCGTAGGTTCAAACAAACTGACTGTTGTCCTTAATTCGCATGATCAAGACATCCATACCAGGAACATGCTCTTCTCTAAAGGCTTTTAACCTTATGTATAAAACAAAACTGTAGGACAAATGATAGAATTGGCGGGTCATGAGTGATTCTACAGACATTATCATTGTTCTCTGGAGTAAAAAATATGTTTCATTAAAACAAACTGAAATGGTCAGTAACGGTAGAAATGCAGCATACACCCTTCCTAAATGGTTATTGGGTAGAATAAACAACACTTTCAATAGTCCCTTAATCAACTCATATCGAAAAATTTCTGGTTGGAACCGATAAGGGTTCTTTTATTGTCTCGAATCGAAGAATCTTTTAGGGTTGTGCGCGAGACTTGTTCATAAGAGTGAAGAGTGGCCTGGGTTCCAAGCTTGCGCACCAAAAGAATTGCTCTGTCAGAACGCGTTTATAACTGATAACATCTTCATAGGTACCAAAACTAGCCTTAATATAACAGTTGTGTGCCAAGTCATATATCAGATTATAAATTTCATGGGGATTTTCTCCAGCCTGGAGGAATAAATCGTTTACGCAATGTAAGTTATGAGCTTTTGCCAGATGAGGCTGAATGTTGTAAACCACCTTCCGTTGGCTAGTGACCTTGAAAAAGTATCAGTTATTTATGATTGATGATTTATTTCACTCTCCGCTTTGATTTCCCATATACCTATATATCACCAACATTTTGAGAATGTCCAACACCATTTGTTTAGTCCATTGTGAACCGCTTTTTCGCTGACTAATGTATCTTCTTGTTTTGAACTGAACAAACATTTATTCTCCAGACACACAAATTTCTCCACTTTATAGTCACACATTTGCATGCGTCCCACAAAAGCCACGAGAGCATTAGACAGTGCTTTAATCTTCACAACCTTTCAATAAACAAACATTTATTCTGTAGACACACAAACTTTTCTCCTTAGAGACACACAACCGCGTGTTCCCCTCAAAGGCCACGAGAGCATTAGACAGTGGTTCAATCGTCACAGCCTTTCAATAAAACTAGCTTCCGAAGTGTCAATTCATAGCATAGCCTGACATGATTCAGGCACAAATCCTAGTACAGGCAGAAGGCGGATCACAAACAGTGCCAACATGTCAATCTGGGTCGGTTTACCTAGCTTTAATCCAATTTTCTTGGGAAAAGATCCCAGCTTGACACACCGGCTCGAATTATTGATGTGTACGGCGTAAAACAGCTATGATAAATTGGCGCGAAACCCGATGCTTTGCAGAAGATGTCTGCCAATTTCGTGAATTGGAGCACTACAGGTATCGCTCGGCGCAGCTAGGATAAAAACATGAGTGGACAAATCCGGCACAGCTTCCAAAGATATCCACGCATTATTTAATTAGGGTCAGTCTTGTGTCCCCTTACATTCTGTTCGGGCAGCAGAAGCCGAGTCTTGCGGTGTCTGCGATCAATGAATTTCTGGTGGTAGTCAAAGGCTATTCAGGTTAAATGCATGCGCACTCCGATTTCTGTTGATTTTCACCGCCTGCTTGCAGTACGGCAGGCGTTGGTTCGATATCAGCTTTGTTAGTTCAACATGGCTTCAAATACAGAGCTCTATGGCACTTTCTGAACAATACACAATGCACGAGTTCAAACCTGGAAATGATCTGTCTAACTTCTTCACCATGTTTTCTGCCAAGATGTCATCGGTTTTAATCTATGCGTATACCAGTCGTCAACCAATAAGGACCTTCCAGGTCAATAATCGCAAGGTCAGTTCCCAAAACGACGTACTACCAAAGAACAAAGAAAGTATATAAAGTATGAAAATAAGATGGAATCATTCAAGGAGAAGTCAACAGTTTTCAATGATGTTGGAAAGGCGCAAGGTATGTTCTAGGTGACTGGGTGAAATCAGTATTCAAATCGTGTACCACGCTAGAATATCAGTTGTCGATAACAAAATATGTATCTCAGTTGCGCTTTGACCACATTTGTCCACCTATACGTCAGGTTGGGCACAGATTGAGGAAACTCTGGTGACGGTGGTAAACTAATGCCCTGCGCCAGCGAAGAGTGAGTGAGTGAATGAGTGCATGGAGTTTAACGTCGCACTTAGCAATTTTTCGGTCATATGACGCGCCAGCGAAGAAGTCTGATAGCATGCCGCACTCTTATTGTCGATTTCTTTTAGAAAGTCGCCTATTTTCAGCCGCCCATAAAATCAGTCATATTAGCTGCCAAAATTGCTTTAAGTCAGTGTCACTTAACAACATAAACTTTACACATTGATATGTTCACATTATTGCATGGAAAATGAAGTTAGAACACTTTTTCTATCTCATAATGTTAAAGTCTATAAAGTCCTGGTTCGACGGCAAGTACCAATGGCCTCGAATGACGTCCAAATTATGAAAAAAACTACTGGCATGCTGAATATTGGACCGATTTTAACATGTTTTGACGGAAGGCGACACCAGTTTCCTAAACTGCTATCGATCTTGCCGGTTTCTGCCTCTGCCATATTTAAAATTGTTCACACATTTTATTATAATATAACCTCAATAAAAATGAATATAACTTGATCTACTGTAGTACATTATGGATGTTAGGAAATTTTGTTATAAAAACAATGTAGTCTATTCGCTGAGAGTGTAGAGTAGGATGTGTTACTGTGTGAAGTTTGTTCTTAACGCATGTTGGTGCTCCTAGTGTGAAACAAATTACTCTCCACGCCCATTCCTCAGCATGCCATTGGTTTTTGAAAAATTATGACGTCACTCGAGGCAATGAGTTCTTGGTGTCGAAACTGAGCTTATGCAGTTTAACATTATGAATTAGAAAAAGTGTTCCAGTTTGATTTTCTTAGCAATACTATGAACTTCCAACATATCCATGTGTAGAGCTTGTGTTGTTACGTGTCACTGATTAAAGGCAATTTTGTTAGTGAGTATGTCTGATTTTATAGACAGCTGAATATAGGTGACTCTTTACAAGAAATAGACTATAGTAACAACCCACATGGCCTGGTTTTTCACCGACACGTTCAAAATAGCCTAATTTTTAAAATTTTGTTTAACTAACGAAAGTTGGATAAATTGTACCGATACGTTGTGAAATCTAGCAAGAAAAAATGACTGATGCGATGCATCACATTTCAAAAAGGCCCCATACGATCAAGGCCAAGAAGAACGTCGCTCTGAACAACACAATAAATTATCAGGAATTAACAAGAATGTCAACAACAACATCAACAACGTCATCCTCCCGTAGAAGGGGTTGTCACAGCCGATAATGGTAGCCATTGATTGCTTCATGAAGATGTCTCAAGATTACATGTACATCCTTGCTGCTCTCGTGGGCAAGGCAAAGAGCGTGTAAAGGGGTAATTGATTGAGATACTAATATATATCCCCCAACTCTTCAATGTAGACGGTTTGGATATGTAGTTTGGATTACCCGGAGTACATCGCTGGACCATCGTTATTATTTATATCTTTGCTCGCGAACCAATTTAGAAGATTGTAGCAGGCCATTGGTGTTAATAAGGAAAGCGAACTGGGCTAGACTGCCAAAACCCACTGGCTGTTTCAAACTAAAGCATCAACACATTAACAAGAATTCCCTCAAGTAGAGCGGATACTAGCCTATTAGCTTGTGTTAATACAATCACTTTTCTAGCTAATGAATTAGTCTGGAGTTGCTGTTGGCCATATCACAGGGTTTAATCATATATATATACATATGGAATTGTATATATCACAGCACACATCGTGTTAATACACACGTCGATTAGAAAATGTACGATGTCATCTCCCACACTTCTGTACGGAATTTCGTTGGGGTAAAAAAAGAAGAGTAAAAATAGTTACATTGCCAATGTGTCCAATTAATCAGTTGTTATAGATGTACATGGCATGTTCTTTAGCTTTGCAGAGTAAAAGAGAGCTAATTAAATGAGCGTACATTTATACTGAAAGAACCAAAATGACATTGGAACTCTTTTTGAACGACAATATCACTGTGTACGTTCCTTTATTTACCAATAAGTCGATTATTTATTTGATATGATTTGTATTTTACGCCGTACTCAAGAATATTTCACTTATACGACGGCCGCCAGAATTTTGTTGTAAACCTGACAGAGCCCTAATGAATTCCATGGAGCATTCGCACATTGCTGGCAGACCTTCCCACGTGCGACCGGAGATGAAGTCAGCATGAGCTGGACTTGAACTCACAGCGACCGCATGGGTGAGAGGCTTCTGGGTCATTGCACCGCGCATGAACACCTCGGCCACGAAGGCTCCCCAAGGTCGATTCTATCTGTAAATGTATGTTACACGGTAAGAGAGCTCTGCAGTTTTAGTTCGATATCATACAATTTTATCGCCTCAGCTGCCCTCTGTCAGTCTTAAGGCGGAGTGTAATGTAGTAATAACAACTATGAAGAATTGTAAATTAAGCAGATAAGTCTGTATTATAGGACTATGCATTGTTTTCATGTGGTTATTTGTTAAATGTGGTTGCATTAAAGACCAGTGACGTCTAATAAATCACAGGGGCCTCCGTGGCTCAGTCGGTTAAAGCGCTAGCGCAGCGTAATGACACAGGAGTCTCTCACCAATGCGGTCGCTGTGAGTTCAAGTCCAGCTCATGCTGGCGGCCGTACGTGAGAAGGTCCGGCAGCAACCTGCGGATGGTCGTGGGTTTCCCCCGGGCTCTGCCCGGTTTCCACCCACCATAATGCTGGCCGCCGTCGTATAAGTGAAATATTCTTGAGTACGGCGTAAAACACCAATCAAAAAAAAAAATAAATAAATAAATCACAATTAACATCACTGCAATATTTTCACCAAATTCTTCTTAAGCGATGGTGCTACGGAGCGTGCAAATTACTACTTTAAACATTTACTTGTGTAGTTAGGATAAAACCCTGACTGAGGTAAACTGACATGGGGCCGTATTTCGCCGGTAACGCTTGACCGCTTGCCAAATATTTCACCGTCGTCGTGGATCTAGTTTTACTATCAGTGCTGCGTGGTCTTTTGAACACGCTTTTGAACACAGTATCTGGTACTGATAAACAAGCCGAGTCACAGTTCATCATTTGTGTTGTTTTGTATCCACCAATGCTGTTTGCCGAGGTGAGGTCAGGCTTTCTAGGCTATCTGCCTGTATGTATTGTTATTTCGGCGTAAAAAGAGGGCTGAACGAATCTAAAAAAGGGCATATCTATACATCGAAGTGCGCATATGTTTGTTTTCAACTTTCAGAAGAGATTGCAAACACCGACATCTGGTTAGTTTTTTTTTCCGCATACAACAAGTTGTTGGCAACATATACCGAGGCGTAAAACTAGTCTATGGGAGCCGGGAGTAAACACTGGTGTATTTACTAGGCGTGCAGCAGGTGATCGTGGTTGTGAAGTAGCTCAACCGTCTCCATTGATCAGCTGTGCATGATTTATGAGGGTGGGGTGCATCGAAGCATGTGCAAGGAAGCCTGAGAACTCTAAGGACAAGCTCCACATTTCAAACTGCTATAATCTATTAATTACTTTATGAATTTATTTATTTATTCATACTAAGGGAGTGAAACTGGAGCGCGTAGAGTAAAAAACCTTCCTTTGACAGGTGTCAAAGATCACATTCAAAGCCGTAAAAGCTGGATTCGAACCTGTGACCCCAATGCTATAGTGGCCGACCGACTCGGGCAAGACCCACATCTTGGCCAAAATGAGCCAGTAATGGCTCAGTTAGGCTTTACATAGTAAAAATACAAATTTATCAAAGTATTTCATACATACATCAATACAATACACATGTAGTTGGAGTGAAACTCGGCCTAAACTGTTAAAAATGTACACATCTCATTACCTAGAAATCTTGAGGATGTCGTCACACCCCCTGCATTATCGTGGATAATATACCGTACCTCAGTAAACCGGGACAAGTGGTCTCAAAACCAGCAATACCTCTCTCACAAGAAAGACTCGTACCGATAACCATAAATACAGATTCATCACAGAGAAATGTCCATGTTCAGATCTGTTTGATATGCGGTATGTCTAATAGATCTATTATGATAACTGATTATGGGCTAAAATGGGGATGACTGCGTATCTACGTATGTCCGGTTATTGTAAAAACAGTCTACAATTTTGTACTTACCCACGTGCTGGCGATAAATTTCAAGAAAAAACGGGTAGATTTTCTTCCACAATCAAAGTCTTAAGATTCCAATTTTCGAGAACATCCTCATGTTAGTGGTTAAAGTTTAAGAACTGGACTGATTGAAATTCTTACTCTGTCCAAATATTACCCGTCTCTTGTTTGTTTCGAAATATCACAGTTCTCCACAGGAATCACAGGAATCACAGGAATATGCCAGGTACACGGAGATTTCATCACGTCTTCAAACCTTTGCGTAATCCAGGGAACTCTGTGAATACCATGAATCGCAATTATGATTTAACAAAGTAAAAAAAAACTACAAAAAAGCAATATGCAGGTAAAAAAGTGAAAAGGTTGGTATCATACCAGTCTTAAGCTATAATGTGTTGTGATACCTTAGCTTCTGCAGGCGTCTTCTTTGAAAGATTTAGTTGTTAAATCTAGCACCTGTATGTCACAGCCACAGTCGGGCGTGACGAGATGAAGGTCTGGACGAAAACGTCACGCTTTGCTCAGAAATTTTCTACACTTTCTATTCTACATTCTCCAGGTATTCTGGGGGTGGGATTTCCTTCGTTTGAGGGTAAATCTGTCAGAACTGCCAAAAGCCCCGAACGCCACAAAACGGCATGTGCTAGAAGAGATGTTTCACTTACCTGCTGCGGTTTGAGAAGATGCTGGGAGGTATAAGTGTTTGTATGAGCCAGCCGGGTAGCGCACAGTCGGTATGCCAGTACCGTCAGGTGAGTTGTGGTTGCTTACCACATGCACCGCTGTCGGCTCTATATCAGGCAACATCAACCTCAGCAACTATTCTAACTAATTACTAACCCTTCGCACAAAAACTGCCGCAGCGTGGCGGGCTGTAGTTGAGCAGCTTGTGCCAGCGTCCAGTGCCTTGATTGTCTGCGCTTCTCCGTTGCCTCGGCTTCAGCAAAGAGGCGATCTATTGATCCCGTTATGGCCCCATCAGCGGTCGAATGAGCGCGACAAATTACGGCACGCGTAGATCAGACGCTATCTGCCGGTGACTGTTGATGCTTCAAACGGGCCGGTAAAAGCCCGACAAAGTGGCCATCGGCTGTAGCAACGAAGTTCCGTCTCTAGCGTCTCAAAGGCTGGAGAAAACAAGCAAATACACGACACTGACGGCAAATTGTCGCTCTCGACAACTCTCAGGAATTTCTGTTCCCACATCATCTGGGGTTGGTTTGGAAACACTGCCACTGGTTTCCAAGATGCTACGGTCATTCAAGGGTCAGTGGCCAGTTTGGTATTGTGCTCTTGTCAGTGACCAAAGGTCATGCAGTTTGGTATTGCTCTCTTCAGTTTTCCTTGAGCGCATATTTTTATACCCAAACCAAGCTTCTTAAAGCAGAAATATGTAATATCGTTTCTGTAAGCATTGGAATGCATTTGCATTTAGCTCAATGAAAAAATGTATACACATTTAAAAAATAGTTTTCAATGGTACTAAAACAATATTAATGTATGTAAAGAATAGAGAACTCTATTGTGAATACCACATAATAAGGAAAATCGCTAACTCCAATTCAATTGTCCTGAAATATCTATTTTGAATGAATGACTTTGTAAACTGATTGATTGATTGTTTTAATGTTTGAAAATTCATTCTTTGACCATGCATTTAACAACCGCACTTAGCGAAACAGCGCTGTCAGTCGTCCGATGTCTTCTCTGTGGTTGTTTGTCTGTTGTGTATCTGAGAATAATACGCTGTAAACAGTATATATACGGATATTGTTTTTCTGCGACCTGCATGATAGAATAGCCTATTGCCTTCAAAAGTTAAGCCGAATCCGCCATATACATCATACACTGTAGTATGCTGTTGATTTTATTCACTGGCTTTTCAACTCCACTGTGTTCTTGAGCGAATTACAACATCGATTCCTATTGATTTGTCGTCTACATATTTCTTATTCATATATAACGATGCTGTGGGCGGTGTCGGACAGTCTTCTGTAATGTGTGAGGAGCACCGTTATAATATAGCTATTACACACACTATTAATCGATATTAAACATCTGCGAAAGGTTCAGCGAAGTACTACCTAGTTTACGTACTGGTTTAGCCAGTAGCGGATATTCGCGGACCTCACAGCATACATAACGAAAATTTAAATATATATACATGAAAGTGTTCCCCGGTTTCTTGAAACCATAGCGCTGCCGCATAAATGAAATATACTTGAGTACGGCGTTAAACACTAAATAAATAAATTTACAGACATGATCTAAAACAGGCTTCTAAGTTACCCGTCTAAGGATGGGGCAGTTATAGTATGGTTACGCGCCGTAGTATTTGACATGGACATTCATGGACGTGATATGTAATTTCACCATATATATCTTAAATATGTCAAAAAAAATGTTAAAAATGTCATAATCATGTGACTTAAGTCAATAACCAAAGTCTTCGAAGCAATGTCTTCGAACAGCATAAATGTCACCTACTCTTAATCTTCAACCTTTTTGCATGTTTGTATGGTGTTTATTCAAGCGTATTCAAAGGGCATTATTCTGTGTGGACGGATAAAATTATACTTTTGCCGGAACCCTGGAATTGGCCAACCATGAGGCAATGTAGTTTTGTCTTCAAAGTCAAATTCAAGAAAGGTATATAAATCGCACTGAAATTTGCTCATTCATGTGCGAAAATGTCCAGGAATTGTGGTATGTAGATTCCCACGTGATTATAAGCATTCAAACGGTAAGTTATTTAGAGTTCACTCAGATGTCAAGTATGCATCAACTTATTAACTTACCTGCATGTAATGCCTATTAATGATATCACAGATTTTAATAACCGCGCAGTAAATAGATGTTATCAAAATTTACATGATTGGCCAAGCTTTTCCCAGAACATTAACACTTACACTGTTATACTAACCCGCATCCAGTTTGGTTACTAATGTCCACTTATCCAGTTACTTGGTAATATCCCGCACAATAACCTCTGCCTCAGGCCTGTAAAGCCTCCCAAATATCAACAGTCCACCAAACGGCGAACGCAACAGTCAATAGCCATCAACAAGGTGCGAGTGCTCACTATAGCTAATCGGAGACCATCTAATAATAACGACCCAGACACCACAGACCAGCCAGTTACTAAGGTCTATCAAAATTCCCGAAATCATATAAAGTACCAATCAACCACCACGGGATATATCACGGTTAATTTTCATTTATATGGCATGATATGAGGCATAAAATGTTGTTAATGTCTATTTATAGCACGAATCATTTGGTAAGTACATACGTTTGAAAGATAATGAAAATGAATGTTTCTGTGAATATACGTTTGTACTCTACGCCCTTACTTAAGTAACAGCATATATATGTTTTATGTATTCTGATAGAGGCCACTTTCCATAATCTCTTTTACGATCTGTAATCACAGTCTGTTGGACACAACGATTACTGATACGGTAATTTGACGATTTCTCAAATATACAGGGTATAGCCTACATCTGCACCCGTCTTGATGCTATTGATCGGAGTTTCCTAGGGTAGATCTGATCTGGACTTTCTTTCATATTCGTTACAGAATTGCCAAATCCAGAGAAGGCCGAAACGCCAGGGCTGCCAATATCGACAGTGGCATGCTTCTTCCTCTACCCCTTATATCAATGATAGCCTTTGTGTTACACTAAGTGCATTGTAATCGATCCGGATTTTGCATCAATGAGGCCAGGATTTCAAATCTGACATTTGTTGTGAGTGTGTTCATTCCGATTCAGAGCATGAGGTGGGTGCTGGATTTACCTTAAAATATTAACCCAAAAATGTACTTTTAGAGGCAAATAAGTCATTTAACTTAATTTTTTTTTGTTTTTAACACTATCATTTTTTTGAACCAAACCCCAAAGCACTATTCTAAGATCAGTAGAAATCCTTAAACTAGACAAAGAAGAAAATTTTTACGTGAAATACGGTATATTTGGAGTTATGTTTATAACAGTATTCAAGCTGTTATATGCAACAAAGGGCGTCTTTCAACCTCTCCAGTAAAAGTCCTAGCAATAGTGCAAAGTTTCTTAATCTAACAGCACAGCTGCTTTAGTTAGAATTAACACCTCTAACAGATCCCCAGAACTTTTCAATCAAGTGTAACTTTGATTTGCTTAATGTTAAAAAAGCTTACAGAGACTAGTTCTCCTATGGCAAATCATCAGTTATGGATTCGCTGCCGGACAGAGTCACTGTTAAACAGTCGTTGTCAGAAAAAATGGCGATGACGTCACGTTTTTAAGGTCACGGAAGGTCAAAGGTACAGATGGGAAGTATGCAAAATAACGTTTCTAAATGTTGAGAACAGCGCATGCTACAAAACGGCTTACACATTATTTTGAGTAATTCTAGACCAGTGAATGACATCAAATAGATTGTTGTTAACATCATTGCATTTTCTTTTACCTTATTCTCTTTAAGCCATGGTGCTAGGGGGTGCTTAAGTAGATCCTTTTTAAGCGATTACACCAAAAAAATTAATCTGTTAACTTTAACAGAAAGTCTGTTGTCTGAATGATGCAAGACTGTATTCTGTTATCATAACACAACATTCTACTATATTCAACATAATACTTTGTTGGTTTAATAGAATCTTTATGTTGAATTAATAGAATGTGTATGTTATATTTAACAGAATAATCTGCTGCAATAACAGAATATATTCCAACATCACTCAGAAAACAGATTAACATAATATTTTTTTGAGTGTATATGAACAGTTAAAGTAAAACGCTAGCTGAGGCAAATGACAAGAAGCCGGATTTAACCGGTTGCATGTGGCAATTTACCGACACCCACACTCGTCGTTGCTCAAATTTTTTACTCTCTATGCTGTCGTCTTTGCTATTGACGCAAAGTATACAGCTTTCTTTAATAGCCCACGATTCAAGCAGTTTATTCATAACAAAGAAACAGACATTTGGATGTATCTACCCGGAAGTCCTAAGAGTTGGGCAAATCTAATGTTCACTTCAAATAATTATTTTCCGGAAACCCATTTTCTGCTGGGCCACTGGCAACAAAATCCGAACTACATTCGCCCACAGGTATCCTTCATATGGACATATTTTTCATCCGCTGATTGGAAATGCAGATGTTTTGCTCCAGTGAATGAAGATTTGGGGCTTTCATACACACGCCTTATAGTTGCCGATAGGGTCCAATTGTGAAAATGCAGTATTAATCGAATCAGTGAGATTTTACACAACTGCAAAGAATCTGGATTGTCGCATCTGATTCAGTATTAAACACTAGGTCGTCTCAAGCGGTGTACTCTGCTTGTCGTTATGTTTAGCTTAGTTTATTTATTTTCAGATATGATAGAGTGGCTCGATAGCATTAAACGGCTAAACTATATGAGGAAATGTAAACATTGCAAATTAACAGGAATGAAATTACGACAAACTAATTGGACTGACTAATCTGTATATAGCTAGTAGACTATTCTATATTAGTATAAAGTATTTTTCTGTAATACGCCACTGCTTTGTATAGTTGTGCTTGTAAAGCAGAGAGGTAGTTTACAAGTAAGCACTGTGTTTTAAACAGCTTGTAACCGGATTGTATTGGCGAGAAAACTCGAGTGACCACGCCCATTCACATCTATGCAAAGGATCCATGATAACGGTTGGGAGAATCTCATTTACCATGTACCATGCACATTTACCATGTATATCAGATTCCCCAGCCGAAACATTTCATCGCACCAGTACCTCTATTTAGCAGCATTTAACAGTATTACTAAAATATGAATAATAAGAATAATATTTTAATATCGCGAATGTCTACTATTAAATAAAAAATAAATCGTTAAAATCAATATATTAATTTACCCTATGTGTAATTATTAATTTGCTCAACCCAAAACATCCAATCTATTTGGTGGTGCCCAATGCAAGTCAATGGTCACTTTCTGTTTATAAAGCAACCATTTCCGTGAAATAGGTTTTCAACTAGATCGTTGTCTTTAATACAACAGTGTTGCAGTTTAACCTCAATGCAAAACTCGTGAAAAAGGTAAACGGAATATTTTGACAAATTGTTAGCCTTCATTTTCATCTTTATCTGACTACGGTAGTTTTTGTAAGTAAAATTTTTCAAAGTTGTTAGCCATGTGAACGCAAGGAATTTTTAATCTTGACCTCCCTGCTACAAAACACAGCGGTGTTAGGGTCAGATACCATTTCCTGCAAATAGTCAACATTTTAAGGTACATGCATGTTCGCTTGATGTCAAGCGATATATTACCAACTAACATTTAATATGGATATAAATTTCATTTATTTCTGATCGCCAATTGTTTAACGCCATGATAAAGATTTTTCATTTATATTCAATACTGGAATGGTTTAAAGTTTGAGTAAACCAGGATAAACCACTGACTGGCAAGACACTGACAGTGTTTCTCACGTGTGACATCCAGGCTTGCACACCATGTTGGTGGAAGACAGTCTTCCAACCAAAGTTCTACAAGTGGTGAGAGCATGAATGTAGAAAGCTGTATCATATGTACCAGCGACGAGCAGTGACACCAGAAATGTAGAGACCCATATGATGTGTACTAGCGACGAACAGTGAGAGCAGGAATGTAGAGACCCGTATGACGTGTACCAGTGACGAGCAGTGAGAGCAGGATTGTAGAGATCCGTATCATGTGTACCTGTGACTAACAGTGAGAGCAGGAATGTAGAAAGCTGTATGATGTGTACCAGTGACGAGCAGTGAGAGCAGAAAAGTACAGACACGTATGACGTGTACCAGTGACGAGCAGTGAGAGCAGGAATGTAGAGATCCGTATCATGTGTACCAGTGACTAACAGTGAGAGCAGGAATGTAGAAAGCTGTATGATGTGTACCAGCTACGAACAGTGAGAGCAGAAAAGTACAGACATGTACGATGTGTACCAGCGACGAGCAGTGAGAGCAGGAATGTAGAAAGCTGTATGATGTGTACCAGGGACGAGCAGTGAGAGCACGAATGTAGAGACCCGTATCATGTGAACCACCGACCAGCAGTGAGAGCAGGAATGTAGAGATCCGTATCATGTCTACCAGTGACGAGCGCTGAGAGCATGAATGTAGAAAGCTGTATGATGTGTACCAGTGACGAGCAGTGAGAGTAAGAATGTAGAAAGCTGTATGATGTGTACTAGGGACGAGCAGTGAGAGCACAAATGTAGAGACACGTATGATGTGTACCAGCGACGAGCGCTGAGAGCAGGAATGTAGAAAGCTGTATGATGTGTACCAGGGACGAGTAGTGAGAGCATTAAAGTAGAGACACGTATGATGTGTACCAGCGACGAGCAGTGAGAGCACGAATGTAGAGACCCGTATCATGTGAACCACCAACCAGCAGTGAGAGCATTAAAGTAGAGACACGTATGATGTGTACCAGCGACGAGCAGTGAGAGCACGAATGTAGAGACCCGTATCATGTGAACCACCGACCAGCAGTGAGAGCAGAAATGTAGAGATCCGTATCATGTGTACCAGTGACTAACAGTGAGAGCAGGAATGTAGAAAGCTGTATGATGTGTACCAGGGACGAGTAGTGATAGTATTAGAGTAGAGACACGTATGATGTGTACCAGCGACGAGCAGCGAGAGCAGGAATGTAGAAAGCTGTATGATGTGTACCAGTGACGAGAAGTGAGAGCAGGAATGTAGAAAGCTGTGTGATGTGTACCAGTGACGAGCAGTGAGAGCAGGAATGTAGAGACACATATGATGTTTAACAGCAACGAGCGCTGAGAGCAGAAATGTAGAGAGCTGTACCATGTGAACCAGCGACGAGCAGTTGTACACTTTATAACTTGACTACGCTACTTTATTGTTGGGAGCAGGTCTTGCTAGTGACATATATGTACTGCAGTAATACAGTTCTCTGTAACATCACTACCTCATGACAGTAGGGTGTGTTCTGAGTTCGAAGTCTTTTGTCGTTAAAGGTAAAAATAGTCCAACTGTATTATGTTATGTTAGAAATCTTTGTTGACATTACTTTAAGAATCACTTATCTCACAAATGACACCCCTTTCCTTCAGTAACTTCTCAGCATCTCAAACGTTAAGCTCTTGCCAGTCGCCTATGTTATAGTAAATGTGATCAAAAATAGCTGTCGAACTTGACAGGTCAGTAGGACTTTTTTTTTACGGGGCAAAAGTGTTCTAACTCGAAACTCCTCTATTAGTTCGTCTTTCGCGGAGTTTGTCAAGAGTATGATGGCTGCAGGGATTTGACCTAGAAGGCCTTACATCACAGAGCCCATGACAGTGTTGTGAAAAGGCCTTCTCTACATTATGGCGTTTTCCAGGATTGTGGCTAAAACTTACCAGCCTAGCGTAAAGTGGCGTGCAACAGACAATCAGCTGTACAAATATTTTCTTTGCATTTGCATTTATCGATTTGCATTATCGTTTGGAAAGTCGCCTATATTCAGAAACAAAATCGTGACGTCGGCCTAAAGAGATCGAGTGTTTTCATAACTAATCTCTAGGGCATCACTTGTCCATATGTTGCATGAGCACATTTTAGTAAGAGTAATTGCACAAAATAAACGAGCTACTGAGCGGCTTTGCCTTTCTCTTTGCTCCCGTTCAGCGCTCTAGTTTTCCAAGTGAAAATGTGAAGGTTATTTGCTCAGTCTGAGCGAGCTCTAATTAAAGGAAAACGCGCAATAAGTAGACATTGCCATCACTGTCCTCTGACCTAAACGGCGACTGGACTTTATGAGATCCACGGATGGTGCGGTATCTGTTGCCAAGGCGATTTCTGGACTTTAATCCACCTGTAGTACAAGACTTGTTTATTGCCACCCATAAGGTTCCGCCAAGACGGCCAAAAGGAAAAAAACCGATACAACGAAAATAGTGATATTGAATCGAACGGCATATATTAAGATATTCCTTTGTATTGACAATGTAATAATGCTTTGCCGGTCCCATTCAGAGAGGGGCTGTGCGCATGTCGACATGCAAAATCAAGTATAACACAATTTGGTACGGATTTGTTTAATGCAAAAGGGTTTTTTTGCCTTCGATAAAATTTGATTTATTTGATTAATGATTAACACCACATTCAAGATTTCCCCGTGAGCTTTTATATACGATAGCGTCCAATTTTCTCGGTGGAGGAAAGCTAAGTGCCTAAATGAGTATAAATCACCGACGTTTAGAAAGTTATTGATAAACTAACCCACAGGTGTAGTGCATGTACATCATGCTGGTGGAAGAGGGACCTCCGTGGCCGAGGGGGTTAGCCACATAAATAAATAAATATTGTTGTACGACAAGTGGTCCTGACAACATCTGTCGCCGACTGCTTATTGTCCCCCCTCCACCATGCACGAACACCTGGATTTCACCGAGAGCAAATTTACTTCTCGACCACACCCCGCTCTCCATCTTTATTAAAAGACAATTGGGGTTCCATCTTAGCGTAGATGAATCCCTGGTCTATGATTTGAAGGAGCTTCACGTTGAGTGAGTGGGTGTTGGGGTTTAACGTCGTACTTAACAATTTTACAGTCACTTTACGTTGAGTGAGTGTGTGTTGGGGTTTAACGTCGTACTTAACAATTTTTCAGTCACTTGACGACGAAGGAGTCTTTAGAGGGCACGTACGTGTAATGTGCCTCCTTGTTGCAGGACGGATTTCCACAGCTCTTCTGTATAGTGCTGCTTCATTGAGATGGCTTACCGAAGGCAAGCCGCCTCACCCGAGCCATTATATTGATACTGGTCAACCAGTCGTAGTAATATTCCCTTAACCGTGAACACCAAGCGAGAAAGCTACAACTTCCTCTTTTAAAGTGTTAGGTGTGACCCGATCCAGGATTGCCCCTGGATCTACTGCTCGAGAAGCGGCGCCTCACCTTGAGTATGCTTATCAAACTATCCGTGGAGCAATTTGTACTTGCCGCTATGTGAAGAAAAGTAGCATACACAAGGTAAAACTACAAGATTACAAGACTGAAGTTTTTCACCAAAAGCTGGTTATCTTCGATAACGTTGTGGCACAGCTGTGACAAAGCAACTGTAATGCTATACAGAAATACTTATACTAAAGTCACATTTATGTCATACTATTTATGTCCGGAAAGCGTCGCTTCGTTGACACAGCATTGAAACCTGCGTATAGAATATGTATAATAGCCAACCTTTTATGCAGATGCACAATATTATTAAGATCTGAACTTGCAGCCTGTTGAATTGCTGAACATTTGTAGGTGAATATATTTCTTTACACTGAGAAATCGTTCCGACTAGGCGTTTCGTTTACCTAAACATTAGACCATTAATTTTCGGTATACTGATGGCAGGTAATTTAACTGTTATATATGATAAACGTGACTGATTATTATAGAAACGTTCACCATACTATTTCCCGATTCGTCTTGTTAAAGGCTTATGCAAGTAAAACCCTGAACAAAAAATCGCTAAATAACGGTGAACTAGTTTTTTCCATTTATTAGGTTTTAGTGGCTTATTCTGTCTGAACGCAAGAAAGGCAAACAAATGTTAACACAACTGTTTGTTATTCGTCAAATCTAAGCTGATACAAGAGAAACACTTTAGGTATACTCTAAAGATAGTCTCAGTGATAATTTGCTCTCAGGATAAATACTGTAACTGTTGGCAGTGCTAGATAAATAGTTTTCACGGTGCACGGGGCCGCCGTAAACATTCCAGGTATGTCTCGTACATATAGGTAACGGTAAAAACACTGTTACTCTACAGGGACCTTGCATGGCTTCATGAAGACCAACCGTTCTGCGCATGCGTCTACATACAAGGCTGTTCAGCTATCACAAGGCCATGACTTTGTGAAGAATGCTAAACCTCCACGTCATTTCCCTGTTAATTAAAGCCTTATGTTCACGTTGCAAATAAACGGACTCCAACGTGAGTTGTTTTGGCTGCGTCAGTAAAGACCGCTAGCCTTTGACCGATAGGGCAGCGAGTTCGAATCCAGTTTTGCATCGGTACCTGCTGAGTTACCTGATGTGTACCTGTTGAGGTACCTGATGTGTACCTGTTGAGGTACCTGATGTGTACCTGTTGATGTGTACCTGTTGATGTACCTGATGTGTACCTGTTGAGGTACCTGATTGAGGTACCTGATGTGTACCTGTTGAGTTACCTGATGTGTACCAGTTGAGGTGCTTTTACGGACTCTCTTCTGTTTTCTTCCAGAAAACTTGGCCACAGTTAAAGAAGCCAAACATTCTCGTTGCAACGGGATAGAACACAAAATCTTAGAAATAAATAAATAAAACTGCAAAGGAACATTACCAGTGTTGACAAGATAGATGGGTAACAAATGTTTAGGTTATTTGTAACATTCCTAAAACACTCGGTAAATAGCCAAGAAAGTTCAAGGTCGAAAGCCTCTTTTATCAAAGGATCTCTAGCCCTAACGGTTTAACTCCAGCCTTATGCACGAAATTTTACCGACACATCTGCATCGATTGTTTGCAGGGGATAATGAAACTCATCTGCTACAGCTCTTAAGGCTGGGTAAGTGACCGTACATGAAATACCTTTGCCGAAAAGTTGTGAGTCACGTTCGTCCACAGTCCAAAATAAATAAATAAATAAATAAATAAATATGACATATACTGAGAAACAATAATTATCCAACGATAGCGCATTCATATGCTTGAAGTTAATATGGAAAATGTTACGTGTACATGTCTTAACCTGACAACGAAACACTTCTTGAAATAGTGTAAAAATAAAACTGTTTGGGCCATAATTAGTTGAAATCATGTTATAAAAAAAACACATTTTTTAAAGAAAGATGTGCTATCTCATCAACCAATCTGTATAGTTTGTTATAGTAAAAACAGAAAAGTGTCTAGCAGATATCATTAGATGTACGGGGAAGTTTGGGATTCCTGTAGATCTTATCTTAAATACAAATGCAGTGTTACACGTTGTCTGACAGAGTGCTCGGCGTCTTTCCAACAAGGGGCATATGTTAATACGTTGTCATGTTGGGACTAAGATATATCGTTATAGACCCTAATTCTTCTAATGTTTGGGACAGACATTTGTAGTGTTGAAAGCAAAACATCACATTTCTTTCCCAGTTTTTTTTTTTGAAAAGCCAAGATATGAATATGTTGTTCATTAGATTGTCTAGTCATGTGAGAAAAAAAGAACCGAAACATTCCTGCTAGTTACATGTATATTGGCTAAAAAGAGCAGACTAGGTGTCTCAAAAATTTGAAGAAATAGGGTAAGACAGCTTTTATTTGGACAGTTTTGGATCATTTCTTACGATGCTCGTTAAAATGATGTTGATCCTAAAAAAAAAAAGAATTTATGAGGTTCGTGCATGTTGGTGGTGTTTGTGTTGTTTTCAACGTTTTTTTTGTAAGCACGTAATTGTGTACTAAGCGTCTACACAAAGAATACGAATCCCCGGGTGTCGCAATTTCGTCGAAAATGCACAACGTAGATTTGAAGTTTGATCCTGGGTCCTTCAGTGGCTTTGGGTTAAATGTTTGACCTTCATATCCATAGTATCTATGGGAATAGCATCGACATATAGATTGCTGTATGTATATCTGTTTAGTACGATTAATCATAGCAAGATAAACACTTGTGTGTTGAGTGTTTCTGCAGAATAACGCCAGCTGAATGCATCTTTGTGATTTTCCTCACATTTTTTCGATTTTTTAAGAAAAAAAGACATTTGAAAATAATTTTTGTATGGTGGGTATTTGGGACCACCTTTTGGTATACATAGTCTTTGTGTAATAATGTTATAAATGAGGATGTAACACACGTTACACAATACATATATTTTCACTAGAATTTGGTCTTTTTAGGTAACAAATGTGTTCAATCTGGATTTTAATCATATTTATTTGTTTTTAATATTTTCATAAACAATATCATAATTCATATTAAATGCATATGGTTGGATATACTAGTAAACCAAAAAATTGACATTCAAGTAAATTTGACATGCATCCTGATTTGGAACATTATTATACAGCGACTATAAATACCAAAAGGCGGTCCCAAATACCCTCCTTACAAAAATATTTTCAAATACCCTTTTCTTCTGATCATATTTGCGACTAAGGTTTGACGCACTTTCATCTGATTTTGGCATAATTTTTGTGATGATTCTCCTTTATTATTCGGACTTAAGATGCAATGTACACTAAACGTAGAGTCACGTTCGGAATGAGAAACACAGTGAACGCCCCTAACGCTCGCAACGAAAGGCAATTCAAACAAGGCGTTATTTTCTTACATTCTCTGATTAGATTCAGATGTCCGTCTATACACTAGTCAGTCTAAACACAGGATACTTACCAACAACTCTGCTCAACACGTGGCCAATCAGAGGGTTAAAGAACCCGCTCATTACTGTCGAAAATTTAGGGGTCACTGACCCCCTCCGTGCGACTCAAGTTTCAAAGGAACGTGGTTTAAAGTTCAGTAGACTGCCAGTGCATTGCATGGCGTGTCTGATGAACGTCTACATGACAAATGGCTCATTTTATCAAAAGAATGTTAAATATTTGTTTTATTTTTTTCTCATCGTACACATCTTTTCAATATACCGGACTGGATTCCAGAACACTTCCTTGTCACTGGTTGTACAGTGTTTTTATGCTAGTTTCTTACCTCTGATAATGGTTTGTTTTTAAACATAACTTCATGTAGAGAAGTCGCCATGGGCAGTAAATTCTCATAGGATAAGCGTAGATTACATATCTAGGAAAAAGCAAGGCCCTACAAATGTATGTGGGCGTGCTGGCACAGTGCCTAGCTGAAGGTAAACAAATCCAGATTCAAGTGCTCAACCGCGGAGAAGCAAGAAACCATTGCTGAGCCAGGCGATTGGTTGAGCTCTACCGCTGTTTTGATGAGCGGATCGGTCATATGATTTTTGTGGTGATGCCAGTGTCCTAGCTTTATTTACGGTGACGTTATTTTAGAGGGTAAGGGTTAAAATGCCTGTGTCATCGAAATGATACCGTTGTGCTAGTAGAAATATCCAACGCTGAAAATCAAGTACCTTTTTTCAGTTGGTCGCCTATAATCAGCTCTCTGTAAAATCAGTCATACTGGCTACCAAACTAGCATTTTGTTAGTGACACGTAACAATACAAGCTCTACACGTGGATGTGTCGGAAGTTCATATTCACATTGCAAGGAAAACACCTTTTCTAATTCATAATGTTCATAAGGTCGGTTTAGTCGGCAAGAACCCATTGCCTAGGGTGACGTCATAATTATTAAAAAAAACAACAACCCAAAACAGCGGCATGCTGGATATTGGTCGCAGTTTAACATTTTTTTAAAGGAGGCCAAACCGTGAAATACGACCTCTTGTCAATACACCTCAGTGAGCGTTTTATTCTAAATGTTCATGTAAACGATAGCAAACAGTAGCAAGTTACACGCCTCCAAGTACTATGGCGTAAGCAGAATTAGACAAAAAATGTTAATTGCCATTTATTAGACGTCACTGGTCTAGAAGTACTGAAATGCTGTGCTGTCCTCATATTTTAACATACAATAACATCAAAAAAATGCAAAGAAATCAGGGATGCTTGGTCCACCAGCAGAATTTTGGTCAGTCAAGGGATGTAATGAAATGGAAGCCTTGGACTTTAGGGCATTGGTTTAAGAGTTTGTGACGAACAGGGGCCCGGTTGTTAAAAAAAGTGTATTAGCTACTATCGGTATTAAATCATATTACATATTTGCGATTTTAACAAACCCAGCAAACAATACAGTTGTACAGAGACCAAATGGCAAAACAGGAGATTTAGTTCATATTTAATATACTATCACAATCCTGTTTGGGCCAAATGCGAACCTAAAGAATTTGATGAAAGTTAAATCCGGTAATGAGTCTTAAGACTCTCCTAGAAAATAGTGGGATTTATTTTCTTAAAATATTTTTCCAACCGAGTAAAATGGGTTTAAAATATGAGATTCAACGGTGGTCTGTAGTGAACCGGAGGGTATCAGTGACGTCACATCCGTATTTTTGCTTGTAATAGCTCCTTTCATGGTCCATGTGGTGACTGTATTCATAAATCTATCTGGATGTGCATTTTTATTGATGAAATGTAGCAGACTTTGAGCGTTAAGTGGCAAAAAACCTGATGTAAAGTCATTGATCCCAGTATTGTCAGAAAAGCCCACCGCAGAATTCAAGCTTTCAAATGCATTTTATTAGGTTAAAAATTATAAAAAAAAGAATTAAACTATTTTTATCAGCAGTGTTTAATGGTCTCTCATTTGACCTATACTACACGTTAGTGTTTTTTTCGCCTTTAAGTCACATTGACGTAAACGTTGTGCTATGAGAACTTTATGAGAACACATAAAACCATAACACACCGGTAGCTCAAGGCCTGTGTTAGGATGAAGGAAAGTTACTTCATTCATCATTGTCTCCGAAGAATAAAACCAGAATGGTCCCCATTAACACAGCTCAAACAGCAGCAACTGTTTATTACAAAAATGTCATGCCCTGAGCTGATAATGGTGGTAGTCAGTATCAAGTAGCATTTGATAGTCGGACTTAATCTGCTTAAAGCATTTTATTGTCGCCTATAAACATGCCATCTACATTTATCATAAGCGATACAACATAACGTTGAGATCAGAGGAAATTTTACACTGCCACAATTGTCAAAATAACAAACACATAATTTGGGGTAACAGCGTCATCTGGAGAATAGTCAGTGTCGTGTTGCGATCAGATTAAATGAACGCACTATCTTAAAAGACAGGATGTCCAAAATTTAAGCCACTGACCAACCAGGTTCCTCCGTGGCAGAGTAGTAAGCTTGTCAGCGCAGCACAATAACTCAGGTACGTCTCGTTAATGTCGATGTGAGTTTAAGTCCAGCGCATGTTGGCTTCCGGTCAGGACGTACGTGTAAAGGTCAGATAGAAAAGTAATCCTTCGACTGGACTACTTTTTATCGGCGGAAGTCACGCGAATACATGGAATCAGAGTCACTCTCTGACAAAGATATGCATACGATGCATGACGATCATTTGCGGTGCTCGTATGGAGTTCGTGCTACAAAGCTCGACCAATCCAGATTAATCTGAACGTAGATAACCTAAGATAACTTTTGATCACAGTTGGCATTCGTGAGTGCAGATGAAACACCTGCGACTACTTCAATCCCCTCGTGATTGCTAGCTATATTTTTATCAAGATTTGTCAAAATCCTCCACGATTTAAGAAGAGTACCTGTAATATTTTGGACGCAGCTAGGTTGCCTTAACTAGTCTTACGTAGGTGTGAAGATGTCTTTGCAGAGGTTATTGTCGTAGCTAAAAACCACAAACGATTTAAAAACATACCGCTTGTAATCATTTAAAACATTGAAAAAACATTCACACAAATAAAGTTCAACGGAAAGTCTGTTGTAAAAGTGATGCTAGAATGTCTTCGGTTATTGCAGCAGATTATTCTGTTAATATAACGCACATATTCCATTAATTTAACATAAAGATTCTATTATAGACTAACAGAATATTATGATGAATATGGCAGATTATTATATTAAAAGAACAGAATACATCATAACATCACTCAGACAACAGAATTTCTATTATAATTAACACACTAATTTTTTGAGTGGTGTAATTACCAAAAAAAAAACCCTAGAAAGCGGTGTTTTCGCCTCATAAAATTAAAGTTAAACTTATCGTTAATGTCTTGACTTTGACGGTAGTTAAATCAGTGGATTGCTTAATTTATGGAATTAAGTAGATCATATTTAGAGGATATTCCTCTTTGGGGATGTTTCATATTCAAAGGTTTACTAGGTACATGAACCAGTATGAACCATCATTCCTAGCACTATACCTTAAGCAAAGATGAAAACAACTAATGAAGAAAATGCTGTTAAATTTAGTGCGATACTTAACTACAAATTTCCTATGAGCTTAGAAATTTCTTTAGTGTGTGTACCGTGGCTGGAACTATCTAGACAAAAGGGTAAAGTTAGTTCTTTGTAACTGCCTCGTGTCACAGTCCACAAATCACCTGAAGGCATAGTCTGTAATTCTATAAAGGGATTTGGTTGCCTGAATCATGAAGTTCGCCAATAAAGACCATCCTCCCTAAACAAGTGTCCCAGATTGATTTTCCAGATTATCATCATTTTACTGCCGCTCAAGTGTTGGTAATGATATGTATAGGTTGTGTGACGCTTACTGATTAGCTATAATTATGTTTGGTAAAATGCATTCCAACTTCCTATAAGTAAAACAGACCCCGATAGCACAGTTGGTAGAGCGCCCGCTTCCGGGGCGGTATATTCAGGGTCAATCCTGGGTCGAGTTACACCTAAGACCTTAATGGACGTTGTAACTTTCTCGCTTGACGTTCAGCATGAAGGGGATAGTGCAACGATTTTTTTGACCCATATCATTATAATGGCATGGATGGGGCGGCTTACGTCCTTTGTCGTCATATCACTGAAAAATTGTTAAGTGCGACGTTAAACCCCAAGCACTCACTCACTCACTCTTCTAAGTAAAATTTCTGACTGCCGTCTTAAACAATAAATAAATAAATGAATGAATGCATTAATAAAGAATGAATTAGTCAATCAATCAATCAATGGGTCTGTGATTTTATGATTCAATAACGTCCATACAATGACCCAAATCATAATTCCAATGACAATTAACACAGTCGTGTTCCGCTCTCAAAATTAAACCCGTTATTCTCCAGAAGAGGAAGTAGTTGTCAGCTATCAATGACGGCATCCAGGCCGACATGTGATGAGATTTCTCCAGCTAAGCATGTCAGAGCCGGAAGTCCATTCGGCTTTATTTCACTGCGGCAGTGAAACCTTACGCCAAAGGATGGCACTATTTTGGTATCACGAATATGGGGTTAATTGGCCATAATGAATCCCTGTGGACAGGGAATTATGGCATGGGGAAAGTTTAAAGAGTTGGTGCCTGCTATATCGGGATGGCTAATTACCTCGTGAACTTGCGCTCAGCTATGAGCCTTGAAGCCTGGTCGAGCAGAGAGAAATGTAACTGTCCAACTTGCAACAACTAACAAACTTAAACTTGATCTTCTCAATGTTTACAATGTCCAGACAGGCCTTATCTAAAATACATATTGAGATCTATTTCAAAAATTTTATTCATTCATATTCCTTTGATATTATTCGGTATACATGTAAATTAACTTATTTATTTGAAAGTATAGTGCACATGCTGTGTTCAAGCCATTGTCACATTTTGAATACGTATCTGATCAACCCCAGTTTGTATTGGCTGCATTTTATAGTCCGGCGTTTAAACACTACTGAAACAGTTTGGTAAAGAGATTAATATAGCTAAAATCATTCTAATAAAAAACAAAAACCAGGACCCAGCAAATATACCGACCAAAAGGTCAGCAATTTTTCATAATTCCTATTATTTAAAATCTATTGCTGATTATATTTGAGAGGAACGCCTTCATTACACAGTCATGTTTTGTTCGCTTCTTTCTCTTTCCTATTTAATTGTTTGACATGCCTTGGATTATTTAAATATGTTTCTTCTTTAATCAAGAAGAATCCTTATTATGTACTTTTATTTATCTATTTGATTGTTGTTTTACGCCGTACGCAAGAATATTTCATTTATATGATGCCGACCAGCATTATGGTGAGAGGAAAGCGGGCAGAGACCCGGGGAAACCCAGGACCATCCGCAGGTTACCGCCACACCTTTCCAATTACGAGCGGAAAGGAAGTCATTGTGAACCAGGCTTGAACTTACAGCGACCGCCTTATTCTATAGCTTCATTAAGTAAGAATATTTACCATAGTGACGAGCCTAAGTCGCTCTCAGCACACTTTGTTTTTTTTTAATTAATAGTGCACAAAATAACGGACCCACAGACGCATCAGTTCCGCTTACAGCATAGAAAAGCGTGTCTTAGCCTGTAGCTGTGGTTTCCCCCACCTATTAACTTGGTCAGCGTCGTATAATCTGTTAAATAAGTAATTATACAATTAAACTCAATAGTTTATGTATACCGATGATGCTGCCATTGAATATATGAGTGCATAAATGAGCCTCATTATATCAATGGCTCATTTTTAGTTGGGTTTTTGGGTGGTTGATATTGTGATCAGAGCTTTCAATACATGCAGTGTTAATAATATTGTGACAATGTCAGCTTGTTAGGTAACAGTGCATTTGGATACCACAGTTACATAACTGATGTTCAGTAAATAATCATTTAACGCTGTGAACATTTATATATTTATATATAAAATATATTAATTTAAGAACACGCTGTATATTCATTCGACATGCAAGACTAGAGAAAAGATAGTAAAACCATAAAGGATGGCGACAACAATACTAATAAATGATAGCACCTTGCAGAGTCGAATCCAGCTCTGGCTAGCGAAGAGCAGAGGAAGGTTCTCGTTCTTCTCACCAATAAACTTGATCGCCGTCGTATATTATGAAGTCAAAGTGTTATAGGCTTTCAAAGGCTTGGTAGGAACCAGTTAGGACAGCTGCCCTGGACAGAGCGTCTCCGTGATGCTGAGCAGAATATGGTCATCGTACAGAGACTTGGCGCCAATTTTATAGGTCACATTTCAGGAAACTCTTACCGATGGTACACGATTAGTATCCATAAGACAGTGAAATCGCGAAACAATCCTCGTAAAATAACTCGTATTAGTAGAGTATTAGTAGAACAAGTTTGGATTTATTGCTCAATAATAACAGGAATCACATGGTGGACTCGCCATGGACTTGCTGGGGTTAATGTGGCGATAAATGGTAATATATAGCAGATTTATTACCCGAACCAACACACGTCTGTAACATATAACTGATAATCCGAGATACTCATCATTCAGAAAAGTGGATCAAAGCGCGCGGTATAACGCGCTTTTTTAGAGGATAATATGTACATTTTTCGACATGTGTCGTGCCTTTTTGTGGTTTGTTGTTGTTTCCGTTGTGTGTAGAACGAGAACTCCCACCACCTTCTCTCTCTCTCTCTCTCGCGTAGAAATTCCTTACTTCTCGCCATCACGGAAAAACGTGGGGTAGAAAAAGAGTAACTTGTTTGAGCCATGTGGTTTAGGTAATCAGTTCTTTTTTGTTAAGAAACCTCCACAAGGTCAAATTTTAGCGTGAATATCTGAAGTATTAGTTGTAAATATCCAAGTTTCTTCTTGACATCTTCAGTTGTTCTTGAGTTGCACTGGAAACAACCATAGTAAACTGACGGCCAACAGACACTTTACAAAGAGTTCAAATTAATTTATTTTACCAAAGCAAAAACAGGATGACCGAAGTTTAATATATTGAAAAGACCAATGACTTGAGACACTAAAATCTTGAGTAAGAACGGACAAAGCAGCACTCAAATCATTTTACAAGTGAACATACAGAGCAGGGGTAGAAAAATAGCCATTCCATCTTGGTTAACAATGGGTAGATTATACAAAACGTTGATTATTTTTAAAATCAGTCAATATCAAAACCTATCAATATCGCGTGTGACCACCCTTTGCTTCAATGCATGCAAGAACTCTCCGACGCATAGAAAAAGGCAGTCGTCTGATGAGATGACGTGGGATTTGTTGCCATTCAACTTGGAGAGCGAACGCCAGTTCTTGTCGGTTTGCTACAAGGTGTGGCCGTTGTCTTACTCGACGACCCACGATATCCCAAAGGTGTTCTATGGGGGACAAATCTAAGGAACGCGCAGGCCACGGCAAGACGTTGACGTCGTTGTCGTGCAGGAAGTTCTGCACAACTCGAGCTGTATGGGGGCTGGCGTTGTCATGCTGGTACAGGACACCACGTGGCTACTGCTGAAGGAATGGCAAGACAACAGGACGTAGAATTTCATCTATGTAACGTTGAGCTATTAGGTTCCAGTAGATGATGACCATTGGTGTCGGTTCCTCTCCACAAATCCCACCCTACACCATCCCTCTGTCGCCACCAAACGGTACCACCACCTGGTACCAAACTCGCTGTCTGCCATCGGCTCGGAGCAGGCAGAAGCGGCTTTCATCCGTGAAAACAATACGTGACCAATCACGTCGCTTCCAACGGCGTAATATTCGAGCCCATTGCAACCTCTGACAACGATGTTCGGATGTCAATAACTGCACTCTGAATGGTCGATAGGCCCTATTTCCGTGAGCCATGAGTCTTCTGGACACGGTCTGCCGACTGACCCGGTGACCTTAAGCATTGACGATGACGTCACTCTCAGGAAGCGGTTCTTCAGGTGTAAGGTGCGCGGGTACCCGTCTTCTCTGGGCATAGTTACCCTAGGCCTGCCTGTTCTTGGCCTGTCCAATATCTGCCCTGTCTGTCTATAACGTTGCATCAAGTTTGACACAGTTACACGAGAGCTGCCGTAGGTCCATGCAATGTGGGCATGGGTGGCTCCCATGGATACCATACCCAGGGCCTTCTCGCGTTGTTCTGGAGTCAACCGAGGCATTACTATGGTGGTTTTTAGTCAGTGTGCATGTCCAACATACCGTCTGAAACGTTTTTATACACTTATTACATGTGCAGTTGCGGCCATCCATGGGTCACGTGATTTTTTAAACTTTCTTCGTTGTCTCAAAACAAATTCATGCGGGCGTATATGACGCTTGCCGCACATGGGAATATGCTTCATACAATGTTTTCCTACAATAATTTGGCATTAATTTGCTGAAAAGGCTGGTTAAACAAAAGTTTTTTTTGGTCATCATTTTATTTGGAACTACCTTAATTCCCAGCCGAGACAACGACGAAAATACTCTTATCTATTTGTATGGTTCCAAAATATGACACATTATACATGTACCTTTAGTTCTGATCAAGGTTTACCAAGATGTATTTTTCTTTGTCCTCAAGATTCACATCTAACCTATATGTCTTTCAAAAGGCAACTGAATGCTAAAGGAAATAACTGTTAACATATGCTAGTTTATCCAGAGGCTAGAAAGGTTTATCTATTTATGTATTTGATTGGTGTTTTACACCGCACTAAAGAACACGTTATTTATACGACGACAGCCAGCATTATGGTGGGAGGAAAAAGGGCAGAACCCGGGAAAAACCCACAACCATCCGCATATTGTTGAAAGACCTTCCCACGCACGGTGAAAGGTTTAGAGCAGAGATAAAGAACATGCTCAGGTTCTATGTAGTGTCGGAGCACACCTATATAATACGTACCTCTGATAATTCGTATTAAATTTTACAGTCAAGTGTGCGAAACGAAGAGGTTCAATTTTCTGGGTTAGATGGATAGGGGAGAGCTCGCACGGAAAACCACATTGAAAATAAAATGGTGTTGAACGCGGAATCTGAGTCAGTAAAGGAAGATTAGGACAGCGAGAGCCGCTGACTGAGTCAACGGGGGGCCTCCTGAGCCAGCGAGAGCCTCCTGAGCCAGTGAGGGCTGACTGAGCTAGCGAGGGTCGACTGAGCCAGCGAGGGTCGACTGAGCCAGACTGAGCGAACGAGGGTTGACTGAGCCTGCGAGAGCCTCCTGAGCGAGCGAGGGCCGACTGAGCCAGTAAGAGCAGACTCAGAAAAGAGAAAGCATAATGAAGCTTGAGAAAACTAACTGAGCCAGACGCAGGTTGCCTAATGCTGTGTTAATGGGCGCTAAGTAGTCAATGAAATGACATTGCCATGCTGATGTTGTTACGGTAGAGAAAACAGCAACAGAAAACAGGCTCAGTGACTCAATATTACAATGTAAACAATGCATAATCATACATAACACCCTCACCCTTCAGGGAAAGAAAGTTTTGCATAAAACTTTCTTTAACATATTCATAATTATGAATAATAATAATAACGTTTACCACAGTCTTTAAAAACAAAGCTGCAGAAAACCAACTAGACACGTGACAAACAATCAGCAATCACATTATCTTTCCCTTTTATGTGTCTAATCTCTAGATTAAATTCTTGCAAAAGCAAACTCCACCGTAACAATCTTCGGTTTTTACCTTTTAGTTTGTGCAAGAAGGTCAAGGGATTGTGATCTGTATACACAACAATGGGGTAACTTGACGAAGTCACATATACTTCAAAATGCTGTAATGCTAGAATCAAGGACAGACATTCCTTTTGTATTGTTGAATAATTTCTCTGGCACTTGTCAAATTTGCGAGAAAAAAAACATACAGGGTGATCAACGTGATCTGTTTCAGTTTCTTGTAACAAAACTGCCCCAGCAGATATATCACTAGCATCAACAGCTAGCTTAAATGGTAAATTAAAATCAGGTGCTACAAGTATGGGGCTGCTGCTTAGCATGGCCTTTAATCTATCAAAAGATCTCTGACACTCAATGGACCACAAGAATTTAGCACCTTTCTTTAAGAGCTGAGTTAATGGCTCACTAACAAATGAAAAGTTCCTACAGAACTTTCGATAATAACCTGCCATGCCCAAGAAACGCTTTAACTCTCTCTTACAACTTGGCACTGGAAAACAAGAGATAGCACTGATTTTAGAATTAACAGGTTTTACCTGACCCTGTCCGACAACATGCCCTAGATATGTGACAAAAGCACAACCAAACTCACACTTGGCCAAATTTACTGTAAGATTGGCTTGGGACAGTCTCGCAAATAATGCCTCCATGATATTTAAATGTTCCTCCCAAGTGTCACTGAATATAATTACATCGTCGATGTAAACACGACACCCTTTAAGGCCTGACGTAACGTTGTTCACAAGTCGTTGAAAGGTGGCAGGGCTGTTCTTCATCCCAAAGGGCATGACTTTGTACTGGTATAAACCATCTGGGGTAGCAAACGCTGACACCTCACGAGCGCGCTGCGTGAGCGGTACTTGCCAAAATCCTTTCAATAGGTCAAACTTGGAGACAACGTTGGACTTTCCCACGGCATCGATACAGTCGTCGATCCTTGGAATGGGAAAGTTGTCTGCTTTAGTGACGGCATTCACTTTGCGATAGTCTGTACACGTACGGTACGTCCCATCTGGTTTTGGCACAAGAATACAAGGTGAACTCCAGTTACTGTTACTGGGCTCGACCAGATCATTTTCCAGTAAATACTGAACTTCTTTCCTCAAGTATTCAGTTTTAGTTGGGTTCAGTCTGTATGGGTGCTGTTTAATCGGCTTGGAATCTCCAACTTCAACATCATGGTAGATGGATTCAGTCCTGGTTGGAACATCAGGGAACAAATGTTCATATCGACGAACCAAATCCTTCAACTGCTGGCGTTGCTGATATTCCAGATGACCCAACACAGAATCAATGTTCTCAAGAATACTTGAATTCTGGAGTTTGGCTGACCGGAACCGTAAGTCAAAATCTTGATCATCCCTAACAGCTGAATCAGGGCATAAGTTAGAGGTAACAACTCCACTAGGATGTACAACATTGAGATCAGTGCTATCTCTGTCTACATATGGCTTTAACATGTTAATGTGACAAAGTTGTCTAGATTTGCGCCGATCAGGAGTGAAAATAATATAATTAAGATCACTTAGCCTCTTGTCTACTACATAAGGTCCAAAATAACGAGCCTCAAGTGGCTTACCACTAACTGGAAGTAAGGCCAGTACTTTCTGACCAACTTCAAATCTGCGTCTTACTGTCTCTTTGTCATACTTAGTTTTCATACTCTTCTGAGAAGCTGTAAGATTCTCTCTGGCTAACTCACATACTCTGTTGAGCTTAGTACGAAAACTTGACACATACTGTAATAGGTTAACATTGTCACTATCACCAGACACAAACTTTTCCTTGTAGTGGACCACGCACAGTATGGCCAAACACAAGCTCAAATGGACTAAATCTAAGTGACTCTTGTACAGACTCTCTTACAGCAAACATTAGCAAAGGTACACCCTCATCCCAATCTTTCCCTGTCTCAAAGCAGTAAGTTCTTATCATACTTTTCAGTGTCTGATGGAATCTCTCTAGTGCTCCTTGACTTTGTGGGTGATAAGCTGAGGATTTATACTGGCTAATACCTAGCTCATGCATAACTTGTTGGAACACACCAGACATGAAATTTGAACCCTGGTCTGACTGTACTGACTTAGGCAGACCAAACATGGTGAAGAACTTAACTAAAGCCTTAATTACAGTCTTGGCAGTAATATTCCTTAGTGGAATTGCCTCAGGGAAACGAGTTGAAGTACACATTTTGGTTAACATATACTGATTTCCAGACTTTGTCTTAGGTAGCGGACCAACACAATCTATTAAGATTCTACTAAATGGTTCACCTATTGCAGGAATAGGCCTCAAGGCTGCCTTGGGGATTGTCTGGTTAGGTTTCCCCACTAACTGACATGCATGACAAGACCTGCAAAATTCAGTAACATCTTTACTTATTCCTGGCCAATAAAAATGACTGAGAATCTTATGATAGGTCTTATTAACACCTAAATGACCTGCTAACGGCGTTTCATGCGCTATGGTCAGTATGTCTTTACGATAAGACTTGGGCACAACTACCTGATGCTTAACTGCCCATTCATCCTCCAACGAAACATCGGGAGGCCTCCACTGCCGCATCAATATGCCAGACTTGACATAGTAATAGCATGGGTCAGGTAAAGATTCACCATCTTTAGCTGCATCATTAAACAAGCAAGAAATACTTGGATCACTGTGTTGTTTAGCAATCAACTCAGTCCTACAAAATGGCTGATCACCACTAACAAAATTAGTATCTACTTCCTGCTGACTGTCTAATTTGGAAGAATCTCCATCCAACATGTTGTTGAGAAAAGTCTCACTCAAATCAACAGTACTACCCTGGTCTGTACTGACTTTTCTAGACATAGCTCTTGTAACAACACAGGACGGATATAAACCCGCTATCTCGCTTTCAACTGGCTCTGTGACTGAATTCAGAGAGGGCTTATCAACCATTAAGGGATCAACAGTAACTTTATCATGTGCCAAGTCATTTCCCAACAACAAATGAATACCCTCAAAAGGTAATGAAGGCTTAATGCCTACCCTGACAGGTCCAGATATCAAATCTGATGACAAATAAATATCATGAAGGGGAACACTGACAAAGTCACTAGACTCTACACCTCTAATAAGGGCACGAACCCCAGAGTATGACTCTTCAGAAAAGGGCAGAGTATTCATCAACAACAGAGACTGAGATGCCCCAGTATCCCTTAATATCTTTATAGGGGTAGCACAAGACATGTCGCTTCTAAGCGACACTGAACCAGAATTGATAAACGGAGCGAAGCTATCCATAGAGCATTTGGGAATCTTATCCAATCCCATATCAGCTAACTCAGATCTGCTTTTAACTGCTGATGTAACTTCCGGCAATGTTTTGTGCATTGTAACACAAATACCTGTGGGCTTAGACTCATTCTGAGCTTCCCTTATCCTTTTCAACTTGTAACATTCACCCATCACGTGACCTACCCGCTTGCAAAAATTACAAGTGACCCTATTTCGAGGACTACCATTCCAATCTGAACTACGTGAACCATGAGCTGTAGAACCATTGGAGCCTGGTGTAGAACTCTTCTGTATAGCGCTACCTCTACCTGTTGCATGTGACTGGGTATTTCTACGTATAAATGAATTAAATGGCTTACCCGTGTATGTAACCTTATGTGTCAAGGAATAATCATCAGCTAAACTGGCTGCCTCTTCAAGTGTACTCGCCTTCTGCTCATCAACGAACACCTTTACATCATTATGAATACAACGCTTGAACTCTTCTACCAGCACAAGCTGACGCAAACTTTCAAAATCCCTGCCTATTTTCTTGGCTATACACCAGCGATCAAACAACTGCTCCTTAGCTCGACCAAACTCAACGTATGTCTGATCTCTACCTTTTTCACAGTTACGAAATTTCTGGCGGTAAGCTTCAGGCACCAATTCATAACCCTTCAAAATTACCTCTTTCACATAGTCATAATTGGAAGCATTCTCTACACTTAACTGAGTGTAAATTTCCCTGGCCTTTCCAATTAGCACACTCTGTAATAACATAGTCCAGAACTCTTTAGGCCACTTTAAACTATTTGCAATTTTCTCAAAATGCAGAAAATACTTATCCACCTCTTTTTCCTGAAAGGATGGAACTAACCGAATGTATTTGGTCACATCAAATCCTGAATCCTGTCTACCGGAAGGACCCGGTTTCTCACCTCTCTCAACCTCTAACTTTTTCATTTGGAACTCCAATTCCCTTTCCCTCTCTCTTTCTTGCATTTCTCTCTCCTCTCTCTCTCTCTGCACTTCCCTCTCCCTTTCCTCTCTCTCTCTCTGCATTTTCAACTTTTCTAACTCTATCTCATGTTCCCTCTCTTTCTCTTGCCTCTCTCTCTCATGTTCCCTCTCTTTCTCTCTCTCTCTTTCCTCTTTCTCCAATCTCAACTTTAACTCAAACTGCTTAAACTTAAGCTCGGCATCAGACTGACCCTCGAACTCATAATCAGATAATGCAGAACTATCAAACTTCCCTATCTCCACTAAATGTTTCAACAAAGTATACTGCATATCTCTTTTCCTCCATGAAGACTTTATGGACAAACCTAAAAATGTCCCTAACTTAACCAAGTCTTCCTTCTTTAAACTCTCAAAAATATCCTGATCGGGCGCATTAACAAACTGTTTAGGATCAAAATCTCCCATTGTAAATATTTAGCCACTGAATCATTCACCGTTAAAATTAAGCAATCGCTTCTCACTTGTGTTTAACTTCAAATATCCGGTGCAAAACCAAAGGGAAACAATCAGTTCCCGGACAAGCCCCCAATTTCTGTTACGGTAGAGAAAACAGCAACAGAAAACAGACTCAGTGACTCAATATTACAATGTAAACAATGCTATATATATAAAATGAGACGTACAGTTTTACAGACAGTTCAACAACAACAACATGAAAAAACATACATATCAGTATTACCGGTCTTTACAAGTTTCCAGTTCACCTTTGCATCCCAAGGAATGTATTCCAGGAAATCCAATGTAAAGACCATGGGATAAACACACAATTCACACAAGTCACAAATTGTCCTAGACAGGTACTTCGCCAGGTTAGCGAACACGAACACAGTACACAGGTTACACAGAACTGGAACAGTCAAGCCTTTGAATGACGTCACACCCGCAGAGCACAACACAGGGTAAATGCAGGCATGGAGGTATAATCCACTTCAGATCAGTCACAGCTCCCGCAGAAGCTCACAAACGAGCCGTTCAGAGACGTAGAGTAATGTCACCTTGTGGCAGAACGAACGTCCTTTGCAAAACTGAAAACTTCAGTTCAGAGTCCTTGACGACCTTGTCGGTCAGGTGAGGTCAGCGTGTTAAACAAATTACACAGTCCACACTGTATAATCATAATCAAGATCCGAACACCAATAAACGTGACTTCCGCAGAAATTCACATAAACCAGACATCAGTACTACTGTGGTACACAAACGGTGCCGGCATAAAAACTTGTCCTCCCAAATGAAACTGGCATCACCAGCTCATATAAATATAATGGACTCGATACGAGAGCGTCGCACACGTTCCTGGCTCCCAGTGGATGCAGCAAAAATACCCCCCTCTGCACAGAAAACACGGCTTATATACGTGCCAGGTGGATTCAACTATTTTTAAACACAGAGTTTAACAGCCAATGAACAGCCAGTTAAATAAACAGAGCATTGAACAAGGTGCTTTCGGCCAGGTCCGCGCTGTACATATATAACAGGGCCTGTAATGCTTTCACAAAGGTCCGCAGACTAACAATACATGAAGACATTAAATAATCATACATAACAATGTGAATTCGGCAGGGGTCAGACGCGGTACTGAACAAGCTCCAATACTAGTTCTTGTCAGATCAAAAAGTGACCTCATCATGCTAACGCTGGCTGTTGAAGGTGCACTCAGCTTAACGCCTAATCCTGCTTTAATGTACTCCCATGGCGTTGTAACACAAGATTTATCCTCAAGCAGCACATGTTGTTCTACATATGTCGTTCTTAATTGGTATATACAGTAACACATGTGAAGTGTGTGTGGCTCACACGGGAAGATTATTCAACAAAATATATGTTTTTCTTTCCTTTGAGGGAGCTGAAGTTTTCGGATCATATCTCTTCGGATATGCGGAAGTTTAAAGCTTGTCGAACTGTATCATGTCTCTTTGGCAAACTAAATCGAAAGTGTACCCAAACATGAGTTTTGGTTAACTTATGTAAAACTCCGTGTGCAATTTTAGCAAAATATGGCCCGCTTAAAGGACACTCTCCACTTGTGTTGAGCAAATTACTGTACATGTAGGCGTTGTTAACTGGCAATCGATCTGTATAAGTGAAGACAAAATCAGTAGTTAGCGCGCTTTGGAGTATGTGGACGCTCTCAATCATGAACAGCCAACGTATGCAGTCGCTCGGTAAATTACCTACAAAGTGAGTCTATTAGCTGCCAACGTGGCGTGTTAACCAATCTCATCGCGTGAAAACTAATACTGATTTTATTACCGAGTCAGTCTGGCTGCGGGCAATGGGCGCTCGGTGTGCCACGTTAAACACGTTAAACTACTTCTGGCTAAGACCGCAATTTGGTAACTTGTCTGTGCGTCGTGGACGGTTTCTTAAAACTGCCTTTGATCTAAAACGCAAAAACCAACGTAAGCTAATTTGAGGACCGGATGTGGTAGTCTGTGTCTAGTTTCTCCAGAGGATCTCTACAAAATGTCATAACACTGTTAAGCCTTTGTTGTGACAATGGAAGCCGAAGGTGATTCCGTGTTTGCAATAATCGAAATGATTTGACAGAAGATACACCCTTTATTACCGTGTCCCTCACAAACGGTATTATTAAGGTACATATTAGGGAGCTTAAAGGCAAAGAAAAGACTAACATGAAGAATAAATGTGGGAGGAAAGAAAATTAAAGTGTTCTTAAAAATAATTCGATTTATTTTTAAGAAATGTTTTTTAACCTAGTAAAATAATAGTGTTTTCTTCGCCTTCAAAGTGAAGGAAGACAACAAAAATCAGTAGGCGTCAGGGGATATACATTTGAAAACTATACCTACACCTATATAAATTTTTTTGAAACATTTTATGTATGAGTGACGTCACTAACATTTTTGTTTTCATCTTTATCCCATATCTTGATGGATTATGGCACTTTTGCACAGGATTATAGACATTACACAACTAAATGTGAAAGGTGAAGATGAAAGTAGGAAAAAAGAGTAGGCTTCATCTGGTATATATATTCTGTACTATCAATATGGCCTATATACCCCACCATAAAAACAAATAAAAGTACTTTTGGATAAAAATTGTAAAAAAGATATATAACTTGAATTCCCAACAAAACACCAATCAACCTAACAACATTAATTCAGTATGTATGTCTTGTTGTAATTTTAATTTCAATTGCATCATGTCAAGGACAGCCTAATTTTTTTCCAGTCCATTTTCATTCATTGCCACATGAAAACAAAAATAAACATAGATACACTAAATTGAAACACAGCAGGTTGGGGCATTTCGTGGGAAAAAACACTAACATGAAGTCTATGTGGTATGTCAATTGAAAGATCACTCCCCAAGAAAAGGCTTCCTTTCATTTTTTTTACATTTGTTTTTCAAGCGAGTAAATTGCATTTGAGATATTGGATTTAACAGGTGGATGTTTCTGGGCATGTGTGACACGCTTTCAACGGATTGTTCTTTAAACGATTTACTTCAGCAACCGTGTGGGAATGTGCCTTCGCAGACACCCAACGCTTCACCGTTAACTTCAATGTTTTAAATGTATTTTACGGGTTAAAAAACATAAAAAGATTGAATTATTTTCCTGGACAGTGTATAATTGTCTTTCATCTAACATATACTTCATGATAGCGTTCTTTGTGCCTTGCAATTCGGTATTCATATACCATAAATAACGCATCATGGAATCCATGAACTCAAAAACGTGGGTGATTCACTGCTACGTATTTGCATTTCAAAAGGTCTTTGTTTGCTTTTGGCTGACATTCAGGAGATTTGCAGTCTTAAAAGGTGGATGGACTGCTGTTATGAAATATTGAAAAGGGAATGGGGGAACTTTGCTGATTGCCTTTGCGAAGACGTTTTTGTGGAGAAACTGGTAACACATTATACCATGTGCTGTAAGAGAACATTAGCTAATTCAGCTTGAACGCGAATTGCCATTGCGCGGGTAAAGTTGCCCCGTAGGGTATAGATGATGAATAGAGTTATGAAATGAACAGTTCGCAACGAAATGGCTGTAATCCTGCTGTTGTGTCGTCATAAATGTTTGTTTTTAAATAAATGATCAATCGGACAGAAAAAGAGTGATGAAAACTATCCGGGCTTCATTATATATATCACCACACGTGTTGATGGTATGGACAGTAGACCAGGTCGGCTACGACTTCAATCCTCTGTTCTCTAGATCTGCGGCTTTCGCATACGGACTTGGTGTGACGCAGGCGGGTTAATAAACTGGGCTACATACCTCCCCTAATTACCCTGAGGAATTCCTGATGGCCAATATTCGGCAATGGGTTCTATCGGTTTTTCGGACTCGGATTTCCATAACATCCGATAAGATCAGAGAGCCAAAGCACAGAAACGTGCAAGCGGACGAGATCAGTCGCTATGGCGTGTCAATATTTATTTAATCGGCTGCTCTATCCGAGGTGTTGACAGCTGTGGATGTTAGGGGGCAAATACATTATGTTGACATCCAGGGAGCCGGTCAATAGACTGATAACGACATATTCCTAAGCACATGGTCAGTTCACACGCGCCGGGCCAGCGCGGGAAGGCGACATGTCCCATCAGGACAGTGTATTGAACTGAATGTTATCAAAATATTTTCTCACATCGGTCTTGCTATAGGCATTTAGTGTTGAGCGCTCGAAAACAAGTCTGCCACTTGAGTATACATACGTACATACCTGTGTAATAGTGACGCCCTGGGGTATACCGTCAACCACGTTATCAATCACCCTAGAGGCAGGTGCGATAAATGCTAAGTGAGACGCACAGAGGGCATAAACCAGGTAGGCCCTCGGTGAAGGTTTTTCCGTGGGCGTTTTGTTGGGACCCAAATGAGTTTTCTTTAGATATGCTCGTAGGGAAACTTTCGTGAATTACGTGAATAAAGAAGCTGAGAATATGCACATTTACGACAAGGGTTTCCAATCTGATCGCATACAAGCAATCGGTTAGAATGATGGATGATTCTATGCCATAAGCACGCGTTTTTCTGGGCAGCATACACTAAAAAATAATCTGTTAATTTGAACAGGAAGTGTGTTGTCTGAGCGATGCTAGGATGTGTTATCTTATCACAACAACGTGTGATATTAAACACAATCGTTTTGTTGAATTAATGAAATATGTGAGCTATACTTAACAAAATGACCTGTTGCAATAACAGAATACGTTCTAGCATCAGTTAGACAACAGACTTTTATTAAATTTAACAGATTATTTTTTTTGAGAAGATATGGAACTTTTCCTTTCGCTTCACATGACTTCTTGATATTACAATTCACGCTCAGAAGCCTTAAACGCCAGCATGTTCAAATTGTAAGACAGAAGAAAATGTCAAAAAGATACAAACGCTTTTCCTACCACTGCAAAGTTAATTACAAGTACTCAGTATCACTGTGTCTCCCCCTTTATCTATGAATGACTTCAACGGGCAGATGGCGCAGTTTTATTAAACTTCTATTGATTTGCAACTGACACGAGGACACGAAAATTGGACTAAACCTACACTAGAGCTTCAACGTGTTGTAATGTTTTTATTTACGCGATAGTCACCGGTGTCATGAGCTAAGGAAACCAGAATGCACGGAGTAAACCAGAGACCTTTGGTCTGTCACTGGCAAGCTCTGAGACGTGTATCATATATCAAACTGGGGGCCTCCGTGGCCTCCTCTCATCAATGCGGTCGCTATGAGTTCAGGTCCAACCCATGCTGGCTGCCTCTCCGGCCGCAAGTTTTCTCCAAGAAAACCTGTGGATTATCGTGGGTTTCCCCTGGGGTCTGTCCTGTGCCCCCCCCAACCATAATGCTGGCCGCCGTGATATAAGTGAAATATCCTTGAGTACGGAATATAAATAAAGAAACAACTATATCGTGTCGATGGAAAGCAAGTGGTATCCAGCGAACGATACACAAGGTCACTCAAGGCCAGTCAAGGTCACTCAAGAGATGATTGCTCGTCAGTTATTACCAAGGCCACGTGGGCAATGGAAACAGAGAAATCTAGAAAATTACTTGTCAGCGAATGGCATTGCACTCGTCCAAGACCGTCACCAGACCGTGTGATCATTGGTTCCATGTCCAGCAGAGATAGTGATGTACGGTATTTTGAAGCATTTTGATGTGAAACACGAGAAGTCCAATGCACTTTGCTCGCACTTCACTATTGCGCAAAATGTAATTAAATGAAAGGTATCTACCAGAGTGTCTGTGTGGAATAAAATAACCTCTTTTAACCTGTAATAAGGTGAGTTAACCACACTAACCGCAAACTATGAACAAATAGTTTCTACAGTCATAAGTCATAGCCGAGCCAAGACAAAATACGGCCATTATAATTTTTCCTGTTTAATAATTATTTAACGTTATTGCTTTGTCTGATAGTTCATATAAAAATAAAATCATTTAAATATTTCACATTTTACAGACATTGGAATTTATGATAGTCGCATGATCTGTAAGGTTGCAGATTTGATGTGAATGAAAACGCTGTTTTTAAAAATGTTACGATGCCATATTTATTCTTTGCATTAACTTCAGTGTTTGTATACAATAACTGAAATATTGCTTACCTAGCGTAAACCATACTTATTTATTAACTCACTAATTTATTTTATCTCACTCATTTATTTTTACTCGGGCGTTTACCGCTGTGTTAATGCACTCCCCCTTCGTATTGATACACCACTTCGAAATGGAAGCAAAATCTCTGTGAGCAAATCTCGACAATGCTTCCAGAGTAAGCCCATACTGTAATAGCCGGCCCGGTACTACCAATTTATGTAACAATTTCCTCTTATCAGTGAGTATTTTCATGATGGTCGTAGAATTAATAATCATGCCACCCCCTGTGGGATTTGCGGGGTGAGTTTTAGAGGGTTTAAAAATTTTTTCTGCTTGTGGTTGTGATTTGAGATATGATCATTCTCATGTTGAAAGCTCATGTTATTATTGACAGGACATAGCTGAATTCATAATCACGCGATCCTTAAAAACCTCCCAAAATGATACCCACATACAGAAACCATCTCTTCATGCATTTAATAAGTTCAAAATATTCAGTTGATACCCCGAAAAATTGAATGTTAACATCAGTTATGATGACAAACAAACTGATGTATCATACAATAACCCAAAATATAGTCTAATTGAAATTATTTGTTTAAACCAACCAGAAACAACAATCGGTGTGAACCTGGAACAGAATGATGAGAGAAAAATGAATGTACGAATGTGACCTCGTCATCCCCCAGCATATGTGGTATTCAGGAAACATTTTTCCCTTCCATATCCACGTCTGCGGACAGAAAATGCCTACGAATGGCTTCTGCTATGACCTTCTGTGAGCTCTGAGCTCAGTGTTAGTTGCAAAATGTATCATTATTCAAAGTAATTAATATATACAATTCTTTTAATAAGTTTTTAAAGCTTCCATAACAAGGAGTTTTCAAAGTTCTGTGCGGTAGATCCAGGGTCAATCCTGGGTCGAGGAAGTTGTAACTTCCTCGCTTGGCGTTCAGCATGAAGGGGATAGTGCAACAACTGGTTTACTCGTATCAGTATAATGGCTCGGGCGGGGCGGCTTACTTGCCTTCGGTAAGGCGTTTCAGTGAAGCAGCACTAGATAAAAGAGCGGTGGAAATGCGTCCTGCAACAAGGAGGCTTATTACATGCACTCTAAGGATTCCTTCGTCGTCATATGACTGAAAGGTACGACGTTAAACCCACTCACTCACTCAAAGTTCTGTTGCTTCCATTGTTCTCGGACCGGCCCGGATAGCACAGTTGGTAGAGCGTCCGCTTCGGGACCGGTAGATCCAGGATCAATCCTTGATTGAGTCACACCTAAGACTTTAAAAGAGGAAATTGTAACTTCCTCGCTTGGCGTTTAGCATGAAGGGGATAGTGCAACGACTGGTTGACCCGTATCAGTATAATGGCTCGGGCCGCGCGGCTTACTTGCCTTCGGTAAGTCGTCTCGGTGAAGCAGCACTAAATAAAAGAGCGGTGGAAATCCGTCCTGCAACAAGGAGGCACATTACACGTACATGCACCCTAATGATTCCTTCGTCGTCATATGACTGAAAAATTGTTGAGTACGAGCACTCCAAGCTCCAAACCCCAAGCACTCACTCACTGACTCCATTGTTCTCTGAGTTTTGGAGTTTACATGAACGTTTACTGGTGTTCTTTCGTGTGGTCTTATATGAAGTTCGGTGGAGACATCTTTCCCTCCATCAATCTGAATATGACACACCTGGGAAAGTTTTGTCACTAGCTGGCACCCCGATTACACTCCAATTTCTTCCATTTATAAAAGTGTTGTAAGTATTCATAAGCATTTAACAACCTTCAAATAAATACAGAAATATATATTTTTGAAGCTAATGTAAATTGGTCTCGGCCTTAACCAAGCAGTTGTTGGAACACACGTTGTGGTTGAAAATACACAAGGGACGTAAAATACCACCAATCAAATAAATAAATAAATAAATGCTCATAATGGCTTTCTGCCTTAACAAACCGTTTACACCCTTTATTAGTTTTGTATCGTCTTGCGTTCATTTGAATTTATTCCGTTACAATATGCTGAATGCAAGTATTGCTGCTTTGCCATAGTGGGGCACCATGACCCAGGAACCTCTCACCAATGAGATCCAACCCATGATGGCTTCTTCACCTGTCGCGGGTGGGAATGTCAACTAGAAACTTGCTTATTGTCAATAGTTTTCCAAAAGGGCTGTGCCCGGTTCCTTTATAACATAATACTGGTCGCCGTCGAATAAATGAACTGTTCTAAAGAATGGCGTGAAACTCCAGTCAAATAAATAAATAAATAAATAAATGAATAAGGTATTTCTGTTACTTTTGTGCCATTGTACAAATATTGTGAAGTGAATTGACCCAGCCCATAGCTTATAAAATGTGTCCCATTCTGGGTGTGAAATAAGAGAGACGATATTTAGACTTAACGAACTTTTGTTTTATTTATCTGTAACTGAACTTTACAAACCGTGATAATTTTGTGTTGGATAATCCACCGGCATTGATTACGCAATTCTTTCACAAGACACGATCGATCTCTTTCAATTTATTCCAAGAACGAGATTATAATTTCATGATGCATCGGTTAACCTTCTGTTCCCGCTGATAAAAAAATCTCATCTACAAGTAGAATGTCAGATTTTCACCCACTAAGCACATAACATTACGTATTTATATCTATTCGCCCGAGCCAAAGAGCCCGCGACCACTACGGAGCCCTTTGGGAAATGGTAATTTTTCACTGGAATGACAGGTCCCTTTTTTCTTGGAACATTGCAGCAGGATCTACTCTACAGTGAAATGGCCTGCGTTTTTATCACAACCGAATTGCTCCACGTGTGTTTTTTAAAAACTAAACGCATACTAGTATCAAAAGATAAAGCGTTTACCACATTCACTAAAGCACAATTTTCACTTCATTACAAACAGTTTTGTATTTTATGTCTCATTTACCCTTTTCTAAATGTGTTACCCTTCAATGTTTTCATGATCTCTACCATTACACACGCCTAATATTAGTTCACAATAAAGATGCAAAAATGGGTCTTACTTCAAAACAAGCCTATTTGCAAACATACAGTATACAACACCTATCTCAATGTGTTTATTTCATTCATGAAAAGCCGCGTGTTTGTATTTTCTGACGGAAAACGGTTTCTCAGTTTATTCAAAAGTTATTGTTAAGGCGATTTATGTATCTCTGGGTGACCAACTTCGACGTATTCCCAAGAAAATTGGGAATTCGATAACGCACGGCGTATGTCTCTATAGGCTATATCACGTTTTGCTTTACTTGTAAACATGTCCACCCCAACTCCCTTCCATCCCTTCGAAAAAAAAAGACCAGGTCTTTTGAGGCTTTCCTTTTTTAAATTGTCGTCCTGAGCTGTGTTTTTAATACTTCGCCATGTACTGGTATTTCACGCCGGCCCCTTGGAGAATATTTCCCTTAATGCAATCTCACACTCCAGGATGGGGTATACGTTTTGTATTTATTAGTGTTTAATACCAGTTTTTCACTTAAAATGACGAAAATGGAGTAATGCCAGAGAATACCCGGAGAAAATCACCGCTCTTCACCGAATACTTGACAAACCTTCTGATATAACTAGTAATTTACCTCATGCATGTAATGCTAAATACATTGCAAGATTGTCTGATTGCTTACTCTGGATCCCATTTGAAAGCCCATTAGCTCTCTCAGCCAGGGAGAGTCGTGGAAGCCTTTAATTTGTCGTCGGTTTATCCCTTGTGGGATTGACCCAATACCAAACGTGTGGCAACACTGAAACGATTGCATCGGGTATGCGCGAAGTTTAACAGAGGCGTAGACCTCTATTACTAATAGGTCTTCCAGCCTATCAGGAAGATATTCTGTCCCGGATTTAGTGAACGTCCTGGTGAAGACCATTGGTCTGAAGGGACTTTGTGGACAAAGTAGATGTATATGCACATCATTATAGAGCATAATTTCAAAGTTTTGGTACATGGGACGTATACAGTGGTGTGCTATAAGGATACACGTTTAACAATAAGGACATATGTTGACAAGAACTCCCTATATGTAGCTAATATCAGTGTGCGAAGGACGAGCAAATTGTTTTTCGTATATACCGGTAGCCAACATATAGAATGTCACTTTAACCTATTTCTGTGCCGTCATAAGATCCCATACATTCAAAATGATACCCAAGGTAAATGAAGATGTGTGTGCTTCTTCTATTTAAACATTTGCGTATTTCTCTTAACAATATGAGGCGTGGTAAAGCCTGCTTGTGGCTAGGACGACCCACATTTTGGGAAGGCGACCGCAATCGCCTGACCTGAAAGTAGTCTCATCTCTCGACAGGCCGGTCCATTAGTGTCTTCCCGGGGGATGCCAATGACTTCAATTATCCACAGCGGAAATACAAGGCTACTGGAGGAAACACTTTACCAACATCAGCGCAGCTTACAAAACAACGCCAGTCACGCGAACGTCTTGGAGAGGCATTCAATTACCATATACACCAAAACCATAGCCTGCTCCACAGCTTTTCGGCTGCCGAACAGTTTCACTTTTAGCCACAGCTGTAATGACGGAAGATTGGTTTGAGTGAAGGCTTACACTCACGAGGAGTAATTACCTAAGACAGATAGTTGACATCCACGGAGCAGTTTAGAACCCATTTTGTAAAGCTTAGCTGGATGTACAGACAATCTAGATATTATGCCTGTCAAGGAACTCGACTTGAAAGCGAAACACTGCACATGTGGAGAGATATAAGGATGTAAAGTCGTTATAAGGATTGACTCATAGATCTGGAGCAGGGGATCGTTTACTTGATTTTAATTGAACAAAAAGATAACTGTATGTTCCCCGTATCGTGAGAAGAAAAATTCAAATACATCCAGGGCCTCCATGGCTTCGTGGTTAGAATGACTTATGAGTTTCTCATTGATGCGATCGCTGTTCAAATCCAGCTCCTGTTGGCTTCCTCTGCGGGTGTACGTCTGCAGTCTGCCAGAAATTCGCGGATTCCCCCGGGTTATGTCCGTTTTCCTCCCACCCTAACGCTGGCTGCCGTGAAATATGGGTGAAATATTCGTGAGTGCAGCGTAAAATATCATTTATACAAATCACAAGATTCTCCCAGAAAAGGATTCACAAATACGGTACAGTGGATTATGAGCATGTGATAAGCTCTTGGCGTACTCAATAAATGACAGAGGATCATTTGTGAAGAGAACTATGTGAATTCTTAATTAACACCACGACCAAGGTAACTCTACTCACAGAGAACCTATTCTGCCCACTGCCTTCTGTTGTATTCTTTGATAATATATCAGGTGATACATCTGGCATATTTGCCTTGATATGTAAGATTCTCTCTTTTCATGTTAAACGCTGCTTACAAATTGAGACGAGACACTAACGCATGGCATCTTTGTCAACTGGTATTGAGTCTAGAGCACACTAAGTCGGTCCGTTTTTTTCTCCCAAAATACTTGCCGCAGTCGTACAAGCGAAATATTATTGCGCATGAGGTAAAACACCAGTCAAATAAATAAATACAAGAAATATCGATTCCCTGAACAATGAATCAACAATGGGCGAGGAGCTAGTGTTCATGTAAAAATGCAAGTTAATACTGTGTTGTGGGGAATAAATCGGATATTCCTTAATTGCTGTCTATAGGACCATATTTCCCCGGACAGTCACAACAAGATTGGCAAATACAAGTATACAAGTAAACATTTTAGATTCAGATCTACCGTTTGGGTTAGTTGTGTTTATGCACTTGCTCAGCCCGAGGGGTGACAGCGAAAACTCAACTGACATTGAGTCAAAGATTCCGTAATTTCACTTAATACATTAAAACATTTAAGCATTGGTTGGAATTATTTTTTGTTGAAAATGTTTATAGAGAGCATCATGTTAAAGAAGAAGAAAACATAAAAATGCGTATTTCATTTATTTATTTGATTGGTGTTTTACGCCGTACTCAAGAATATTTCACTTATACGACGGCGGCCAGCATTATGGTGGGTGGAAGCCGGGCAGAGCCCGGAGGAAACCCACGACCATCCGCAGGTTGCTGGACGACCTTCCCACTTACGGCCGGAGAGGAAGCCAGCATGAGCTCGACTTGAACTCACAGAGACCGCATTGGTGAGAGGCTCCTGGGTCATTACGCTGCGCTAGCGCGCTAACCGACTGAGCCACGGAGGCCCCAAAATGCGTATTTGAAATAGATTTGTGCAGTGGGGATTTTTTAATCTTGGTATATAAGGTATTTCCATAATAATGTTCTGTAAAAGGATTTGATGTATGTCTAATAAATTTATTTGAATGCAAAAATTGTTGCTTATATCCAAATACCTCCTTTTAATCTGAATTGTGATAAATTTATGAATATTATAAAAATACAAATATCATCCAAATCCGGGTTGAAACATTTGTTGGCTGAAAAGATTACATGCTAGTGCAAATATAATTATTAAACATGTATAGCATCTTCAGTTTTGACATTATTACACAAAGACTGTACATATGAAGTGGTACCAAATACGCACCATACAAAATCATTCTCAAGGGTCTCTTTCACTTTAAAGAAAAATCGAAAAATAATCTTGAAATCACATTTGCAACTAACTATTCGCACTCTTTTATCTGAGCTTTATGTAATTTTTATGTTTTCTCCACCTATAAACATTTTTGGTGGAAATCAACAGAGGATATATAATAGTTTTGACCTTTTCCATACACGACTGATTTCCTTTTAAGCCATCGCTGAATGTTGACCACCAAAAGCACTGTCTGTTACTATCACTGTTACTATGAAATTAATTTTTCTCTAAGACATGTTAATTTTCTCTCACACGTTTTTCATAAATGATTACAGATATCGGTTCGAAGATTAATTTAGTTTATTCCGTTTGGTGTTTGAACCGATTACCGGTCCTTCATAGATCCTAATAAGGAATAGTAATAAAAATAAAGATATACTTTAATAAGCATTACTTTTCAAGATCAGTCTTACAATTTTTACCTTTGAATATCTGCTATACCGTTGCTACTATATATACTATTATTCGTTTCAGATGAGGACAGGTGGGTGGATATCACACAAAGTACGCCTAACATATTTATTTCAGCACCTGACTTTCTTATCTGTGGGCCAAGTTGTGTGTTGGTCACTCGAGCTGGAGAGACAAGTTCAACACTTGGCTGATGACAACAGGCGCCACGTTAACTATTTAATGTGAATAGTCATTACGAAGAAGAACAGTTTCCAAGCCAAAAGCCATAAATCATGGCTTCGTGGGCGATGTATGTAACAAGTGCAGAGACCTTACCCCACGGTGATCCATCCTGATTGAGAAAAGAGACCGCTTGCTAAGCTGTTGACATTGACAAATCTCCTCTCACCCAAAGACTACAGCGTTGTAGTTCCGTTATAATTAGGTATTACGCAACTTTCTTCCACACGCTAAACTAGACTTAATTGTATTTGCAATATTGAAAACTGAAAAAAGGTTGAATTCAGAAGAACATCATGGGAATCCACAGTTGTGATTAAGGTGCAAGATCCTTTTAATGGCCTGAAACTTTTCACTGTCGACGTTTTCCACAGAGCAGCAATCTTATTCTGTGTATTTATTGATTTACTTAATATTTGATTGGTGTTTTTCGCCGCACTCAGGAATATTTGGATTATACGACGGCGGCCAGCATTATGGTGGAAGGAACAGGGTCAAAGTCCGGGAGAAACCTACCAGATGCAAGTTATAGGAAGACCCTCCACGAAGTCCAGACGTACACGTGTGTAAATTATAAACAGGATCACGAACGAGATAATAAAAACTTTAGATTACATTGAATTGTTTAATGTCAATGGAATAAATAAATAAAACACCTTGGCTTGGTCAACAACGGTAATAAATGTATATGGAGAGCCGAGCCTATCCCCGCTGTTTAAGCAGCAGCGATTTCCGTACAACACCCGTGGGTCCATGTTCATGACCAATCACATTCATAGATCTTTCGTCGCACAGGGCAGACACGTTTTAACCCTCCAGGCTATTAACTCATTTCGGCCAGGTCAGCACAGACGCAGCTATCGCACAGAGCCAGACATGGTTTCCCAGTCGTGGACGAAAACATTTTCGTCTGAGCAGGTCGCTATTGCGGAAATATCGGGATCTGGGTCTTGTAAATGCTATAGCTATCTGATCACATTTCTGGAAGCATGAATTAAATGTGGTGATGGCTTTGTTTATTCATTCCCGTACATACATGGACATACAGCTTCTTAAGACACAAAACATACGATCTCATACATATGAGAAAATAAAACGTTGCAAATTCTTTTTTGCAGGTACACATGTATATTACAGGTAATATTCCAATACGTCAGTATTTTAAAATGTTTACAATTTTAAGTTTACAGCTGAACAAAAAGAAAACAAAGAAAATAAAAAGTTAAAAAGAACCCGAATCTGGTGCTTAACCGCACGTAACTATGCTGAGTAAATAGACACGAGATTGGCTAGAACTGCGACGAGCAATTAATTCGCGATAGAATTGCGCCGTTTGCTCTTTATGTATAAGTCCGACCTATCGTTAAGCATTTTGGGTCTCACTTTTTCCATCTTTTATTATATGGAACTGAAAAGTGGTTTCCTCTCACCATAATGCTGGCCACTGTTGTATAAGTAAAATATTCTTGAGTTACTCCGTAAAACACCAATTGAATAAATAAATATATGAAAAGGACATTCTTAGCTCTTTGTCTGTGAGTTTTTATTATATTCATCGTCGACATTAGTATCATCATTATCATCATCGTCATTAGTATCACTATCGTGGTTATTTATGCATTTATATATTTATTTCATTGCTGGCAAACCTTCCCACGAACGGCCGGAGGGGAAGCCGGCACGATCAGGACTTGAAGTCACAGCGACCGCATTGGTGAGAGCCTCCTGTTTCATTTCGCATCATTAGCGTTATTTTCGTCGCCATTGTTGTTGTTGTAACCCACTAGTCAGTTAACACAGACATTACCGTGTTACTCTGATGTACCCTGTTTGTATTCATGTACAGTATGTATCAATTCATCTGGACCTCCTAAGCAGAGGTATAAAATAACAAGCAAGGTTGCACCAACGTTTCAATTTGTTTATCTACACGTTTTTCATACCATACGGTTACAGAGGCTCCTGTGGAACCCATAGCCGTAGACAACGTTTGGTACTCTATTGTCGCTTTTATCGTCGACAGTAGTCTTGGTTGTAGTTGAATATCTGTAGTAATTGTCATTGTCAACGATGCGCTGTTATCGCTATGTATTTGTGCTAAGCTGACGATGGACCTTTTGGGTCCACGTTTTTCTCCACATTCTCTTCTACTCAAACACGTGATGGATAAGGAAAATATTCTTTTGTAAGGTGTTTAGCACAAATTTTAGTTCCTTGGACCTCATTTCTCATATCAGCACTACTCACCGAAGAACACACTTCACTAGAGTCTGGTGACACCATTTCCGAAATTCAGAGAATAGCTTTATAAAATAAAATTGGTTGAATAAATGATTATATAATTTAGCCGTTTACGAATATCAGTTATGCCAGATCTTCACGTGGTTTCAACGAGCCTTCCCACGACAGTTCTAATGGCTGCAATGCGTCAGTCCTCAGACACTGTTATGTGACAAATGTCTCAGGACTGTACAGTTGGACACCGATGATCTCTGTAATGTTTCCATATTCCACTTTGAACCATTATTCCGTAAGGCTGCAATAAGATCGGACTTACCGCCTTCTCTTACCTTATTATTCTCTTCTGTCATCAGTCCAGTACAATCATCTGGCAAAGCCTAGCTTAAGGCGATCATCCCGGCCGTATTACTAACGTCGGGTTCATACCGCAAACTTACTCAACGATCAGTTTGCTGACAGCAATGGAACTTATTTCATCGCTCCTTGACCCAGGCGCAAAATAAGCTAATATCGATTACAGCTTACAGCGTGTAGCAAGCCCAGCGTGCACTTCAAGCACATGTTGCTCTCGCTCGTCCGTAGGTAAGAACACGAGCAGATTGGTAAGAAGATGAAAGCCACAGATAGCTAGGAATGTCTGTTCGAAGCCAGCTCTTGTTCTCTTGTCTGTTTTTTGTTGTTGACTGGAACAGGCGAAAAATAGCTACAGGGCTCACTTCGGTTTCTTGCAGACTTGGCTGTGGCCCACTACAATCGAGCATGGCGTAAAATAAGAATAAAATAAGAAATAAATATAAAATATCTAGCTATTTGCTTGATCTAGCCATTTACTTGCTTATGTGGTATTCTTAATTCAAAATATGGAGAATTATACCTCAAATTCTTATATATTTTCATCGATCAATTATACCTCTCATTCTCTGACATTTTTTTCAGTCATGCCTCAAATTCTCTGACATTCATCAATTATACCTCACAATCTGACATTTTTTCACTTATACCTCAAATTCTCTGACATTCATCAATTATACCTCACACTCTCTGATAGTTCCAACAGTTATACCTCACACTGGACTACCTGCTATTACACGTGTTTTAACAGTTGTGCTCAAAGTGTAGTGATATCGTAAACAAATAGGTAGGTATATCGCTACGTGCCCTTTTATACTCAGTTTTTTGGTCTTTTTTATTTTCCATTGCCTCACGAGGGGTGACAAAGGTACACAATGAAGTACATTAAAATAGTATGGCAATTAGTTCGAAAACAATTGTATTCAGACCTGAAACATGATATGTAACGGTATAGAGGTTATATTCCCGAAGAGGGCCGTAGTCACAAACAGACATAATTAATACAGAAAGACTACAACATAGAGAGTAACGACGGTCTGATTGTTCGCAGAGACGTAGCCTGTGAAATATTGTCTCTTGCAACTTTACCTCAGTTAGGGCTTCATTCCGACTATTCGTGTAAATGCTAAAATAGAAGAAAATTACACACCCCCTAGCACCATGGCTTAAGCAGAATTAGGTAAAAAGCATGCAATGTACAAAACGTCACTGTATGACCTAGGATTACGCACAATGAATATAATCAACTTTATCATTCCAGAAATGGATAACCTGATCTTTACAATCTGAGCTGGACAAATCAACGCATTATGGTAAAAACCATAAGCTCTTTTTATATTAATTTTAAGTCTCAAGAGCCCTTTGTCGAGGTTCGGGTACTTGATATGGAACTGGAGTATGTACAGTGATGCCGTTACCTGTATTTATAACAGTTGTGCTTCAAGTATACTACAATTAACTAGTTGTGCTCTAGGTGAAGTGTCACCGAATCTAATGCGTAATACTTACAGCACGGAGAGTAAAATCTGAGCAGCGACAACAGTGTGATGGGTGGCATATAGGCGCACGTAACTGCGAAACATGGCCTCAAATGTCAATTTATCTTGGGGTTTTATCTGTCTCTTTATGTAAATGCTTTAATCATAAGAATAAATTGCATGCCCCTTAGCACCATTGCTTAAGCAGAATTACGTAAAAAGCAGTGCTGTTAATTATAAATCATTACCGGTCTGGAATTTCTCAAAGTGCTTTCATCACATTTAACATACAATAACATTAAAGCAAATCAAAGGGACTAAGCTTTGGGAATGCTGCGGTTCATAGAGGCTGTAGGTTATCCAGCATTTAACCCTAACCCTAACCCTAACCTACTACAAGACATTGGCTGGAAATTATTAACCCATTCAGCTGCAATGATACCGTAGTTTGTCAGGAACAAATGGGTGTGCGGTTGAACATGGGGCAGAAGTAATCAGCTGCCTTATGCTTCGTTTTTGTGTTTTGTAATCAATATTGATGTATTTTATTTTATATCTCAAGAAATAGCCCGTGGCTTATATGTATCTATGCTCGAAGGGCCATGGATTTTAATTTTCTCTTTTTATCCATCCTTCTTATTTGTTCTTATTTTCGTCGCCATTGTTGTTGTTGTAACCCACTAGTCAGTTAACACAGACATTACCGTGTTACTCTGATGCCATTGTTGTTGTTCTAACCCACTAGTCAGTTAACACAGACATTACCGTGTTACTCTGATGTATCCTGTTTGTATTCATGTACAGTATGTATCAATTCATCTGGACCTCCTAAGCAGAGGTATAAAATAACAAGCAAGGTTGCACCAACGTTTCAATTTGTTTATCTACACGTTTTTCATACCATACGGTTACAGAGGCTCCTGTGGAACCCATAGCCGTAGACAACGTTTGGTACTCTATTGTCGCTTTTATCGTCGACAGTAGTCTTGGTTGTAGTTGAATATCTGTAGTAATTGTCATTGTCAACGATGCGCTGTTATCGCTATGTATTTGTGCTAAGCTGACGATGGACCTTTTGGGTCCACGTTTTTCTCCACATTCTCTTCTACTCAAACACGTGATGGATAAGGAAAATATTCTTTTGTAAGGTGTTTAGCACAAATTTTAGTTCCTTGGACCTCATTTCTCATATCAGCACTACTCACCGAAGAACACACTTCACTAGAGTCTGGTGACACCATTTCCGAAATTCAGAGAATAGCTTTATAAAATAAAATTGGTTGAATAAATGATTATATAATTTAGCCGTTTACGAATATCAGTTCTTCAGACACTGTTATGTGACAAATGCCTCAGGACTGTACAGTTGGACACCGATGATCTCTGTGATGTTTCCATATTCCACTTTGAACCATTATTCCGTAAGGTTGCAATAAGATCGGACTTACCGCTTTCTCTTACCTTATCATTATTCTCTTCTGTCATCAGTCCAGTACAATCATCTGGCAAAGCCTAGCTTAAGGCGATCATCCCGGCCGTTCTTATTTGTTATAGACCTACGTTTATCCAGTTGGCTTATGAATTGGACTTCATGTGGTTTTAAAAGCCCTGTGTATTTGCCCAAACAGGCTTTGCCTTTGCACGAAGAGTATCGCTTACAACATACTTACTTGGGACAAATCTATAATAGTAGCTGTTTTGGCCCCTGTAGCCTATGTAGGCGCGTGCTTGATTTCTACAAAACAAGGTGCAGTATCGTCTTTGATGTATAAACAATGATTTAAACAAACAGAGGAACATGGTAGGTTTAAAAACTAGCTCACCTAGAGACAGGCATACCTCTCTGGTGGCCTAGGCGCTTCTTTTCCGGATCCCAAAAAGTCGGGGATATCAAAGGTCGTGGAAACTGCCATATATTTTGACAGATCAAAAGCGTACGTAATATTGAGATAGATCACAGGTTAGCTGTAGAATGCGGTGATCCCTTAAAATGGGCACCAACAAAAAATGTTGATTTAAACATTATTGATCAGTGCTGAATTCGATGAGTTTTGCGTAAAGTCGGACTCAAAGGATCAAAGATCACATCAAAATTGGCTGCCTCATGCAGCCAGGTTAGTCGTCTCAATAGTGTCTTAGATTGACTCACCGTCCAGACCACAACAAATAGCTGGCTGTTACAATGATACGACACTCGAGTTCTGTGGATTTGACTGCGGGATACAGACTCTGATTGGAACTTTATGGTTCCTGGGGAAAAAATGTAATCTCAATTGTGGATTATTTTCATCCTTCTTCCATTTCTTCCTTTTGGTACTTTGTTATGTTATAGAAAAGGTGTGTATTGGTGGGTATTAGGTGAAGTTTTCTTAGATGCGTACTGTTAGAATATCGCCAATATCCCGAAGAGTCATGTTTGTCCAACTGGCGCAATGGAAATCCAGCGAATGCTACTACTCCAAAAGTCTCAAACAGAACTTCCGTTGAGCTGTTCACTATGAAAGGATGTCATTGATGTTGCTGTTTTGTGGATGTGTTATTTCTGTTCTTCTTTGTAGAGTGTAGTTTGTAGAATGTAGTTTGTAAAGTGTCGTTTCTTGTTCTGTGTTGTACATCGGCCGAATTGTTTAGTAATTAGCACAGTCTACAGATCTTAAAAGTTACAGGGAGAAAACATCACAGGACACTCTGACAATTACAGGGGGTTATAGACCACGTCCATAAGTGAAATATTCTTGAGTATTGTGTAAAAAAAAACAACATTACTGTGTACAAACGTGTAAGGTATATAAGGAATGACCTCACTAGCTTCCTCTTCAGTCATATGTGGGAAGATCTGCCCGATTCCTTATTCCATAATGCTGGCCGCCGTCATCTACGTAAAGAATTCTTTAGTACGCCGTAAAACACAAATCAAATAAATAAATAAATACTTAATGAATAAAGGAAATAAATTATTATAATGTTCCAATTCACCGAGACAACACACCAGCTCAGTTTCTTTTACAAAAAATGTAAACAAACACAAACCACAAAATGGTGTCTTACGAGGAAAACATGTGATGGGGAAAAACAGATATATACCCCTCTCCTCCTCCTTCCCCCCCCCCCCCCCCCTCATCACAGAAAAGATTATTGACACTGGATGTGAAGATAATCCCCAGCGAAAAGTGTAATTTCAGGAGTTATGTCTACCGCTCTAAAGACTCCTCGTCAGTTGTTATTTGGCAAATCGTCGGAGTCATAAGCTCAAAGCCTCGAAGCCCTTTGGTTTTAATGACGTGAAATAAATTCTCAAATCGGTGAGCTCACGGGCTGCTGAAATTTTATCTAAGGCGGAAGAGTTGTAAGGGATTAATACTGGTTTCATTTTACGCTAGGTGGAGGTTCAGCAGACTCGGGAGGCAGTGTGAATGAAATGGTAGCATTACGGATATCACTCAGGATAAAGCATTCAAAGACTTTGCATTCCAAGCAAGCAGCAGTCACATTGAAGCGCGTAATAAGGTTTGAACTACCCGCTGTACAAATCAACGGGAGTTTTAGACATGTCGATGGCTCTCAATAAACTGTGCTCACAGACGGGCAGTGAGTGCACCCGATCAGATTACTGGTACAGACCGTTCATGATAATTTCATTCTCTATAGCTATCGTCAGTATGACAAACAGTTTAGGAATATAAAGGCGCAGCTTGTGCTTTCCTAACACACCAATGTATATACCCCTTGATAAAGGTCGATGTGACTTCTGAATTAATACAGTGGACACAGGCTAATGTGTTTTGTAGTGATAACCGATGGGATTGCACAACACATCTATGAGTGAGAAGTGGGTGAGACAGTGATTTATGTAACAGGATGGGGTCGCTTTGACATTGATTTATTTACTTATTTGATCGGTATTTTACACCTCACCTCAGGATACTTCAAATATACGAAAGCGACCAGCACTATGCTTGGAGGAAACTGGGAAAAGTTCGGGGTAAACCCAAGACCACCCGCATGTTGCTGGAAGACAGTATGATGTCCCGTGTCATTGTGCTGCGCTAACACGCTAACTACTCGGCCACGGTGACACTGAGGTCAGGTGAGCCCAAAAAGGCATATGTTTGATGTATCAAAACGATGTACCTTTCCCCGTGGAATTGATAATTGTACTCTTGTAGCGAATGAGTAATACTTTACAACATTGCCCCCAAAAAACTTCATCGCCAAGGCAGGTATGTACAAGAGACAAGATACAATTCTGAAAACTAAATTTTAATTAAAACTGCCCAGACAATTCTGATCCTGTGCTTCTCTGGAGCAGATTATGTATTTTGAGGTTCTTAACACTGTTGCAGGTCAACTCGGAACTGTTTGAATTTAATACAACGAGATAAAAAGTGGTCCAAAGTTTCTTTGCACTTGGCAGTTGTCACATAGTCCTTTAGGATGTAAATTCAATCTAGGCCGACATGCATACAAGGTACATATTCCAGAAGTAATGTTAAAAAGGAGCACATCAGCCACAGACAGACTTTTACAAAATCGACTATGACTTACTGCACCTCAGGTCTCCTGCCATAAAGAACAAGGTAGCTTTTAGTGCAGTAAGCAAAGTCTTCCATCTGAAACTAGAACTAGAACAGACACATGATGGAATAACTATGCCTCTTTAGCCAACCGGCTTCAAAATTCATACTCGAGTTTGGTAGGATTAAGGGATTTTGGCAACGGTGCACTAAAGGGTCAGTCTACTCGTACAGAAGGGTGATACCAACGGACGTGGAAACCGCTATATATTTTGACAGATCAAAGGTGTATTGAAATCGTAAAATATTGGGATAGACTAAATGCCGGCTTTTGAATACCGTGATACCTTAAAATGAACACCAATGTTGATTTAACCATTGAAGTGGCTGAGAATCCATTTTAGTCTTGGGATATGTAGGAACATTTAAACTTATGATTTATATACATATATTTTGTTGAGCATATCGTGTCTGATACACTTATTCTTTGGTTTCTCGGGTCATTAACTATGCTATTTGAAAATCTTTTATATTTGCCCACCAGGGCAGTGTCTTTGGACAAACAATATCACTTACAGCTATCGCGTTTGGGCCAAATCTATACAACCATCTGTCGTAGATCGTGTGCATGCGTGACAGATGTCTGCGAACAGAGGGTTATTAGCCATGTTTGATCTACGAACAATCGTTTACGCACACACAAAAACAATGAAGGAAGCCTGGAAAAAATGTCGTCTCATTCTAGCTCCTTTTACCTGCAGTGGGCTTTGCCTAGGTGAATAGTTAGGCCATGAAGCCAAGTTGTGTGAAGATAGCAGACAGTTTGTTCAGATCAAAGGCTGGTCGGTTCAAATCCACGCTTGCAGAAAATGAGCTCAGGAATTCAATTTAAGGAATATCGATCGTCTGTGTTTTGGATAAGCTACACGAAAAACTGGGTGGAAAAAATCAAAGAACACGTCAAATTGGACCTAATAAGCTGTCACAATGTTCCGGCTATAGAGCTCTTGTTTGAGACTCTCATGGCTAGTTAGCAAGATGGCTCTTGCTGCCTGTTACAGCACTAGTCTAGAAGTATGTTTGAAGACTATGTTGTTTCCCTTGCATTCCCATGATGGAGATATGACCCATCAAATTGCCGCACTCATCATTAAAAAATTGCAAAAGGATTAATTAAAACATCTCATTTTATTTAAAACAGGCCTTTTCATAACTCACGATCAATGCACCCAAAAAAATCGGAATAGCACATAAACATTCTTCAAATGTCTCATCATCAGTTAGATTCTGGATGATACACAGCTGAAAAATTAATGTTTTCAAAAATAACATTACTGTTTTATTTTCATTGTAGATAGCGGGAAAACCACGGGAACTTATAGGCGACATCAACTGAATGTGACAAATGCCTGGTCATGAGTTATCGTCCCTTGCTTTACCCGATGGATGAAAGAGTTCGTTTTGCTATTTCCGTTGATGTTTATTTTAGGAACTCACCAAAACTGTCTAATTCCTGAACCCCGAGTTTGTTGTAACCTAAGTGTCACAAGACGATCTCCAATCCCATTGTTGATGATGAGTCCACAGAGTTGAGCTGCAATTTTCACATGGTAATCTCACCAAAATTAAGAAATTCCACTCAATTTTGCAATGTCCCAAAGTCTCCATTGAGTATTGTTAGGCGCCAGCTTCACATAAAATTACCAAATGAATCAACTCGCAACAATGTGTCACCTATGTCATTGCCCATAAAACGGACAAATAAAAAGGTAAAAATCTTGGAAAATGGGGCTATTAATCCCCTGAAGGCATAGCTTTAGCGTTCTACAAATAAAGTTATGAACTCTTCATAAACACACATATTTTGTGTAAGACCTCACTCTATAAAACCAAAGCTTCCCGCTGTTCCACCGTCATCAGTGTTATGAAAATCGAACAAACCTACTGGTTTTCTGTGAAATAAAATAATTGTTAGCTATATCAGATTGCAAGAAATAGGACTTTACTTCCGAAGACCATAAAAGCAGTGTTGTGTGTTGGCCATTTCTTTACAATCGACGAAGGAGCCATAAAGCGAGTGGCAAACCAACTCTAGAGGATAGCACTATTCATGTGCCAAGGGTCAGATGAGGGTGAGGCGAGAATTTTGCTGTGTTGATGGTAATCTTGAGGAAATTTCCTACATGTTTCGGCGGTTGAAACTTTCAATCAAACAACTTTTGATTCACGTGCCTGAAATTCATAAATGTCTCGTTTAGCTTGCATAGAAAAAAAAAACTCACCGACTACCGTAAACCAAAGCGCCCATTTTATTGGAAAAGCGGGCTGCTGCTTCGATATTGCTCTTTCGATAAAGGCATTAAGGCCGATCTTATCTCATCTTTGAATGGGAAAGCACTATCTAAATTATCTGAAATACAAGCTTTCCTGTCTATGTGTCGAAACTGACATTTGTAAAGCAGCCCTCAATCAATGAGGGCGCTCCAGCTCAATAAATCGCAAAGCCAATAAATTCCCAAAACGAGGTATAAGACAAACCATTAAAGAACTCAGAAAGTATATAAAGCACGAAAATAGGACGCTATCATGCAAAGAGAAGCAATCAACAGTTTAAAGACGTTGGAAAGACGCAATGTATGTTTTAGGGGATTGAGTGAAATCAGTATTCAAATCATGTACCATGCTACAATATCAGTTGTTGATAAAAAAATATGTATTTCATTTGCGCTTTGATTTGCAGCTGTTCATATATACAAGATGAATACTAGTATACACCCCTAGCCCTACGTTGAGCGGAATTAGACACAATCATGCAGCAGAGCGCCAGAGATTCTGGTGTGTCTGTCCATATCTGTCTTACAAGAGAATAGTACTCACTGTAAAACTTAAGAAATTTGGAGTGAAGGCGTTTGCTGGAACAACCTTTACACACTAGTTTTTGCAGTAATAACTTGTGACGTTGATTGAAATCTTCACACAACACGCAGGATCTAACAAATGCTACAAGGCGAGACGTACAGGCCATATACAGAACCCTTCGGTATATTGCTGTCAAAGATAGGATATGTATAAATTGAAATTATCCCTCGCGGATCGAGCAGAATTAACGCACGAAAGCTGGTTTAGGATACAAAGAGAGTTTGACATACATCCAGAAGGATACCAGTTTCCGCTAGAATCTAACCATATACATCTAGAAAGACTGAAGTGTTTGCAATGGTGTTCTACCTTCATAAGCTAATAGGAATCTACCGGAGATTTTTGAGCAAAATATCGATCAGCGCGAATCTAATTGAATTTTTGCCGTTGCTTTGGAATACCCGTAATAATTAACTCTTACAAAATATCAGCCTCGTCCATGCGCGTGTTACCACTCTAAAACGATAATAAAGTTTGTAAGATTGTCCATTGTTTGAGAAAAACTTAGCGCACCGTGTTTATCAACTTTTAACATTACTTATTTCCACCCTGTTCCTTGACACACTTACTCATAAATACAACAAAAAATGAAATAAAATATGAAGACTCAGGTGGCATGTTTACACAAAATTGTCCTCTAGAAAAGAAACTTTGTAATGGGACATTTGTATTTTTATCTTGTTTTTGTAAAATTCGCCTAATAGTGATCGTACAACGATATTTTATCGTTTTTTGACAAGCCGTTCAGCTTAAAAAGAAAGCATAGCGCGTGCTGATGTTACATCGTATGATTAATGCTTTTACATTTTTGTTTGATCTTACAAGAAAGATAAACATGATTCTCGAGGCCCTCACAACTCAGAATAAATGCTGCTTTTTTAGGTTATAATGCCATAAGTGATGTGATTTACAAGTAAAGTTGTAAATTGTACAGACTTAAAAAATTTTGCGAAAGTGGGTCTAGGAGATTTGATTCGTCAGCAATGTATCTGGTACAACAACGAACGTGTGTGTGTGTGTGTGTGTGTGTGTGTGTGTGTGTGTGTGTGTGTGTGTGTGTGTGTGTGAGAATCAAAATGCCCATAACAAACTATGGGTTCCCATTGGTAGAAGACAAGTGTTCTCCAATGAATATGGAGGACATTTGTGGCGGAAGTGGTGAGCGTGTGGTATATATATATATATATATATATATATATATATATATATATATATATATTACAAAGCAACCTACTTGTAAACTTTCCCACATGTGGCGCACAGACTGAAAGAAAGATGGTCTTCAACAATCGTAGTACTGTATAAACGACCATCTTAGCTTCGTCGACCTCTTCTCGTCCTGCAGGACCGAAGAAACGGGAGAGAGGGGGAATCTAGAAACTCCCTGCCGAGGCCGGTATTGAACCCACATCTTGGTGAAACGCGCATTATGATCGAGCCAAGTTCCGCTCCTGGCTTACGTACATGGGCAAAGTGTCTCACACCCATGAAGTTCATGCTTTCAACATACACGGTGAAAAACAAAAAAGACTGTGAAACGCGACAGTTGGATTAACCGGTTTCCAAAAAAATATGCGCCAATTAATGAAGCAAATGAGAAGGTGTGATGAGAGGCTCCTGTGTCATTGCGCCGCGCTGGCACGCTCACCACCTCCGCCACGGATGCCCTCCATATTCATTGGAGAACACTTGTCTTCTACCAATTTGACATGCAAATTGAACTCTCTCTGATGTAAACCTTTGCAACACATAATTACAAACACATAGATTGTAATGGGCATTTTGATTTTCTGTACTTGTGAATAGATGACATCGTCGTATGTTAAAATGAGATATTCCTGAGTGCAACGTTAACCATAGTCAGTAATATTATCAATCTATTAATTGTTCAGTCGCTAGCAAACATATGACATGCAATAAAACCAGAGCAGCGGCTGTTCTCAGTTTACTTAAAGAGCTACTACAGTGTAAAGACCTGAAAGGAGGGTTAAATGATAAGGATTGAGATGGCTTGAATTGAACGAAGATTTTCTGTCGTTTCCAATTTTGCCTGCTGTGATGCCATGAAAGAACACTTGGTGTCACCCATTCCTGACGTTTAGCAACAAATGACGTGTCACTTTTAAACGCGCATGAAGTCATTCCAGCATAACTGTCTAACTCCACGGCACATCTACTTGACTCATCGTTACATACGGAACATTATCACGTCATAACAGGAAATCCTTTTGAACCCTGGTGTTAGCTATGTTCCCTAAGGTATCCTTCATATCATTTTAATATTTCCGCATGGCTTCTCTTGGGCCTGAAGTAGCACATTGCCTTAGGCTTTCATTTTAACTTTTCATTTATACAGAAACAGTTGCAAATGAAACAATCGCTAGCATTATGTTCGGTGATGTTAACTGCAATTTATTAGACGTCACTGGTCTAGAATTACTCACTGCACCAAAATGCTATATTGACATCACATTTTAATATACAAACATACACCCATGAATCGGGAAAATTGAACTTTTCTACATGGTTTCCTCAAGCAATTATGTTTGTATCTGGCCCCGATTCCAAAAACCAAATTTGAATGTAAGCGAGATTTATAATTTCATTATATAAGTTAGTCAGAGAGGTTCATACTTGTCATGACATTACACTTACTGTCAGATTTTTTTGAATGAAATCGCCACGTTGAATGTATGAACAGTTGTATTAAAGCGCAGTTAAGTGAGAGATATATTTTGATTACAGACAACTTATAGACCAGCATGGTACACAATCTGTTTACTGATTTAATTTATGAGACCAGGATACTTCTCCGTGAGTTTTTCGGCATCGTTGAAAGTTGTAGACTGCTCCTCCTTATGTATTTGGCTTGAGGTTTTTTTATTGGAGGTTCTTATGGAACTAATTTTGTAAACTTATACGTCCAGACTGGTGGATGATAGTGTCTGTATCGATGTCATGAGTGTCTGTATCGATGTCACGAGTGTCTGTATCAATGTCATGAGTGTCTGTATCGATGTCATGATTTCGACGCCACAGAAGTCAGCTTTGAAACGTTGACTGTCAAAATTGATTTCAAAACCTTCAAGCTACACAAATTGCTCGTAGAATTTGCAATCAACCAGGTTAATATTTGGATAAAATAGTAGAGCAAACTTGCCATTGTAACAAGATGATGATATCACTTGAAAGATTTCATCCAATAACTTAGAGAAGCCTATATTAACTGTATTAATATCTACACTGAAAATCAGCACGGCTTCAAGGTGGTCATTGTCTCTCGACTGCCCCACTTCCTGTCGACTTCTCCATTGTCGGTCACTGTACTTAGCCCAATAAATAGGTCATGTATTGGAGAACAGTTCTTGGTGAATATATACTGCGGTATAACATCAACACATTGGGACTTGGTGGTACATCGAAAACATTGCCACTCTGCCACCCACATATTTCATCGCTTTCATAACAGTGAAAATTCTTGAATTTTGTTTTAAAAATGATATATACACAATTTCAAAGTGGTCTGTTTGTTAATGTACTGATGAAAAATGTACTGATGAAGATTGATCGAAACCGAATGTGGACAGACAGTGTTGGAGGCATTAAGTACGTTAATACAATCGCCGTTCGGGACACCATAAAATGATTCTCAAAATGGAGAATTAAAAACAACAGACCTGTCATGCGCTGAATACCTATGATTTCATCTGATTGGCTTATATGTCATCCGGGCTCTTTAAGCTATGTCTGGACATGGGAATGACGAGATGATTAATCGGGCCTCTGCCACGGAGATAGCTGTATAAGTCTTCCTGGGGAATTAGCGAGTCTGGCCTCGACAGTGGATAAATAACCCGCAGTTATATATGACGCATGTCTGCACCAAATGTTACTCCAAGATCAGATTTGCCAAATCTGTCAGTTTATTGGATTATTTGACTACTGATGTGAGGCGTTTATCATGTAAACGCCATGAAACCAATACTTCATATCTGTTTAAATAACCTGGGACTGGTTTCGAAATTGTCCAATCGACGCCCAGACTGAAATAGTGTGTAGGTTTTTATGTGTCTGGTAAACAAGTCTTGTAACTCTAGCATAGCTCTGCAGATCTACACTTAATGAAAAGATATCTCGGTCATTTTTTTTTAAGCAAACTAGTTGAAAATTGTGCACCACCTGTGTCATCTTCTGAAACTTCTCTAGCAAAGACTTATTTGATTTATTTATTTGATTGGTGTTTTTACTCCGTACTCAAGAATATTTCACATATTGTCAGTGAGCTCAAAGTTTACAGTTTAGGCAAGAGATAGAGGTGTGACAGAGGGGTCATGATGAAATGGTAACTGGCGATAGACATAAGTATTAGGAGAACGGGGCATTTCAGTAGTAAAAGTGGCAGTAGGATTGTATCTTGTTATTGGGCACAAGGAATTTTGAATTGTAAAGGAACTGTGGTTTTGCATGCATAGGGTCATAGCAAAACGTAAGAAATACACTCTAAACATAAATGTACGTGTGTAAATACGATAATGTGCTAACCAGAAAAAGAAAACAGGTATGTAGAACAACTGTGATGGGATTTGGCGACTCGACATTATTTATAAATTCACATGGTATTGTGGAAGTCCAATTCTGTTATTATAATATTTTTTTAGGTTTATTGGGGTATGGAGGAAAAAAGCGCTGTGCCAACTAGGCCCTGTTCACACTTTTCACACACTGTGCTACAGTTCATACAAAAGTTTGCACAGCGGTTTTTTCGTTTATACCCCAATAAACCTAAAAAAATATTACGGTCAATCCTTATAATTTAATTTAAGGAATAAAAGGATCTTACCGGTATCAAATGTTTTACTTCCATTTCAAACTATGAGAAATGTTGGTCGATTGTTTTGAAGAAGGGAAAGCCGGAGGCTCCAGGCTACACATTTTATGAATGAGATTCTTTGAATGAAATTGGTGATCAAAGTTCTACCGTTACTAAGCAACGTCACGTGCACAGCGAGCGAAATGACGAGGCAACCTTTACATCAAAAGAATTGTGAATAACTCAACATATAGAAGGTGAATTCAGAGCTAGAGAACTTTTGGCGTATTAAATGCAGAACGAGTTGAATTTATTTCATGGGATGTATTTTCTAGGCGAAAAGGCGTTTGCACTGTTCATAGCGGGCTACTTTTGTTCTTCTTACAGCATGCCAAGGATGTGCGGAAGTGTGTAGGCTACATAAGTGACTTCGTCATGGCGGTTGCACGTGTAGTTGTGACATATTGATGCTATCTTAGTATTCGAACTTACTGGATGTCCAAGAACAACAGTTAGTACTTTAAACATCAAATGGAAAGTGATTTTGACCAAACTGGCTTGTTTTGGCGAGCAATCGCACTCGGATATGCATGTGTACTCACTGACCCAGGAGGCCTGCGTGTTTGTGATTAAGCCCATAGTGAGGTAGGCATTACTGTTTAATCGGTCTTAATTCATCCTAGACTATCTACAGAATTTGTACTGATGCTCCTGTTTATGGATGTAAATATAACACAGGCGAAAGCTGATATATTTAGTGTTCTGTTTGTTTGCACACGAATAGTATACACTGGAACAGCAATCTGCTCATACTGCTATGTCAGTTGTCGGCGATCAGTGGACAGTACCTATGCTGCATATATTACAGGGAGCGTGAGGACAATGAACAAAGTCCATGTAGGAGGCATTGTAGTGAGGCAACCAGTAGACAGCAGTTATATATTACCTAAGGTTAGAGGCCAGGGAGTAGATTTGTATGTAGAACAGGTTTAGTACTATTTGAATACCTATACATTATATCACACTATACTGTGTTAACCACTGACTAGGCTTTGGTGTTTTGCTAGAGGTCGTTGTGAGTTCAAGTCCAGCTCATACTGGCTTCCTCTCTGGCCTTAAGTGGAAAGATCTGTCAGCAACCTGTGGATGGTCGTGGGATTCCTCCCACCATAATGCAGGCCGCCGTGACAAAATACAATCCTACTGTCACTTTTACTACTGAAATGCCTCGTTCTCCTAATACTTATGTCTATCACCAGTTACCATTTCATCATTACCCCTCTGTCACACCCATATTGCCTAACTGGCAATATGTGCTTTAATTCTGCGATGTTAAAAACTACTGAGAATAATAAGCCAGTCACACAAGACAATGAGTATCAGATGGTTCACTGGAATGAAATCCGTTCTCAACGGTCCACTTATTTTACAGCAACAGTTATCTCTCACTAGATTAAGCTGCACTTTCAGCTGCACGGATAAAGGTAACTTATCTGTATTATACTTAAATGTTCGTAGCTTAAAGCATTTTGATGAAATAACTGGTTTTATTCACAACAGAAACTTCAGTGTTTTAGGGTTTACAGAAAGTTGTCTGAATCCTTCATCTCACGGTTGGCATCCCTTTCCAGGTTACACTACTTTCTCATCATCACGAAGTCATAGGCAACTTGGAAGTGTTATTCTTTTTATCAATGATAAAGTACAATTCTGTACAGTGAATAAAAAACCCTATCAGCTTCCCAACCAAATGATGAATATGAATCAATCTTTATTCATGTTGAAACTTATACCCCCTTTTATACGGTTGAAATTACTTATCGCCCTCCGAGCAAACATATTACTCATTTCAACGAGTCCCTCATCCCAGAAATTACCAGCACTACACAGGAAATATATAACTTATTGGTGATTTTAATATAGATCTCTTCAAGGCCATCAACATCACCCTACAACCGAGTTCCTAAATCTGATGAAATGTAACTATTTTTTTCTCCATTATAACTAAACCTACCCGTGTCTCGTCTGTTAGCGCGCTAGCGCAGCGTAATGACCCAGGAGTCTTTCACCAATGCGGTCGCTGTGAGCTCAAGTCCAGCTCATGCTGGTCTCCTCTCTGGCCGTACGTGGGAAGGTCTGCAGGATGGTCGTGAGTTTCCCCCGGGCTCTGCCTGGTTTCCTTCCACCATAATGCTGACCGCCGTCGTATAAGTGAAATATTCTTGAGTACGGCCTAAAACACCAATCAAATAAATAAATAAATACCCGTGTCTCTTCTCGGTCTGCTGCCCTAATTGACGATATTTTCACAAATTTCCATGAAGATAATATACTTTCCGGAATATTTTTAACAGGCATAACTGACCATTTCCGTACCTTCTGTGTTCACAAAAGTAACTCCGGCCGTAAGCCATCAATGGTATAATTCAAATATCGCAGAATAACTGAAGAATAAACGTGCAACTTTATTGAGAGTATTTCCGGAAAGAACTGGGGAACATAATGAGCTGGGAAACGCCTCGAGATGCTTCCGACATGTGCAATAGTACTTTGAGCTGAGTGTACAACGATATATTTCCTTTAACAGAATTGGAACCTCTAACAGCAGCATATAATTAAACCTAGGGTAACTTACGTCTACTAACTTCAATAATCATGAAATTAAACTTTATCGCGAGTATTTGCAAACCAATGACACTGTGGTCTACCACAACCAAAAAAAAACTAAAAAAAAATATTGAAACAAACTGAATAAACTTCTATCCACTGTCAGGAAATCCTACTTTGAAGGCAAATTTAATAAAAGTAATTATGGTAATTAAGGGACGTTGAAGTTATTAAATCAACGTATAATTCGTTCTAGAATGTCCTCACTTCCATACAATTTCATTTGTAACGGCTTAGAAATCCCTGATTCGCCTTCAATCTCCAATAAATTTAATGAGTATTTTGGTTATGTATATATATAAGCGTCAAGTCCGACATTCATATACCATTCGTAGTCCGTAAAGGGCGTTCCAAGTCGATAATCGCAAGATCCATTTCCAAAACAACGTTTAACACTAACTCCCAAGGACAAAGGTATGTAAGAAATTATACAAATAAGAAATAAAGCCAGTAACACACAACAGAGAAGCGGTCATCAGTTTTCAATGATGCCGGTCAGACAATGAATATTCCAGGCATGAATTCCATATCAAAGTTCAGATTCATAGTCCGTGAATGAGTTCCATGTCAAATAACAATTAAAGAAGTATCTCGGTCGCGCTTTAATTGCTACTGTTCATAAAGGCATCATGCTGATGTAATTAGCATGGCTACCTTTACGGTCCCTAGCCCCAGGTTAAGCGGTATTAGATACAGTTTGAAAATGACGAGTACAGACCCTAACCGATGAGATTGTGATTCAAAAGTAACGGACGATTACGTCTTTCCCGTTAATATGTAAAGATCTCATGCTACAAGAGGCGCCATCTATGATGTTACACATGACATACAAGATAGACGGTTACACTGGGCAACCAGCGCCATCTATGTTGTTAAATACCATGTACGTTGATAGATATGTACATAGGATAACAGCGGCGTCTACGTGGTTGATCGCAATGCAGCTCGCCAGAGATTCTGAACGCTCTGTCCATACCTGCCAACGAGAGTGTTATGCTCGTTGTAAATTTGAGAAACTTAGAATGAAGGCGTTTGATGGAGTATCCTTGACAAACTAGTTTTTTAACTAGCAACTTATGACGCAGATTAAAGTCATAACAATTAACGCAAGATCTGACAAATGCTACTAGGCGAGATATGTATACGCCATATGCAGGACCTTGTGGTATATTGCTATCTAAATAAGAATAATTTACAATATCAAAATTGAAATTATCCCTTTTGTCGTAAAGGCAACGTGAAAGGAGACCGTGTTCGTCTTTGTACAGATATAGATCCAAATAAGATGTACCATCAGGATTATCTGTTGTCTCCTTTAAATCCAACGAAGGCGGATAGATTCCTTCGCCGCTTCATCAATATGGGGATTATTTAACGCCAGTAGATCATAAATATACAGCTTGGTAAATGAAAAGGATCGAGCTATAAAGATATTACTTTTAAGTAATTCTGCATATAGTCGTATTCATATGAAAACAGGTATAGGTCTGCCAAAAGAGGAGCACAATTGGTACCCATTGGAATACCTATGCACTATTGGTAATGCTATTTCCGAATTTCACATAGATGCTATTAATGAGAAATTCAAGTAATTCAATAAATAATGTAACATCCATGAGTGGTAACCTTTATAAAGAGTAGAACTAAAGAAAGCCTTATTGCTTCTGACGTTAATGTAACGGTGACTTGTTTTAGTAAATACCGAGACAATTAACGACGATATTCTTTCAATAAGATCTTTGTGAGGAATCGTAGTATAGGAGAGTAGAGAAATCCCATGTGGGATACGTCTTTGACGGTATATGCATATGAGCATCGAGTTTCTTCTGCAAGACGTTTGGAAGAATCCACATGCAGTGACACCTGAATTTTTTGTTATGGCACAACAATACTTATTCCAAAATGACTTTACTTCTTGTAACGCTCTCGTAAGTAGGGTTGACAAGAGTTTGGTGGTACAGCTTCTTAAACCTGCAATAAATCGAGCCTTGTGTGGGGATTTATGCATTTTAGGAATCCAGTAAAGTTGTGGTATTTCTGTGTGACGGGTAGGTATATTTATGCGCCTTTCTTTAAGAAAGGTTTTGTGTTTGTTAAATAGTTCCTCCAGAGTACATGTAGTAGCAGAATACGTGGATGTCGTTGTAGATGCACATAGCTCTTGAACAAGAATTTGATAATAATAATTCTTGCAAATAAAGATGACATTATTAGGAGCCTTGTCTGCTACAGTGATGACAAATTTACTATGAAGGTCAATGAGTGTTTCTTGCACAGTGGGATCCTCAGAACCTGTTTAACTTTAGGTAGAGCATCAATGTCTAGACGGTGTATAGTTAAACTAACTTTCTCTTTGACAATCTCAAACCAATCGTTAAGTACGGAACAATCCACTTTCCCTCCCGTTTTGACCATTTTTTAACATACTCCTCAAGTGCCGAGATGATATTTTTTTGGTTTGATCGAATGTTGACATTTCTCTTTTCTCTATACTTAGGACCCCTCACAAAGAGATTCCTTAGATCATGATTCTTAATAATATTAAGGTCACCAGTCAGGACATGTTTACATTTGTCGTAGGTAAAAAATGAGGATTCACAATCACAGCTATAGCCGCCAGAAGTATACGTCGCCAAATCGAACTCCTTGATGGCCTGGGAATAATTGAAAATTTTGTAAGCGATAGGCTTTGTATACTCATAGGATATGCAATGTGGCTCTTGGATATTAAAATAATTAGGCACAGCACTACGAACATCAGGTTCATTAAAGATGCGTGGTAGGTTAATTAAATCAAGGCCACTGTCTAAATACTTTATCTTCAGAAAGAGTCGATCGTGTTGAGTTTCAGTTGTAGTTACAGGGCGATACAATCGAAAATACGATATGTCTTGACACAGACGTACAAGGTGAGGTGGAACATTAAAATTGTGTATGTTATTGGATACGTCTTGAACTACCTGTTTTAGCAAGTTCAATGGCAGTGCATATAATACTGTGCGTAGAGCATGCATGCTATTGGTGTCATACGACAATCCTACTAAATAGCTAACTGTAACGTGTTTGTGAATCATGTTTCTGTTGAACTTCCTCCTACCATGACTGCGAGGTCTACGTTTATGGTATTTGAATAAATTTGTTACGATGGAGTCATATGGTTGGCTAGATGTTACATTGCCGATTCCCATAACTTTATCATTCAACCCATATGGGAAGACTGAACCAATCTCTAGCATTCAGAAAAGCTCACGATCACGGATTTTACGTTCAAATTCGACATCTGTCGCATTTGTTGATGGAGAAACCGATTCTATTATTTGAATGCTGAAATGGTCCAAGTCATGGTCGGAGGCAGAGAAATGCTTGCCTATTAGCAATTGTTTCTTGCGCACGGACTTACAGTGCCCGTTCACCCGTAGATGTAGTTTTTGGGTGGTCTTTCCAACATACTGCTGACCACACTTCTTGCATGTTACCAGGGAAATACAATTGCACGCAATGCAACTTAAGTTAACGTAGGAATTAACAGAATAACATTTACCAGTCAGTGAGGAAATAAAAGTGGCGGATGTATCAAATGATGGACATGTAAGAGAATTGGTATGTCCACATTTGGAAATACTTAAATGTTTATATATACCGGATGATCTAAACAGGTTAAGTTACACGTGTTTACAATCAAGGTGACGCTAATAAATCTGGAAACTGTAGGCCAATTTCTGTTCTACCTGCGTTTTGTAAAATTTATGAACGGCTAGCAGCCAATATGATATTATCCGATACACAATTTGGTTTCAGGGCAAACCACTCGACCACTCTCTTCTCCTGCTCACTTTTTGCGAAACTTGTATCAGCAAAAGAAAATAAACTACTTAGTATTGTTACATTCCTTGACTTATCCAAAGCATTTGGTACAGCTGATCATGATATTCTCTTACTTAAACTGCAGCATTATGGCTTCAGAGACCTATTGCTTGCATGGTTACTTAAAAACTTACTTAATGAACCGAAGTAAGAGAGTGTTAAGTTAAGAATGCACTTTCGACATCTTGATCTGTTCACTGCGGTGTCCCACAGGGTTTCATACGTGGTCCACTATTCTTCCTTATTTATATAAATGACATCACCTGCTGTTCTCACTCACTAAATTTTATGTTATTTGCTGAAGATTCATGATAATCAAACCTTATAATAAATCCCATCTAGCTAATTTTCCCAGTTTAACTATACATAGCACCACTTTAAATCTTGTGAGTGAATTTAAATTTCTAGGTATGGTTTTTAACGATAAATAACTTGGACGTGCGACACCACTTATATAACTAAGAAAATATGCAGCAACATCGGTATAATTAACAAGATTAGAAACAGCTTAAATGAAAAAAAACCTCCTCATTCTATACTACTTGCTCATCTTTCCATACCTATCCTGTGCAAATCCTTCCTGAATTAACACGTTTCCAACTCATCTAGAGTCTGTACTGCTCCTCCAAAACCCGTTTTCCTCTCACCGTAATGCTGGACATCGTCGTATAAGTGAAATATTCTTGAGTACGGCGTAAAACACCAATCAAACAAATGAATAAATAAATACCTTTTCATACGGACGTCAACATACTGAACTAATATTTAGAAAGTAAAACTTCTTAATATCTTTCAAATAAATAAGTTTACCTCTTCTCTGATATCGCACAAGTCGACCTCAAAACAGTTTTATTTACATCAGACAATGCCAGGATAAAGCTACTTCACTCTGCTAAAGCCTAAGACAGACAATGCTAACCTGTCGTACAGTGTATGCTCAGATCCAGAATGGAATAATACAAGCAGAAACCTAGAGTATGCACAGATCTTAGATAGATAATGCCAGCAGAAACCAGTCATATGCTGAGATCCTGGTTGGACAATGCCACCACAGAAAAAAGTCATGGCTGAGATCTCTACACGGCAGAGATCCCGGCTGGACAATGCCACATAAACCTACCTTACATTGCTGAGATCCTGGATGGAAAATGAACCTACCTTAAACGGCTGAGATCCTGGATGGACAATGCCAGTTAAATCTTCCTGACATAGCTAAGATCATGGATGGAAAATGCCACAAAAACCAGTCGTGTGTTGAAATCATGGATGGCTAATGCCACAGAAACCAGTCACATAACGAGAAACTAATGCCACGGAAACCTACCTTACACTGCTAAGATTATGGATTGACAATGCCACAGAAACCTAAATTACATTGCTGAGATCCTGGGTGTCAATGCCACGGAAACCTACCTTACACCGCTGAGTTCCTGAATGGACACTGCTACAGAAACCTACCTTAAAGTGCAGACATTCTGGATGGACAATGCCACAGAAACCTGCCTGACACTGCTGAGATCCTGGATGTCAATGCCACAGACACCTAACTTACACTGCAGAGATCCTAGATGGACAACGCCACAGAAACCTACCTTACACTGCTGATATCCTGGATGGACAGTGCCACAAACACCTAACTTACACTACAGAGATCCTGGATGGACAATGCCACAGAAACCTACCTTACATTGTTGAGCTTCTGGATGGACAAGACAACAGAAACCTACTTAAATTGCGGACATCCTGGATGAACAATGCCACAGAAACCTACCTTACACTGCTGAGATCCTGGATGTCAATGCCGTGGAAACGTACCTCACACTGCTAAGATCCTGGATGGACCATGCCACAGAAACCTACCTTACATTGCTGAGATCCTGGATGGACAATGCCACAGAAACCCTGGAATCACCCCATGTACCAAGCATAGAATCCCAATATAATCATAATCACAGTAATGTAATCAAACTGTTGAGATCCTGGATGGACAATGCCACAGAAACCTACCTTACACTGTTGAGATTCTGGATAGACAATGCCACAGAAACCTACCTTACACTGCTGAGATCCTGGATGTCAGTGCCACGGAAACATACCTTATACTGCTGAGTTTGTGAATGCACACTGCTGCAGAAACCTGCCTGACACGGCTGAGATTCTGGATAGACAATGCCACGGAAACCAGTCGTATCCTGAAATCCTGGATGGACAGGATGCCACGAACACCTAACTTACACTGCAGAGACCCTGGATGGGCAATGCCACACAAACCTACCTTACACTGCTGAGATTCTGGGTGGACAATTCCACAGAAACCTACCTTACACTGCTGAGATCCTGGATGGACAGTGCTATAGAAACCTACCTTACATTGCTGAGATCCTGGATGGAAAAAGCCACAGAAACCTACCTTACACGGCTGAGATCTTACTATGATTCTTTATCGTACCGAAAGAAGTACACTGAACTTCATCTCCATCTTAAGAATGATAACATATGGACCAGAATATCAGCAAGTGTATGTTTTCTTTCAAATGCATACGCCATTAATAATTATTTCACCACTTTCCCCAGAGTTTAGAAAAAATGTCAGAGAATAAATCAATTTTAAACCGCTCAGAAATCATTATGGCAAGAAACAAATTAAAATCCTACTGGGTGATGATGTATCACTAAAGGTAGTTAAATGAGTCTACATGCAACTCGTGACATTTCAAACTAAGTATCTTCTGCGTACATTTTGACGTATCTGTACTTTGCACGACAGATGGGGCTGAGTTCCACAGTTTTCAAGTACTGGCTTTGACCAGCCGGAATGCGACATAAAAAGTGTTCAGTTCGTGACTAAAGTTGAGTAAATGTAAGGATCTGTATCCCAATACATATAAAAATTTATCTCTGCACCATTATCCAAATTACAGCAAACGTCATTGCATGGTTCCTAATTAATCTGTTACAAATGCATTTGGCTCTCAAATTGCGCAAAAAATAGTTCGATGAGCCACATTTTCTATTTTATAATTTTCATTTAGACCACAATATTAAGGTGAAGCGAAAACCGATATGTATGTCTCATGTAAGTATGTGGTACATATTTTTTTTTATAAAATACGAGTGTAAGGACAAATTTCACGTCTACGAAGGGTTTTCAAATGCACATTACACAAAAATGTATCCGGTAATTATCCGATATTATTTGTTCGCACAATAAATGATATAGCAATCACAAATCTTTAAAGAAATCCTTTAATGAACTTTGAAATCTGCGGGAAAAATCTGTCACAATACATTAGTTTTCATCAAAATGGTGGACGTTGCCAGAAGGTTGATCAGATTACCTGGCAGGTGTTCTTAGTTGCCATTTTCCAGCTGTCAGTTCAGAACTGTGGAGATGTGGATATATTAGCACCTGCACACTCGCAATACGCCATTGACATTTGCGTAAAGAGACTATGAATAATAGGTTTACTGACAGGTAGCCCTATCTAAGGTATGACTGTGTTTCATAGTTCTATGTTTTATACTGTATTTAACTGTTTCCAAACATCGGTTCGAAACAGCGAAACAAACTATGACGAAACAAAAATTCCCACTAGGATCGATTTGGTTTTACCCTGGTACCAAATTCATAATGGTTTGGATGATATCCTGGGTACATGCTGTTGTTGTCGACAGGTACAGGTAGTTTTCGCACAGCAATTAAATACATGGAGGTATGACTCTGTGCCAGATCAGAACTACAAAAAAGCAGAGTCATATTGTATGTGACTGACCCTCAGTCAAGCATATTAAAGTCACGAAGATAAAAATCTGATTATTTGGAATTATTACTGACCAAAAGTATTAAAAACTGGATCAAAAATGAAGATGTAGCTATATGTTTGTGCCGATAAACAGTTCGGTTTAAAGTGCCCGGTATAAATCAGCGACGGTTGGCAAGTCACTGACAAACTTTCCCACATGTGTCGTACAGGCAGGCCTATTCCTAGCATACTGGTAGAAGACAGGTGGTCTTCAACGATCTTTAGACTGCCACTAAGAATCAACAAACATTGGGAGCGAGGAATCTACATACTCCCATCCAAGGCCGGTTTTGAACCGCAAATCCTTCATTAGTGTCTAATCTGAAAAAAGTTATAGTGACAAGTGCAAAATTGGAATACTATAACTAAACTAACAGTTCCTTGTTCCTCTCTACGAATACTTTCAGACTAGCCACATTTGAATATAAAAGTTGTGTTAATGTACGTTTGCAACTCAAGTAGTTTATGAAGTTTATACTTGGACGAACCATAGCAGTTTAAACTTACGTTATTGTCAGTTATATTGGGTGACAAGCTCTAGAGACTGAGCCTAAGAATCGCATAATCCGGATTGTTACACACACACCGTGTAAAAAAAGAAGTTTTTAAATATATAACTGCAATACCACCCCGAAAAACAGGAAAAAGTAATTATCATACTTCATTATTTTATAACTAAAGGTGCGAGCGTTTTGTAGTCACATTATTGATACCAAAATAAAGTACAACAACAAATGCTTACACACACACAAAGAAAAACACTTACGCACACACACAAAGAAAAAAACTTACATACACACAAACAAAAAAACTTAAACACACACCAACAAAAACACTTACACACACACAAACTTGTGTTCTTTCCAAAAAAGTCTTGTGTCATATATGAACAATTCTGTCTTGTGCCGAATTAACACAAGGTTTTGTCTGTGCTTTATTATTTTGTGTACTTCACATGTGTGTGTTCGGGTAACACATTTCTATGTTGAATGAAACAACACAGGTTGATTTCAGAAGAAGGTTTTTTGTGTGTAGATCAAATCAGTGTAACTGCGAATATTAACACCATTCTTTTGTTGCTCTATATTTCTGCGGCTTGTGTGTATGTGGGTATTACCACGGCCACTGTTTATATCATATCTGATTTTGCTCCAGTTACAGCGTGCAGCTGTAACATTGCATCACGCCTAGACATTGGTGTATGGTAAAACAAGGCGGCGGACGATCTCTTCTCGAGAAAACGAAAATTGATCCACTGAATACAAAGAATTAAAACAATAGTTTTTAGGAGGGACTATTTTGCGGATGTACATAAACATTCTCCCTGGAAGCCTGTGCCTGAAAAGTACATTGAGGGTTTTATTGTTTTATGAAACATTTATGGTGGTGTTTTTTATTATATTGGTTCCTGTGGGCATAAAAATCGACAATGTCTCTTGAGTTTAATTAAATCTGCTGTAGGTTTTATCTCCAATATCGAACGATTGTTAAGACTTAAAAAACAGCCAGGCTCTGCTGTATCATGTGCTATGTGCAAGTATCATAAGGTTCAACTTACCTTGGCCTATTGACGTAAACATCATATGGGTGACCCCCGAATTGGTTTTATAATTGACCGATCCGCATACCAATTATAACCACGCATACCAAAAGCGCTCCCATTCAAACTTGTTCGCTAGAGTTATCGTGTACGGTAAAAGAGCGGTGTGACTAAATATCAAATGTTCTAATTGCCTGATGTGATATTTTGACATGGCGCTTGCCGTTGGCCACATTATTTTGATTGACAGTGTCCATCGGTCAATTAAGAGACTGTCCTTTGTTGGAGACCTATACAAGTACATCAAAAGCCGTGTAAATCGATATGGCATTTCATCTAACCTTTCCAGGTTTACAGGAGAAATATAGATACAGACCACAATTATTATTATTATCATTATTATATTCGGAATGTAATATCAGCTATTTTATTTCTTGTGTTTTTGTCATTATTAGGTACGGTCTGTATCATTTTTGAAGTTGTATGTCAAGTGTGGACTTGAGAGTGTTAGTAATAAGGATGCACATATTGTGAACCATGGGGAAAAATCCGCTTAACGGTTGTGATAGTTTAGAAGGATGTACAGTATCCCCAATGGGTTTTAGTTGACTATATTGTATTATAATCTATGAATGGAAACGGACATTCGTATACCAGCTGTCAACCAACATGACCGTTCGGAGTCAATAATCGCAAGGTCAATTGACCAAAACGACGTTTAACATAAACCACCAAAGGAATCTTATAAAATACAGAATTAGGACGGAATCAGGCAAAGAGAAACTGTCAAAAGTTTCCAATGATGTTATAAAGACCCAACAAAGTGTTCTAGGCGAATAAACGAAATCTGTATCCAATTCGTGTACCATTTAGTACAGAAGTTGTCGATTATCCAAGTATATATCTCATTTGCGCTTTAATTGTAACTGTTTATATATCCGACGTGGCAACAATCTAATTCAACGCGATGAATATACCTATTAAAATGACGTTGAATTTAGTATGACGTAACTTTATTTAATAATTTATTAATTTATTTCGTGTTTTAGGCCATACTCAAGAATATTTCAAGTATACGACGGCTGCCAGTATTATGGTGGGTTTCCACAGGGCAGACCTTAACATGGCTGGAGATACTTAGACAAGATCCAAGGTATTTATACCTTGGATACGGCCGGAGAGGAAGTCAGCATGAGCTGGACTTGAACTCACAGCGACCGCATTGGTGAGAGACTCCTGGGTCATTACGCTGTGCTAGGGCGCTAACCAACTGAGTCCCCCCTCCCCCCACCGCTTCCCAATAACAATCATTTAATCATCTGACCACTCCGTATTTTACGCCGTATTCAAGAGTAGTTCAGACAATTCACAGGTTTATTGCAGACCTTCATATGTACAGTCGGAAAGCATGAGCTGGACTTGAATTCACAGCGACTGCATTGGTATACAAACTTGAACCTAAATTATGGCTACATACCTAGTTCAGTTGTACTGTCACGAATTTGTGTCTAGTCCCAAACAGGAACCGTTGATGGAAAACATCTTTTTTAAGCATCAGACATGCGCCAGAATACATGTGTTCAGGTTAAAAAAAATTGCGGAGACGCGTCTAACGTGGAGGAAAAATCTATACAAAGTACACGACCAAGAATAATTTATCACTGAGAACTCGGGTTCTTCATGCAGACTTCTGAGTAAATCACAAAAAAGAAGATTGAGCTCCGGCTGCCTAATCTGGTGTCAGTGACAGAAGCGACAGGAGTGAAAGCCGTGTGGATGTTTTGAAAGTATTTCGATAAGAAAAGGAGTAATTCTTGCCAGAAGTGCATAAAATATTCATCGAGAAACCATTCCTGAGACAGATTTGGGATCAAGGAACCCTGCCTTCATGACGGCAAGAAAATATGCAAATGCAAAGATTTATTTGCGGGACACTCTTTTGTGAGAGAACTGGTTGTATGCGGCCTGAGTTCATACCCGCAGAAAGTCAATATAGAGAAGCTGTAATTCGTAACGTGTGCAATATAGGCACTTGTTGTATCTTGTGTAATCAGTGTTATACGTACCACTGTACCTTTATTTGATTCTAGAAAGCAGTCTTGTGTTGCTATTAATGGTCTTCGTAAAAATCTGTATTGAGCCAAAACATGTTTCTAAATCAAACATTGTCTGAAATGACGAAATCATTCCGTTTCATGTTGAATATAGAACTTATTCGCACATATAATATGCAGTGCAGAATCGGCACCATAGTTTTGTACATCATACTTCACTGATACAGCTCCTGATAGAGACAATCGCGACAAAGCAACAATGAAAATATACCAAACACAACAAAGCTTTGAAGGCCAGAACGCTGTTTCTACATAGATGTCAAATGATAACACAAGAAAAAGTCATAATTGCCTTGAGTTCAAGTGCCTTGTTATCGAATTGCTGCTACGAACAGCTTTTGGAGAAAAATATCAACTCTCATTCGCCCGATATAGTCCTTGATAAGGAAAAGCAATTTGACTGACAGATCCGAAAAGATATAACAACATTATTCAGATTGCGAAATATTACCCTTGATTTTATCGAAAAATCATATTTCAACTCGGGTTTTAGCACTGACCCCCTTCTCCCCCGGCCGGCATTTGTGATACAGCGGCTAATACTTTCTTATTACACCGTCGCCAGATATTGCATGGATTGAAAAAAAAAGGAGCGTTCATTTTATTATCCTCCTAAACAGTGATGTTTCAAATAAATGAGTCTTCACAGTCAGTATAAATTTCATGTAATAAACCGGTTCATACGTGCCTATCCGTGCGGGTATACTGTATATAGAAAGCACAAAAGCAAGCCTATAAGCGGAAGTTCATTTTCTAAATCACACAGCTGTAAAGCACTCTCCAGCACAGAGAGTAGGCACAAACTGTGCACTTTAACGTCCTTTCCGTTATGCGCAATATTATGTCGAGCGGAACGGTTAAAAATATTTATTTAGAGTGCATTAATGTGCCTCCTTGTTGCAGGACGGATTTCCACCGCTCATCTATCGAGTGCTGCTTCACTGAGACGACTCAATGCAACCAGTCGTTGTACTATCCCCTTCATGCTGAACACCAAGCGAAGAAGTCTTGGGTGTGACTCGACTCAAGATTGACCCTGGATCTACCGCTCGAGAAGCGCACGCTCTACCAACAGTACTATCCGGACCGGTTAAATAAATACAGTAAGAGAGCTAGACGATAAATACATAAATTTCTCTACATTATGTATATTTTCATTTAACGGTGGGAAATATTGGTCCCCTAATTCGGGCTATTTTCCCAACAATGTTGTTTTGAAACCTGTTACCGTTCACCTCAACAAAGCCGTTTGCTTTATTTTCGGGCTGACCGCTATGGCCTTGAACTAGAGGAAGCTCTAGTTTGCAGCCAGCTAGATTCACACCTTAGGTACAAAGCAAAGAAGTTTATTTCTACTTTAATTTTTAGGCAACATCCATAACTCTATATTAAAAAGAAAAAAAAAAACAAGCGTTGTCTGTATCCATTAAACTTGAGTTTTCCGAAGAGTCTCTCGTTAGCAGATAAGGTCAACCTGACCTTTTTGGTCGTGTTTTTAAGTTAAGATGCCTGTTTAGCAGTTATCACAGAGGACAGAGGTGCCTAAAAGGTGGAATTATCCAACAAAACAAAAAGAACTTCAGTCTTTAGCTCTACCAGCTGATCCACATGCACGGATAATATCAGATTCTTCTGAGGAATCCTCCAGAAAAACTTTAGCATGAACATTTTAACCAGAAATCCACCCGCATCAGCATCAGCTAAATATATATAACAGAGCGTGCTGGATAATGGATGATTGGATATCTGTATTATGTACCTGAACGAGCTAATCTGGCCATAATAAATGCGTTAACAAAACATTCACCTGTGGTAGCTCATTTGTCATCTGTATCAGTAAATTGTTTTGAAAAGAGACCCGAGTAGAAGTCATCAAGAGAAATGGATTGCTCTCCCCGTGGTTGTGGTGATTGGTGTCTTCTTGTAATTAATGTGATACGATCCCACGTTCCTCACTATGTGACACGGATTTCGTGTTACCTTTAAACTGCACGGTATATCACGGTAGGTTCTTTTATGGACAAAATGTGTTAGGATCGCTTTAGTCAGGACGTATTCTTGTAAGTACATACTTCAGTTACTACAAGGATTCGTTCTTGTAGGCACATAATGTGTTAGGATCGTTCTTGTAGGGGCATACTGTGTTAGGATCGTTCTTGTTGGGACATACTGTGTTAGGATCGTTCTTGTAAGGACATACTGTGTTAGGATCGTTCTTGTAAGGACATACTGTGTTAGGATCGTTCTCGTAGGGACATACTGTGTTAGAATCGTTCTTGTAGGGACATACTGTGTTAGGACCGTTCTTGAAAGGACATGCTGTGTTAGGATCGTTCTTAAAAGTACATATTCTGTTGAGATCGTTCTTGTAAGGACGTACTCTGTTAGGATCGTTCTGGTAAGGACATACTCTGTTAGAATCGTTCTTGTAGGAACATACACTGTTAGGATATTCTATAATGCCAAAAACACACCAGGCAGATCGTTTCACGTGTAGGGACGAATTTAATAACCCGCGAAATACGCCGACGATATTCGTAGCATGATTGCAGACACATTACGCGGATTTTTCCGTTGATCGTGGTCAGTAGGTTATGTCATGTGACTTAGTAAACCGAGCGGCGCAAACAAAATGCAAAATGTCAACGGTCAACACAATTCCACGTTGTTTGACAGGTCAGCTCGATTGTCAAAATCTCCGAAAGTGGAACGGGCACACTACTTGGAGTGAAATCCCCAATATTTGTTCCCCAGTATCGGACATGTTTGATACGAGCGAATTGCGGAGAGGACAAGGTCGCCTGAGATCTACAACCCCGCGGGCGAGGACACACCAGCCGGATTGTTAGAAAATCCCTCTAGTGTGTCCCCGGCTTTAGGATCGTTGTTGTAAGGACATATTCTGTAAGGATTGGTCTTGTATTTGCAGGTGATCTTTTCGAGAAAAAAAAGGCCGCGATTCCACTTCATACGTATAGTGTGTCTGCTTCAGCGAATTTCAACCAAACTGACCAATTAAGCAATACGGAATTGTGCTGACCTCTGACATTTTCTAAGTGTTTCGGGCTTTCCTATGTCACATGACATAACTTATGACAACGACCGCAGAGAAAATGCGCCTAGTGTGCCTGTAGGTATGCAGCGAATATCGCCAGTGTATCTCGCCGTCTGAGAAGAATCCGCCTTGTTTGTTTCTGGTGAAACGAGCAGCTACATGAACATCCTAGAGGCCGTTTTACGTAAAACATAACTACCATAACATCTTTTCTTCACTGATTAGTCGTCATGACGATTACGTTTGGTATAAGTTTCACCCTTTTTGTAAAAATGGCCTCTGATGAGAAACGTAGTTAGCGATACACGCTAAGGAACCGTGTAGTTCACCTTTGAGAAAGATAATACGGTTTCCATTTAGGCAAAAAATGACTATTCTTCCGGAACGGCCAATTTTATTTGTTCGATGTTATTGCCAAACAAAAGCTAAACGAATATTTCAACTGTTATATTTCTCGTTCTTGATCATGTTTTAAACCGTAAGCAGAGTAGCCTCTTCTCAAGGTTTCACGTAAGAATAGGCCTAGTCACTTTTTGCCGGAGAAGACGGTCCGTGAAATGACGAACGGGATCAGTGATAGGGAAATAATAATGCGGTATATAATGCCAAAATTGAAAGGGAAAGGGAACACTTGTAATGCGTAAAGAGGCAGTATCAGCAATAGGGATGAGAATATAGATGTGGATCAAAATGATATTACGAAAAGCGACACTGATAAGGATTTGTGTACAAGTAGGCCTATGAGAGAATGGGAAAACAGACAGGAATAAGAATGGAAACACAGAGAGGGATAGGCATAAGAACACAGACAGAGATATCAATGGGAACACGGGAATGTCAGTGGTAGGAAATAGGTAAGGGAGCACAGACATGGATATCAGTTGGAACACATACAGGGATAGGAATTGGGACACAGATAAAGACAGCAGTAGGAATGTTGGCACTGGCAAGGATAGAAATGGGAACACAGATAGACAGGAAAGGAACACAGGCACGGATAGAAATGGAACACTGACAGGGATTTAAATAGGAACGCAGACAGGGATAAAAAAATGGGAACACTCACAGGGATTTGGATAGGAACACAGGCACGGATAGAAATGCAACACTAACGGGGATTTGGATAGGAACACAGGCACGGATAGAAATGCAACACTGACAGAGATTTAAACAGGAACACAGACAGGGATAGAAAATGGGGACACTGACAGGGATTTGGATAGTAACACAGGAACGTGTAGAAATGCAACACTATCGGAGATTTGGGTAGGAACACAGGCACGGATAGAAATGCAACACTGACAGAGATTTAAATAGGAACACCGACAAATATACAAATGGAACACTGACAGGGATAGAAATGGGAACACTGACAAGGATGGGAATGGGAACACAGATAGACAGGAATAGGAACACAGGCACGGATAGAAACGGGAACACTCACATGGTATATCTGTATGGATAGGAATGGCGGCACAGCATAGAGACAAGTATTACTTCAAAGAAAGACAGTGAGAAAGTGTTTTTTAGTTATATTCGCTCTGAATTTACATGACCAGTTATGGGCAACTATTAACTGTATACAAACAGGATTTACTCAACAATGTACAAAAGATGTGGACAATATGGTGACGTTGTGTTTGTTTTAATTCTTGTATTATTAATCAGCATTTTTTTAGACCAACTGTTAATATCCAACTACTTCCTTTCACATTCAATTTTAATATAATAATTTAATCGGATTTGCATTAAAAACGCTTACGGCTATGAGAATCAGCTGCTGAGTATCATGCGCTGACAAAAGAACAAGACAGGTGTTAAACTGCTTATTAAATTACAAAAGCATCAATTTTAGCAACGCTGAGTTAAACACAAATCATCATGTTGGTAAACAGGCAAATGATCATCCACCTGTGACAAGGTGCTGCTTTCGAATCTTTAAAGTCATCAAAGACTTGCTTCTTCCTCAACGAAAGCCACGAAATTGGATGTCATTGTGAGTACACGTTGTCTTGCTGGAACATCGCAAATATCGTATGCCTTTGAAACTCAAAGAACGATCAAATGGTGGGAAGCATGTATACAAGCAATACCTGTTTGCAGCCTTTATCTTATCACAGTGAGCAGTAACCTTGACCAGAAACATTTTAATTAATCATATCGAAGCACAAAAGCATATACCGAATGTACCTTCTGAAAATGAAGCGAATTTTTGCTCGACTACCAAAAACTCTCAACATATAAAAGATAGTTTCACATATTTTCATGATAACAGGTCAAAATCTTTAAAGGTAAGTTTACGTTGTTGCATACATCGGAGGTTTGTACGTTCATGAGGTTTCCAGCAAACTTGAATTTTTTTTAAAAACGGATACTGTGTATATTATCTGCATGCAGGCTCAGGTTCGTCCTTGAAGGACAACTTAAACCGACCGATTACTTTATTGAATTGGCGTTTCATGGTGTTGAATCAAACACAGATAGTTTTGACAGAATGTTAATAAAGGGATTTCAATGTCCGGTAAAAAGTAAAAGATGCAATTTACTAAACAGGTTACAGAAAAGATCATAACTAATTCCACTCTGGATGACACACAAAAAACACTTGTGTTGTACGAACACAAACTGTGTTTTCTCCCACAAACGTCTTATGTCATATTTGAACAACTCTCTCTTGTGTTGAAATCACACAAGGTCTTGTGTTGAAAGAAGTGAACACAAGATGTGTTCAAGGATGTTTTACACAACTTTTATTGTGGGAACACAACTGCATATGCTATGCAAAAATTAAATCATTTTGGTTCAACATAAGTTTGTGTTTTATTAATTTGTAACACAAACATGTGTACTTTACATTTATTTAGCACATGTTTGTGTTGAGGCTTTTCAAGGCGGTGGGTGGTTAGCACTTTTATTGCTATGTCCAGACGACCAATCTCTGAACACCTTAAAATGACTGGTGGGTTAGTGCTTTCCTTGTCGTGATTGACATCTCGATACTACAAAATTAGTGCACCGTTACATTTGAATATTTGCGTTTAAAACGATGCAATAGTGGACAGACATGTCCGAAATTGATCCAACGATTGATTTTTACTTGACCCAACAGCATAAATGACCTGTTTGAAACCTTAATACTCGGATATTGCTCTAGGTAACTTTCACTCTACAGTCACGTCCAGAATGCTCCTAGTCTCGTCTGGTACGTAAATCTCACGCGAACTCTAGCTTTTATCAAGCCGTCACTCTACAGCCCTCGTGCGGCGGTTATTCTCTCGTTTTGATTATCATAGACAAGATGTCAAATTACATAGATATCTAATGTGGGTTGAGTAGCCTTCCGTGAGGGACATTGCAATTAACTTCTTTTCAAGTAAATTGCTGAGCCTTTCAACTGCTTCGGCACGTCAGTCTACATACGTCTGTGGAACGGAGCCCTGTCGAAAAGGGGCAAAATATTTTAGCCGTCATGTAAAAAAATTGTCGTTTCCATACCTTTTTCTACAACATATGATTAAAAACTTCAGCTTTGATGATTACTGTTTCCATGCGCTTTTTTGCAATATTTCTTTAAAAAGTTTATCTTTGATGATTAATGTTTGTACACCCTCTTTTGCAATATATGATGACGGTAATGATGAGAAAGACCTACTTTAAGAAAAACTGTAAATTCACTAAATTACACAATCACTCACAAAAAAGTCGTAAATAAGGCTTTCAGGACATTCTTTGCAAATTACCACGATTTCTGAGGACGGCTCTTACGAAGACAATGTACGAAAAATATGACTGGGAAAGCTCAGGTAGATAAAGATCACCAGGAATTTATTGTCTAAGCTGTTTTGCAAATATTTCCGTGAACCTACAGTACATTTAGCTCTAAGGCAAATGAAATGAGGTTACATGTCGCTCGATGTTGTTCAACCATTTTTATTTTTGTCCATGAGAACCTGAATGAGGAGTAATATAGCTGGAAGCAGCCCAACAATGGCCGGTGTGTTAAGGAAGCCTAACATAAAAATATCGAATTACAAACTGCGTAAAGCAACTTCAACATCTCCTTAATTGGTTTCATGTACGTACAGAATAATATATACGTTTCATATTAAACCACTTCGAATGCCCTTAGCTATTTTGCCAACCTCAGAAACAAAATTATGCGTCGACGAATATGTCCAGGTCAATACACAGGAGAGAAATTGCTTTAGCAATTTATATAAAAAATAAGATCATGTTTTGAAATATTGCAATGCAAAAAATTGGCGCTAGTCTCACACGCTGAGAAACGTTTTTATAATCATTTTAAGACGAGTTCTTGTGCTCAATGATAAAGAAATCGGTTGCCTCCTGTGGTGTTAAACATTTAGATATTTTTTCCCAGCGTTGCGTTTGTGTAAATTAAAAATGTTGTAGCTTAAGGCCTAATATAATTGTGATGGAACGATCTAGTCACATTAAGGTCTTTTATTCAACCTTAATGGATTGATTTAATCGGATATTCATTTTGACGTTGCCGTACTGCGGGTGGGGGTGGGAAGGTGGGGGGGGGGGGGGGGAGTTGCCGTGAGCTTCTCGCGTGTGGATACTACAGAGGTAGACAGTACGGAGATAAAAGGTACAATTTAGACATACAGAGTGCCGAGACTGACAGCACTTAAATACAGGTAGAGAGAGGAAATGCAGAGATTACACAGATAGAGAGAACACGGAGGTAAAGAGAACACAGGGTAAAGGGTAGAGATATAGTGCAGAGAGGGAAAGAGCACATGGCTAGTGTGCAGAGATAGAGAGTACAGGGTTAAACAGTTGGCAGAGGCAAGAGACACATAGAGTGAGTGAGCGCTTGGGGTTTAACGTCATATGACGACGAAGGAATCCTTAGAATGCATGTAATGTGCCTTCTTGTTGCAGAACGGATTTCAACCGTCCTTTTATCTAGTGCTGCTTCACTGAGGCGCCTTACCGAAGGCAAGATCACCACTTGTTGCACTATCACCTTTCTCTTTTAAGGTCTTAGGTGTGACTCGACCCAGGATTGACCCTGGATCTACCGCTCCCGAAGCGGCCGCTCTACCAAATGTGCTACCAGTAAGACACATAGGCAAAGGCAAACAGATGAGAGTACTGAGGTAGAGAGTGCAGTAAAGAGGTAGACAGTACAGAGGTAAAGAGTGTGCAGTAGAGAGGTAGGGAGTAATGAGGTAGAGAGTGCAGTAGAGAGTCAGAGAGAAAAGACATAAAGGCTGAAACATGTGATCCGAGTGAACCATATCATTTTGTACTCCCTCTGGCATTTTGGAGTATCAGTTTAAAGACTCGGCACAACGCTGAATAACAGGCCTACGTGCATCATAAAAGCTGTCTATCACTGCCTTAATGGTTTCTGCGCAACTTCATAATAGTCAGGCGCATGATGAAGAAATCACCTTTCGTTTATTTCGAAATCACGCTGCCACAAGTTTTACATTATTCAACATTTAACAATCTCAGATGTTTACTCCATTATAGCACTACACAAACGAACTTATCCTAAATCTCTGGAGAGAGTAGAAGTTTTTTTTTTTTTTCGTGACATTTGCTTTCAAAATTCTGCAAGGCTTTTTAACATCGACTGGGACGATTAGGTAGTTATAATTTTTTCATTTCTTGTTTCAGATAACGTCAGGAAAATAATTGTCTTCAGCCACGTTCTGCACGAGGAGTCCTCAAGTTTTATTCACACCAGAAACAACCGCTAATGTGGGTGATCATTATTTTCAGTGTAAAAGACTATAGTATAGAGATTCAAACCAAAGCAGCGACTAGAGTGTGATAGTCATGACAGCATACAGATGATCACACGTAACCGGCGAAAACCGATTTTTCTCTCATTTTGCCTCACACATGACTTGTAAATGCTTTAACAATACATGAAATCTTTTGGTTTCTATTTCATAATAATTATTTTAAGATGTGTCCAAACACAGAAAAAAGGAAAAAAAGCTTCTCAGCTCCTAAGCTTTTTTTTTTCTAAGGCTCCAAGGTAGCCTGCAGTCTTGACGCCAATGGTAAGAGTTGACAAAACAATTCTGTAGATGGAGGAGTCAGAATGGGGAGGTTAGCGACAGGCTGTTTCCGTGTTCCCAGTAAGATCATTGATGATGTTTTTTCCATCAATTTCCGACAATTTCCAACAATTGACGGAAAATATACATAGGAAACATTTAGAGCACGCGTAAGTGTATTTTATTGTTGCGTTGAGCTTAAAAATCATTCTGTTCCATTTTGCTGTCTGCCTCTACAGGGCCGTAGTTTTACATGTAGTATATGTATATGCATTGCTTCTAAAATATGAATTGACTTCGGTGAGTAGAAGAAAGATTCTGTAATTTAGAGTGTGGGAATCTAGCTGAATATTCGCCAAAGAAGGAAACTCCCTGGCCTTGGCATATCGATATCATGTCCATAATAATTGAAACGGTCGGGCTGTCTTCGTATTGGGAGTTGTAAACTTATAGCCATTTCATCGCCATAAGAGGTCTCCTGGGAGGTAAGGACTAGACAAAACAAACATGGACGTGGAGAGAGGAAGTTAAAGGAGAAGAAAACTTAAAAACATGACACTATAGGCTGAAAAGAGCACATTTTTTCTATCTGGTGGTGCTTGCTGCATCACTTTGCCATTTTTCCTCGCCATACACGTAAAGGCTGAAAACGGCAAAGCTGGCATAAATCGCTGAGTCCATCGCGTCCTTGATCTTTAACACCCTGTAATTTATGCTGGGGGTGTGTTGCCTCTCAGCCAATGAGATGCGTTAAAACTGCCTGCCTCTTCGTGTAAACTCGGATCCTACTAGATTTTTTATGGCATGCACCTGCGAGGAAATGCATACTCTTTTCAATGGTATTTGATTGATATTTAAATTTTCTTCTCCTTTAGAAAAAGGCAATATACTATAGGCGCAGATGTTGCTCTACTGCTGAGTTTAAGAATTTCAAAACGTGCGGTAACGTTGTTGAATCAAGTGGAAATATCGCCATGATGCCCTCAGGTTGTTTACATTATAAATATAGACAAGTACGCTTTAAAACCCAGCCTTTTCCATTTACTTATTTGACTGGTATTTTACATCGTATTGAAGAATATTTCACATAAACGAATGTGGCCAGCACTGTGGTGCGGTTTTTCCTTTTAGATTTAACCGTAAAAACTCTATTGTCACACCTCAGGGATCAGTATATTATAGGTACTGTCGCTTTCTTCCAGTAGACGTTCACTGAGTGCTCTTTGAATTTAACTTAAAGTCGGCGAAATTTGTGTCCAGTGTCAAGTCTAGGTGGCCGTGGTGGTTAGCACGCCAGCGCGGCGCAATGACCGAGGAGTCTCTCACCAAGCCCATGTTGGCTTCCTCTCCTGCCGTACGTAGAAATGTCTTCCGGCAACCTGCAGATAGTCGTGGGTTTCCCCCGGGCTCTGCCCGGTTTCCTCCCACCATAATGATCTACACGTTTACCCTATAAACTCAGACGATAGCTAGTGTTGCATATGAATAAAAAACAATGAACTTAATTGTTCAAGATGTCCCACATCCTGCCAGACTAGACCTATCGCACTCGTATATCTAAAAACACCTTGCATTATTAAAGATGTACTGCGTAATTTTCATGTTCCACATGGTCCAAAAAAATATTCGGCTGCACGTCACCATAGCCCAGACGCATAAATCGAAATAAATTTCATTAACTACTTAACAAGTCGACCTGGACATCTGTACCCGTCCCACGTGTTTTTTTTCTGTCTGCTGATTTGTTTTCTGTAGTAGCATTTTTTTCCGGCTCTCTCTTGACATAGTGAGTCCTTGAGAATCTTTCACACCTGGTAAATTGGGTTGGGGCCGAGGTAGAAGGATCAGTTTATCCCAGGCTGACGGATGACATATGTCTCTGCAAGTCCCTCGGAATATAAAAAAAATCCCAGACAGTAGGGTCTTGACCAACGATTGGAATAGCTGAGTGTTTGTAGATTACTGTAAGCTTTAAGACGAATATCCGTTCTTTGCGTGCACAGAAATGTCTGTAATAGACGATATTACAAGAATTTTACCCCAAAAATTTACCATGTTTTAATCATCAGTTCACAACGATGGAAATAATGGCAAATATCTACTGGGCTCTACAGAAAAACACAGGGGAGGCTGTAGGACACTATGATTTTACAATTACATTCAATTTTCACTCAAAACGAGTAAGAAAGAAAAAATATCCAATTTTGGCTTTAATATTCCTAAGAACTTGTCATTCCTTATCCATTCAGAATTGACATCAATATTGTTCCCCGTTATACTGATTGTGCAGGCGTAGGCTATGTGTTCAGAATTCTAATGGTATAGAAAAAGGACAATAATATATTTTGGCAATGAGCTACCTTCTATAGAACAGTGAGTGAGTGAGTGCTTGGGGTTTAACGTCGTACTCAACAATTTTTCAGTCATATGACGACGAAGGAATCACTAGGGTGCATGTACGTGTAATGTGCCTCCCCGCCCGAGCCATTATACTGATGCGGGTCAACCAGTCGTTGCACTATCCCCTTCATGCTGAACGCCAAGCGAGGAAGTTACAACTTCCTCTTTTAAAGTCTTAGGTGTGACTCGATCAAGGATTGATCCTGGACCTACCAGTCCCGAAGCGGACGCTCTACCAACTGTGCTATCCGGGCCGGTCCTATAGAACAGTATTAATGGTTTTGTCAACAAGGGTGTTCAGTTGTATTGTTGAGCAAAGACCATATAAAGTATAGACCGTTGATTTACTAATACATGACCTTTAAGCCATCGGCCAATTAGATTCTACAGGATCGATAGACAACATTTATTATTTTTTAAGTATCGTAAGTGTTTCCTTCGTTAGTTTTTAGCCGTCCAAGGATGGCGGAAGAAACCGTCAGTCAGGGAAGCCTTGTGCCAATTAACAGATTGGGTATACTTCCATTCCGAGGTGCTGCGTCGATTTGTGAACAGCTACGAATCATTATGTGTGTAGTTAACATTCTGTATTGACCATAAGTCGGTTTGTCTCAGGATAAGAAGATAATTTACCAGGATCCTGTGCCCCGTTTCACAAAGCTCACGTAGTGCTACGTCCATGTGGCTACCATTGTGACATAATACCTACAGTACTGGTCGCCATGGACGTAGTTACATGCACATAACGCTACGAACGCTCCGTGAGGTGGGCCTCTTACATCTGCCCAACGTAAGGTGACAAGAATTTGGACATGAACAATGAGGTATGATATGACGCATCCTTAAAAACAGCAGATTTTTAATATAGTATTTATATGAAGACTGATTATTTTTGAAAAAAGTCGGACAGTTGTCGCCTTTGGTCGACCTGAATCTCATGGCAATGTGCCTAGAATCTGCGTTAACCACTAATTGTGAGACTTGTAACCTACGTTACACAAAAGTATTGTGGCATACCCCAATATGCCACTGGCGCGTAAACGTTCTTAACGTGACAGACCCCACATAAGGAACCAGTTTTTGGATTTGTTTTTCAAGATGGCGACAAGGAGTTGACAGGGAAATTTGGCTCCGATTAACCCCGGGTTTGTGATGATTTAACGTTACATATGATCTGACATGGCAAACTGGGCATATAGATAAGTTATTACTTAGGTCTCCTGATCATTTAGTAATCTCCTTTTGCAAATGTAAATGGTCGATGTGAAGATTCTTTATTATCCGTATTGTGAAGCTATGGGACTAGGCATGTTTACACTATGGTAACAGCTACAGTATATAGCATATAGAGCCCGAGCAATAGCCAGTAGATGAACACTGAAGCGTGAGTTCGGGGGTCAGTATAACCCGGTCAAACCAGTTTCTCAGCGGCAAGTCCGCCTGCATGCGCACGGCTTTTTAGTGTTCAACCACTGTGCCAGGTGTCTCTAAACAACACGTCTATCACTCCTTGGTCAGATCCTTACTGAACACAACGTTGTGTCTGTACTTTAATATCCGAGTGAGTGGATTTATTACATCAAATGCCATCCTGTGGAAATCGTCAAAAAAGAGACGTGCGATGTCTTCTCAAAGCAGCATGGATGAGTCCTCTCCTACACCCCGGCCGACCAATGAAGTGGTAACTCGTCATCCTGAAATAATGGATCAGCTACAGATTATCATGGACAGGCTTGGTAACCTAGATTCTATGGTGACAAGTGAAACACTGGAAGAAAAACTACAAAATACTGAAGCAAAAATAGTTACAAAGTTGACAAACCTAATTGAGCAGCAGGAAGCCAGAATCTTTACTTTAGAAAAAGAAAATGATGCCCTTCGAGCAGACATGCATGAATTAAGCTTACAACACGAACAAGATCAAGAAGAACTGGCCAGGGTAAACAGAGATATGCGAAACTTAGAAGACAGGCAGAACGATTTGGAACAAGACTCTTGTAAACAAAGTATACGGATTTATGGCGTAGATGAGGATACTGTCACAGAAACAACTGACGAATGTTCCGAGAAAGTCGTTGACATCTTAACATCTAAACTAAAGCTGTCACTGACTTATGTCAGTGACATAAGTATAGCGCACAGATTGGGACCGAAAAGATCTGACTTAAACACAAAACCAAGGGGTGTAATAGTAAAGTTCATATCACGACGACTTAAAGTGATAAAAAACAGAAGAGCCTTGAAAGGAACAAACATTGTGATTAAGGAAGACCTAACGCAAAAAAAAAAAACAGGCAATTTTAAAAGCAGCTTCTGTACACCCCATGATACAATCCGTCTGGTCAAGAGATGGCAAAATCTTCGCCAAGAACTTCAACGAGGACGTAAGACAAGTGAAATCTACTGACTGCATAGACACTCTCATCAGTCTATCATTCCATACACCGAGAGTTCAAAGACCACGTGACCAAAGAAGTGGGAGGCCAATAACCAACTCACCAGCCCCTACCAGCTAGATAACGATGACTGCAATGTGAAGGATATTTTTTTATCTGATAACTCAGTTTGTTCTCGTAAAAAAACTCTTAGAATTAATAGGACATTTTAAGTTAACGAAATACACAACTTTAATGTGTCGAAAAAAGAAATAGTATACTATTCTGCACAATAATATCAGTGATAAATATGATGGGTGCGATCGACAATAGGATCTGTCAAAACCTATCAGCTTTCCTAATATGTATTTTATTCTCCAGAATCCACCTTGCCTTTATATTCCATTCTTGTGTATGATCTTCTATACTCATAAGTTATACCCAAATCACAACAGAACACTATATTTAGGAATTATTCCATGTCAGCCACAATATGTAACACAATTAAAGCAATGTATATACATATACAAGATCCACCAAAATGATGAGACTATACTTAAACATGCCTTATTCCACTGTTGTTGGAATGGCATGTGTATCCTTCTGAAAGAGAGGTTGAGCAGATGTGTACGTGTGTCTGTTTTGATAAGAAAGGTAATGTTAATTACCAAAGGCTATGAGTTTTTCCATATTGGCCGAGATACTGTTAAAACTAAAAAAGCCAAATTGAGTAATACACAGAAGCTAAGTTTTTTCGCCCTTTTCCCGACTTTAACAGATTACAAACCAATCTATGACTGATACAGTGAATATAGCCTCGATGAACTGTCGAGGATTAGCAGACGTCAAAAAAAAAAGAATTTTTCAATTATATGTTTACAGGACACCCATAGCGACTCAAATTATGGCGACATTTTAAAAAGGGAATGGGAATACGATGCCTGGGTAAGCCCTCACAGCTCTCAATCAAGAGGTGTAATTATATTGTTCAATCGAAATTTTGACTACAAGATCAAAGACGTAGATATTGACCCAAATGGTAACTATATTCTAATGAACCTAGATATACATGACATACCTGTAACTCTCTGCAGTTTGTACGGACCAAATACTGACAAACCTTCTTTCTATAATCATATTAATAATAAAATAAAGCAAGTTGGAAACCCGTCTGTTATAATCTGTGGCGACTGGAATTTAGTTATCGACCCTCAAAAAGACACATACAATTACCAGCATCTAAATAACCCTACGGCAAGAGCTTAAGTCTTGAATTTGATAAATGAGAATAAGTATATAGATGTTTGGAGGACAATGCATGAAAATGACAGACGATATACATGGAGACGCAAGAACCCTCCCCGCCCCCCCCCCCCTCAAGAAACAAGCTAGACTAGATTTTTTCTTAGTATCTGATGACACTTTTAATATATCTACAGAAGCAGAAATTATTCCAGGATACAGGAGCGATCACTCCCGCAATAACATTGAAATGTAAGTTCATAAATTGTGAATGTGGCAATGGATACTGGAAATTAAACTGTTCACTGTTAAAGGACTCAGCATATATCGATTTAGTCAAAAATATTATTGATGAAACATTAGATGAATACAGTCCTATAATATACAGCAGAGACAATTTAAAAAATATGCCTAAAGTTCGAATACAGCTTTGCATCAGTGATCAATTATTTTTAGAAGTATTGCTAATGAAAATTAGAGGAGAAACAATTAAATATTCGTCAAGAAAACGGAAAGAAGAAAGGATAAGAGAAACACAACTGGAAAAGCAAATTGAAGAAATAGATTGGGAAATTCAAACAAATTTTATCAATGTAACAGATTCGAAGCTAGATGAACTCAATAACTTTAAAATAGAATATCAAAAGCTGAGAGAAAAAGAAATATACTACCAGGCAAAAGAAAGCTTTCACCCACTTCTTGAGCCCATAAAAGAAAAACAAAGGCAGATATAAGAATTAAGAGGATTGGTTTATAAACAGGAATCATTGTGAAATATTCTCTGAAAAATGCTTTAAAATATTGGCATTCAATTGGCCACAAAACACAATGAAAGAGACAAGGGGTAAGAAGAAAAAATTACACAAATGTAAAAGTTAACTGGCAAGTGCATGTAAAGTCACAGTATCCACAGAAATGAAGGACTACAGTCATCAGTAGCGAGTGTGGCCACCCTGGGCATCAATGCAAGCAAGCACACGCCTCAGCATTGACGTCGTCAGTCGCCGGATGACGTCAACAGGGATAAGGCTCCATAGGTTTAACAGAGCTTGCTCAAGTTCCTGTTGGTTAGTTGGAGGAGGCACCAGCTGTCTCAAACGGCGGTCAAGGTGATCCCAGAGATGCTCAATGGGGTTCATGTCTGGTGAGTTGGCTGGCCAGGGCAACACGATGACGTTTGCGGTCTCGAGGTAGTCTGTAACAATGCGGGCAGTGTGAGGTCTTGCGTTGTCGTGTTGCAAGATCGATCCTCTTGGCTGTCGTTGGAGGAATGGAACGACGACAGGTCTCAGTACCTCATCAACGTATCGCTGGCCAGTCAGATTACCTCACACAATAACCAGCTGCGTCTTCATTTGGTCATAAATCCCTCCCCAAACCATGACGCCTCCGCCACCAAACGGATAAACCTCTCTTACGCAGTTTGGCTCGAGACGCTCGCCTCTTCGTCGGAAAACTCGAACTCTGCCATCGTTCCTGAATAGACAGAACCTGCTCTCGTCTGTAAACAGCACTCTTGCCCAGTCACGTCGCTGCCACCGACGTACAATACGTGCCCATCGCAATCTGCGTTGACGGTGTAAAAGGGTCAAGGCCATCCCACGGAAGGGGCGGTAAGGTCGTAAACCAGCTGAACGAAGACGACGCAGTGTTGTTCTGGGGCTGATGACATGGCCTAGTGCCGTCGACGCTGTTGACGTCGCCGTGACGAATCGGTTTCGGAGGTGGATCTGCCTGATGTAGCGATCATCAGCCGCAGTTGTTACCCTCGGTCTTCCCGATCTTGGTCTGTCTTGGGTCTGGCCTGTCTGCTGATAGCGTATCAACAACCTCCTGATGGTGATTTGGCTGCAGTTGAACGTTCTTGCAATGTGACGTTGCGAGACTCCCATGGTGGACATACCGATGGCCTGGTCTCGTTGCGTTTGCGTAAGTCTTGGCATACTGTTGGTGTTTTTTCGGTCACTGAATGTCTGCTCTTTCGAGCAAGAGTATTTATGCAACATTACCGGACGTGCATCACGAGCCATGCCTCAAAAGGACGTTTTGCATGTGGTGGCAATTTCACAATTCCAATTGCTGCGTTCGTGACGATGCGTTCTGGTAGAGGAAACGATGCAGTCATACACTAAGTCCTACTTAGAATCAAACCCGGAACCGCGCTTTTACTTTTTTTATGACAAAAAATACGGTGAAACCTTTCTTTTGCCTGGTAGTTTAGATGGATTGCTTATTAGGTCGAAAGCAAGAAAGATCGAACAAGGAGAAAAACCGACAAAATATTTTTTAGCTATGGAAAAAAGGAATTACACAAACAAACTTATCTTAAAACTAACACTTGACGATGGGAAAGAAATATACCAAACGGCAGATATTCTGGAGGCACAGATAAATTATTATTCCAATCTGTATACAAAAACGGTGAGAGGAAAAAAACCTAAGGGGACGTCTTCAGGACATAAAATTAGATAGACTCTTAGATGGTGATGCAGTTAAATTAGAGGGGTTATTGACTTTGGAAACAGTTAACTCAGTTAACAAACTGAGAAATATGAAAAATGATAAAACTCCAGGAATAGACGGTTTCCCTGTAGAATTCTATAAGATGTTCTGGAAAGATGTAGGATATTTTGTTTTAAGGGCAGGAAATGATAGTTTTTTAAAAGGCGAATTGTCACGATCTCAAAAGCAAGGGATTACAACATGTTTACCAAAACCAAATAAACCTAGAAATATTTAAAAAAAACTGGAGACTCATTACCTTATTAAATGTAAATTACAAACCCTACAGTGCTTGCACTGCAAATCGGCTAAAAACAGTTCTTAATGACATTATAAATGAAGATCAGGAGGTTTTTATTTCCGGAAGATGCATTGCAGAGAATGTACATCTAATTTACGACATAATGTTTGAAACAAAGGAGAGACAAATACCCGGGTTACTGCTGTCAATAGATTTTGAAAAGACATTCGACTCTATCTCTTGCGAATTGATAGAAGAAATACTGGAGACCTTTAATTTTGGACAAGATATAAGATCCTGGATAAAATTGTTTCAAACTGATATTTCTACGTGTATCCTCCAAAACGGCATTATATCCCCTCTGTTTAATATTAGTAGAGGATGTAGACAAGGAGATCCAATTTCTCCGTATATTTTTCTGTTATGTGCTGAAATTTTAGGTTCAATGATACGAAATAACCCAGTTATAAAGGGAATAAATATAAACGAAACAGAACATAAAATAAGCCAATATGCTGATGATACACAGTTAATCTTAGATGGGTCCGGAAAGTCTCTCTCAGAGGCACTATCGTGTTTAGATATATTTTACAAATATTCAGGATTAAAAATCAATATAGAAAAAACAAAGGCAGCATGGATAGGTTCTCTGTACGGATCCAATGTAAAACTATGTCAGCAAGTGAAATTAGATTGGGTGGAAAAACTTAACATATTGGGCATAAATTTCTCAACGGTGGAATTTAATAACATATGGAAAATAAATTATTTGGCTAGAATAGAGGAATTGAAAACTGATCTTCAAAGATGGAAAATTAGGAACTTATCATTGTTAGGAAAAATAACAGTTATACAATCTCTAGCTCTATCAAAACTAATTCATTTGTCCCTTTCCCTCCCAAACCCATCAGATAGTACTATGAAAGAAATAAATGTATTATTTTATAAATTCATATGGAATTATGGTCCAGATAGGACACAAAGATCCATTATCATAAAGGACTACTCAAAAGGTGGATTACGGATGGTAAACTTAATACCATTTGTGCAATCCTTAAAAATATCTTGGATGAGAAAATTGTTATTAGCGAAATATAAATGGCAAAATGTAAGTATATGTCAAAATGATGCAAAAGTTTATGCACACTAGGGGGTAAGTATATACGGCTAATACTAAAAAGAGTAAACAACCCTTTCTGGGTAGATACTATAAGGGCATGGCAGGAAATAACACACAAAAAATATCAGACAAATATTGAGTATATTCTTGATGAACATTTATGGTATAACCCAAGGTTTAAAGAACCATATTTTTTTATTAGCCACTGGTATCAAAATAATGTAAGGTTTATAAGGGATTTAAAAAATTCAGAAGGAAATTTGTTGACATTTAAAGATTTCAAACAAAAATTTAAAGTGAAAGGTACTTTCTTAGAATATAATAAGTTAATTCGAAATGTTCCATCCGAGTGGCTCACGATAAATGAGAAGCATGATGTATATTGCCCCTCCTTTCCATCGAACATACGGTTACTGACTAAACAAAAACGGGGAACAAAACGCTTTTACGATTTATTAAATAATGAGTTGCAGCAAAATATCAAAATCCACGAAAAATGGAAGGATACTGTAAGGTTAGATAAAGAAACGGATTGGGAAAAGGTATTCGAATCTGTTTATAAATGCACTCAATACACCAAGCTACGAGATTTTCAATACAAAACCTTACATAGGATAACGCCAACAAAATCTTATCTGTTTAAAATAGGACAGAGACACGACGATATTTGTAATTACTGCAGACTCGGTAAGGACACTCTAGAACACTCTTTCATTGAATGTCCGGAAACACGTAAATTGTGGACAGAATACGAAAAGTGGCCATCACAAAGGTGGAAAACTGATATTAAAATTACTCCCAAAGTCATTATTATGGGATGGAGCGAGAAACACAATTCTTCACCTTTAAATTTACTGACAATTTTAGCAAAAAGGTACATCTTTGACATGAGACGAAATGATGCCAAATTAAACATAATTAACCTACAGAAAACGGTAACTGACCATTATAAAATCGAAAAAAATACAGCTGATATATCCGGGAAAGGCGACGATTTTCTAAAGCGTTGGAAAAAAAGGAACCAGTTTCAGTTAAAACGATATACGTCCAAGTTGTAGTCGTGATTTACCCATTCAACTGTGTAGAAACCATCTGACAAGTTTAATGCAACATTTTGAACTGCATCTCCTGACCAGATTCGTGGTAACCAGCACAAGATGGGTTGTGCCAGTATAACCATATATTTGAGGAAGAAAATGCTACTCATGTCGAGCAGAATTCCGTAGTGAGCTTGTTTCTGACAAGAAAAAATATAGTAGATCGCTTTTGAAATTTTAACCTTATCTTGGATCTTAACGCTAAAAGCACGCGGATAACGGTAGTGTAAATGACACTCTCTATTCGGGGATGTTATCAGTAAAAGTGATCAATGGTGCTTTGCTGGACAACCAAGAAAGGATATAAAGAAAAGTGTCCTACACATCATCGGATTGCAGATTTTTTTATGTAACATAATTTTTTTTTATGTTAGAATTACTCGCATTAGATGTAATGACAAAAAGAAGTGTGAGGAAAATTAAAAGGTGCTTTTCCGAATGACTCTGTAAAGTCCCATGCTGTCTGTTATTTGTTGAAGACATTTCGTTTCTTTCAGAAAAGAGTGTTAAGAGTTTCCAGGGTTAGCTTCAACTTTTAATCGAACATTTCGACACACTAAAAAAGATCGCTTATTGTCAAGAGTAAAGCACCAAAACTCAGCATCTGTTAGATTTATAAAAAGGCTACAGTAGATTCCCTTAATATGTGGACTTCAATATGGGAACTTTGTCTTACATACTTGTGCGTGTACAATTCTAGATCTTGATGAGAAATGTTATTAGTCTCTACATTGCCTAGAAATGGAAAACAGCCCCATATTGAACGAAGCCTTGTTTTCAGCTTGGAATGATGTTTTACCTCCAACTGTGGAGTATTTCATTTATATATCAGCTAGAAAGAAAAACACTAAGTACTCAGTGGGAGGCTCAGAGCGAACACGCTACCTGATAGGTTAAGGCGTGGGTACATATTATGAAACCACTCAACAAGCCATGACATTGAGGGAGGCCGTGAAACGTCCTCAGAGGCTTAATGAACATAAGATTTAATGTCATGTCGTATTCTTCGCGTAGTGAACTGAGGCCAAGGTTATATTTTGTATCCTTGGTGATTATAGTGCCTTGTAACCAGAGAATTAATCAAACACCCCAAAGCTAAGACTTCAAGTTACAGCTGTGTAACTGAATTGAAAGTAATAAGCCTGAATCACATTTACAAATTCTATCAAGACGAATATATCAATGTCGACCGCAAATCGCTAAATTGCTTTGGCCAAAATAATTATTTAAAAAGACTGAATTTTGGGAAGACGGCGTTTCTGTTTCTGCTTGAGCAAAATACCTCTTATAATCGTTAAATGACGTGCCCTTGCCTGTGAAGCGTACGGGAAAAGACGAGGACATCAAAACCCATAATCTGCTTTATTTATTGATTTAATAAAGTTTTCATCTGCTTTATTTATTGATTTAATAAAGTTAAGTTCACCTGAGGCAACAGAAAACAGCAGCAGTAAGTATTATTTGCATAAAGTGAGTTTGGGAAATATAACGAGTTACCTCATATGGTATGGACGTGCTATTTGTGGACTCCCACTGTCTTCTAGTTTTAATTAACTTGTGTGTTTCCTTTGCTTTCTTTTCAGTTTCAGTGTCCTCGGCTAGATTGGCGATAAGCAGCTGTCCTGGTATTACCCTGGTGGGCGGTGTCATAATAGAACCACTTCATCCAGATTATATCCAATTCCGTTAACTGACATATTGTTCACTTCTGCTGCACATTAAATTTTAAAAGTATTTTGAGTTTATGGCTGTAAGTCTGACATTGGCTTAGAAAAAAGCTACTCAAGCTTTAATTATATTTTCTTTATGAATTTGGCCTACACATCAAAAGAAATCTACTTCTACGTGACCAGTTTAAAAGCTCCGATAAGCAAACATTATGGAAAATATCACCCAGATGCAAAAGCATCACTTACTAAGCAAGGAAAGAAGCGTATTAATAGTGATGAAGTAAAAAGAATGATTTCATTTGGCCGTATAATCTATATTTCAGTGAAAAGCCTCTGTTCTTCGTTGATAAGCTGACAAGTTTCTATCTATTGCAAAATGTTTGTATCTGGTAATGTTTGCTCTCTGTTTTCTTTTAAAAATTTCGTTATATCATCATTTCAATACAAGATCGTCTTAGCTACATGTATGTGTACTATATTTGATCTATGTTTATTTATTTGATTGGCGTTTTACGCCGTACTCATGAATATTTCAGGCAGCATCATGGTGGGTGGAAACCGACAGCCATTCGCAGGTTGATGCCACACTGTTCCCCGTACGGCCGGGGTTGATCTGTGTATGTTGTGTGATATCAGAATACCTCCATGGTAGGTAGTATTATCTATATTCAAAACAGAGAACGTTACCACAAACAAATTTAGAATTTCTATAGTATTTTATCAGTACCTGACAAATGTTTACAAATGTGATTTTAACATTAACTGTGTATATGTTTGGCACGTGAAGACCATTCATAGTGCTAATATAATTCTCTTTTAATGTGAGATAACAATTTTACTAGACTTCTGACTAGTTTTGTTTCATCTGTGAGGTAGAACTATACTGCAACCATGTGAACTACAATTTATGGCTCATTTAATGCAAGGAAACGATCATGTCTGTGAGAGCCTACTCTTAGATCAGAAAAAAGCGTAGACTACCTACAGTGTTCTTTTGTTCCACGAAAAGGTACGTGTATCAACTCCAAAACTCGACGTATCCGAAACACGTCGTCAAGTTTACTTTGTGTCTCGAGTTTTTCAAGGTTAAAGGTACATTTAAAATTCAACGTCGAGTATTATATACATATGGGGCCTTAACATCGGAAACAAAGACGACCCACAAAGTCGACGTCGACGATGAGTTTTGATAGCGTTGAGTTTTGGTGATACAAGTGCATCATAAGGTATTACAGATTGTTCTTTAAAACTTACAGGGAAACAATGTATTCATAGCCACATTTTGCGTCGTCCATATCATCATTCCTCTAAATCTGCTGTTCCGCCATCACATTCTCACCAATGCCTCCATACTCATCTCTATTCTATCCTTTTCTTCATCAACACTCTCCATTTAACTTTCAAGTACTTTTCTCATATCCATATTTCCATAAATGTCCACATAAACAGGTCCGTCAATATTAACACTAATTTTACGGTCATTCACACACAAAACTTATTTTCAGCCGGTGGTCACACGTTCAAGATCTGGAGGTGAAAGATTGAATTTGCTTCGTCATTGTTTCTCGTTCCACTAAATCCGGAAGTAAGGTCAGGATGCTTATACATGCATCGTGGTGAATCTACGTTGGATATATGAAGACTTGCTGCGAAAGTTTAGCTGAAATACTTATGTTTGAATTACAATTTCAGTTCTTTCTTGCTTGTGCTGAATGTTGCTTTGAAACTGGCTTTAAGTTTATTGACCTGGAACATCTACGATGCCTAACTTTTGAAGTTTTCTGACACGAATCGATTTGTGTATCCTTAGTAAATATCTTTGATGGAGTATTGATTGGTGCTAACAAAATGATATCTCAAACTGTGGCTTTACGGCAAAGTCGTTAAAATGAAGCTCTTTCCTAGCTGTTACATCTTTGACATCAATACTGTAATTTGCTGTACATCCACTTTGCAGAGCAAACATCCCCGTAATCACCGTGAACACGAGCTTACAAGAACTCAGCTTAAAATAAGTGTTGTGTTATTTGCACAAGGCACGGTGTTTGGAGCAATATATGGAGGAAATCAATGCCATGTAATTGTGATTTATTACGGCTTTAGAAATCTAGCAGGCTGAAAGTTAAACACCTGTTCGAGACGGTATTGCTGTGTTGTTATCACAGAACCCTACTATTTTGGATCACTCCACAGGGTTCTTACGAGAAACCTGAATGAAAAGGTAAAGGAAACATTCTTGAATATTACTTTACACAACAATTAATTAAATATATTATAAAAGACATTTTGTGCTTCTTTGCCTGTCGCTTGTTATAGAGAGGCCTATTCTGCAAATCAGTTATTAATATCTATGTCGAAACATTTATATATCAGCCGTCAACCAAAACCAAGAAAATATAAATAGAACGACGTTAACACGGAATCATGCAAAGAGAAGCAGTCAGCCATTTTCAAGATTGCTTGAAAGACGCAAGGAATGTTCGGGGTGAATGAATGAAATCACCAGGGACCAGAATGTCAAAGATTATGAGGTCTGAGCAGCACAGCACAGCACTGAATCTATCTGTGACTGTGCCTACGTGGTTTCTACACAGCACTGAATCTATCCGTGACTGTACCTCCGCGGTTTCTACACAGCACTGAATATATCCGTGACTGTACCTCCGTGGTTTCTACACAGCACTGAATCCATCCGTGACTGTATCTCCGTGGTTTTTACACAGCACTGAATATATCCGTGACTGTACCTCCGTGGTTTCTACACAACACTGAATCTATCCGTGACTGTACCTCCGCGGTTTCTACACAGCACTGAATATATCCGTGACTGTACCTCCGTGGTTTCTACACAGCACTGAATCTCTCCGTGATTCTGTACAGCACTGAATCTATCCGTGACTGTACCTCCGCGGTTTCTACACAGCACTGAATATATCCGTGACTGTACCTCCGTGGTTTCTACACAGCACTGAATCTCTCCGTGATTCTGTACAGCACTGAATCTATCCGTGACTGTACCTACGTGGTTTCTATACAGGACCCTATCTATCGGTAACTGTATCCCCGTGGTTTCTATACAGGGCTATATCTCCGTGGTGACTGTATCTCGGTGGTTTCTATACAGCACTGTACCTACCCGTGACTATATCTCCGTGGTTTCAATAGAACACTGTATCTGTCTATCATTATACCTACTTGAGTGGTTTCATGTGAACCGTTTTATGCCTAGGAATGTGACTGTGAAGATTCATTTCTTTGAGACATACTGGTTTATGAGGACTGACAGAGCCCAGCAAATAAACTGAACAAAAATATAAACGCAACATCCAATATTTGGATAAAATTGCTGAATTTAAAAACTAAAATCAAACTAATTGCAATACCGATTTTCATGGGAGGGGGAAGGGGAGGGGCATAAAATGGACTCCCATCAGTACATTTCCATAGTTGATGAAAACGGACAACCGATGGTAACGCTGAGGCAGGTTAGGAAACAAATGCAACTCCGCGATGTTACCCGGAACTGGAAGTTGCTGACGAACGCGCTGGAAGACGACACAACGCAGGAGTTCAATTCGAAGCAGATCAGGTGAATACGCAGTCGAGCATTTCAACGTTTTCGGCAATTCTCTGAATTCAGCAGCAACTTGAGGAAGGGTATTGTCGTGCCGAAATTTTACCCATGTCGCCGGACAAATGGAACGACTATTGGGCGCATGATTTCATCACAGTATCTTACCGCATTCAACTTACCGTCAATGAAATGAGTGCCATGGCCATGATTTATCACCGCCCCCACCGTATATATACTTACGCCCAACGCTGGCGTCGGCATAGCGCTAAATGACCCGCTGCCAAACCCGCTGCCTGACATCGGCTCTGTGTCGCTGAAAATAGGATTCATACGAAAACATAACACGCCGCCATCGAGCCAAGGCGAACGAACATCAATGTTAAACCAGTCACGCCAACTCTGGCGTCGCGCAAGGTAAGGTCTACCATGGAGTGTTCTACGGGCTCGCAAATTCGCTTCTCTGAGGCGATTCCCAATCGTTTGAGTGGAAATCCGCTTATTATGGAGCCCAGCTCTTTCATTAACTGTGGCAGTAGGTGGCCTGAAACGGTCGCGAAGGTGGAGGCGAATATGGTGGTCTTGGTTGGTGGTCGTTACACGCGTTAGGCGGACGTGTGGGCCTGCGGGCGATTAGCTATCGTGCTGAATCGACAGAACTTGTGATGTACGAGTGGCATTTTGTACATCTGAGGGTAAGGAGTGCCAGGGAAGACCTTAGAGATTACTGAATAGTGCAGCTAGGGCCACACCTGTCTGACGGATCAAAATAGGGTTGAAATCGACAACACTTTGGAGACTGGAATGTACACTGGTGTTGGGTTTTGCTCTTGGCCATCCCTTGGTACTATACTGACAAAAGTCACAGCATTATCCTGTGAAATATTGCAAAAACAAAAGTTTTGCGTTTATATTTTTGTTCAGTATATCAGGTTCATTTATTGCAATGAACTTTTTTTCCCCCAATGTTTGGCATCGACGTAAAATCAAAAGTATTACACTGTAGCCGTTTTGGCATGAGTGTCGATTGTCTACGTCGAGTTACTGCAGAACCGCGGGTATAAAATATGAATTGTTCGATAAAAAAATTGTTTAATATTTTGCAATCTGAATGATGTTGTTAGAGAAGTTCGGATCTGTCTGTCAAATTGCTTTGCCTTATCATGGACAACATCGGGCAATTTTTCCAATACTTGCTTATGATAGCTAGTCGATACCACACAAAACGCATCGCGCAATGCGCGTTGAATGCCCTTCTTCAAAATACCATAATACCATAAATACCATTTGTGTAAAAACTGACCAGCTTCTGTCCTCCAAAGCTTTTTACAGTTGGTTTTTCTTCTTTGTTGCTCTGTGGTACTTCTTTCAATCTGTGGACAATGCCACTGAAGTAAGGAGTCTTAAGTCTTGAAAACGGAACAAATCCTCTGTAAAACGTTCTCCATAACAAGCAATGGCTACCTTTATCTTATATACAAATCTTAACGTTTTGGAAATAAATGGATTCGTCTGACTGGCATTCAATCAGTTGTTAACTCTCTAGATGTACTTGATAACATTTTACCGACATGGCGACAGTATACCATTTGCTGCATCCCCTTGCTAAATTCGATCTCTGTGCAGTTTTATACTACGTACCACCTCCTTTAGGTTGAGTAAGGCTATCACGGCGCTTACTTGAGAGCGACGTTTGCTCTGCAGAGTAAGTGCAAAGAGAACAAGAGTTTTAATGTCAAGGGTGTAACGGCTGGAGCAGTTTTCTTGAACGGCTTGACGTAAAGACGCTATGTTCATTTGTAGTCTACAACAATCATCATTTCACTCCGTCAAAGTGTATTTACTGGAAATGCAAAAATCGATTCCTGTCGGAAATATTTAGAACCCAGGCGTCGCAATAGACATTCATATACCAGCCGTTAGCCATAACCTTCCAAGTCAATAAAGACAAAACCAGTTTCCAAGGCAACGTTCAACGCAAAAATCCACAGAACAAAGCACGAATTTAAAGTCAGAATTTAGGACGGAGTCCTGTAAATAAAAGCATTCATCAGGTTTCACTAATACTGGAAAAGGCACAATGAATGTTCTTAGTCGTGAATCAAAAACGTTAATGTATCTCAGTTACGTTTTGATTAAAACCTTTCATAGCTCCAAAGTGGTGATTTTATCCAGCATGATGCGTACAGAATTCCTAGATTAAGTGGAACTAGGTACAGTTATGAAGCATACCCAGGAAATATGCCGGAATAAAGATGTGCATATTCATATATGGAAAAGGGAATGTATGGGGCATATGGAATGGCATGGATATGGATGTATATGGGATGGAGCATGTCAGCTTTAGACACTCTGAGGACTCGGTAAGAGTTATCACCCCTAAATGAGAACGTCCATGAGAATATGGATGTGCATAAGAATATTTATGACAATTGAAATGGGGAGTAGGGATGAGAATGGTGATGGCGCAGACGTGCATAACTTTTTCTAACAACTTCACACGCCAAAAAGAAAATATTTTTGTATTGGAATGCGGCACTGATATAAATAAGATATGATGCGAAAATAGCAGGGAGAGGAAACACAGATGATAGCGATACGGACGGGAACACAGATAGGTTGGGAAACGACAGGGATGTGGATGGAAGCACAGATAGAGCGGAAAACGACAGGGATGCGGATGAGAACACGGATAGGGCGGAAAACAACAGGGATGCGAATGGGAACACGGATAAGGCGGAAAACAACATGGATGCGGATGGGAACACAGATAGGATAGGAATGGGAATGCAGAATGACTAGGATAGGGACTAATGTTACTGCAAATGGAGACAGCTTAAACCTTCCGGAAATAATTTTCCGTCATTTCCGTCTGAAACTTACCCGCCCAGATAGCGATGGCTTGTTAAAAAGGAAATTGTATAAAAGAATTAGACAATTTGTCAACATGGTGTTCAGTTAAACCCTTGTATGATTAACAGGCATTAGTTTAGATTTTAAAGGAATGTCTAAATCCGATTTGCATAAAAAGCGGAGAATCAGCTGCTGGTACAATGTGTTAGCAGCGAAAAGAGCGAGGCAGGTGCCAAACTGCTTATCTCTTTACAAAATCTTCAATTTTAGCATTGCACAGTTCAAGAAACATTATCCTGTTGGCAAACTGACAAATGACCGCCCTCCTCTGCCCAGGTGATGATTTCCAGTCCTGCTCCCCACAGATTTGTTTCTGTAGTATCGATGGCAGCGATTTCCCGGAATCATGTGCACATGCTGTTTTGCTAGAACATCGCAAATGTCACAGGTGAGTACAACTTAAAGGACTAAATGTAGATACCACGTAAAACGACACATCCCACGATCTGATTTCTTGAAGCTTGTCTTAGCGGAGCATAAGCGCAAATACCAAATGTACTTCGTGAGACTGGAGTCAAAGTTCGCGTGGTACTCAACAAATTTCATGTAAAATAACATGTAAAAAAGAGTGTTCTATATTTTACAGCAATATGAATGGTTGCTTTTGTGAAACCAAGTCTGCTTGAATCATGCATTATTTTGATACATTTCACACCGTGTGCATCACAGTATTGGCATAGATCCTAGAATATCTTTGTGTCTTGTGACAATGTACATGTAAGTCCGTACAAGCAAGACTTTTTTGGGAGGGTGGGCGTAGGACAGGGAATTGGAAGATTACTGCGCTCTCACTGCACACAAGCTTAAATGGTCGGAAAAATGTAACATTCATGAAGATTGTAGATTACCTTATCTCCTTTATTTATATAATGTTAACGATACACCATAGTGCCGCGCTAACTGTAAATCCCCAGGGTTAACACGCCACAAAGTGGTTCGCATTGAATTTCATCAGTGTAACATAAACTATTCCCTTTAAATTATGTCTAAATTCAGGGAATCTTTCATCAATTAGGAAACCTACCGTAATTGTACGTGGGAAGGCCGTAGGTTTCCACCGGGCTCTGTCCGGTTTCCTTCCACCATAATGCTGCTCGTATAAGTGAAATAAATAAATAAATGCATAAACCTACCGTAAATGAAACTACGTGAGAGGGGAATAGTTTTTCATGCATGTCTTGTATAATCTTGATGACATTTCTTGGATTTGTGAGTCTAGGCTTTGTAAAACAATATAAAACGCGTTCAGAGTGTCTTTGAAGAACATACCTGTTTTCAAAGTTCGTAGTAGACGGTATACAAGAAATAATACAATCCTGAACAGTGTGTACAACATGCTCTCCTTTGAAAAGAAACAAGGCCGAAACTCGGAAGATTTCTTCTCTTATGTTATCTGCCATGTTGATTATTTATACAAACCTCGTTTGGCAGGGGGCACTAAATCTCACAACAGTCCGTGCGTTTTCTTATGGCAACATAACGTCCAGTGACGATTTTCAAATTCATTTCGAATTATTGGATAGATGCATGCTTACGCTCTTAGATCTGCGGATCACGTTGGAGATGTTTAGTTGAGGTTACTCTGGTAACTCTGTTGAACTGGCCTTTTGTGTTACTTGATTTAACACACATAGGAATGGTTTTGGCATACGTGGACATGAGATTTTATTACTTGATGAAATGTGAACGATACGATTTACGATAACGTAATTCGGCCCAGAATATGTAGTTACCTCGCTCTCTGTATACAACAGGTAGGAATGTTCGTTAATTGCTGACCAAAGGTCTTTCAGAACCCTCCTCACTTGAAGGAGATGGCTATCGTTTTAACTGCAAAGTGTTTTAGTAAATATAACTGATTTACAGTGGTACAGTCTTTTCCTCAATTAAATGACCGCGCTTTTACGGTAAAATGTTTGCATATAAAACGAACAATACCGGACACATAAGCGAATGAATAAGCATTGTTTTCGCTTGCTCTATCAGCATGAACGACCTGTTTGAAACTTTAAAATTCGGTATTGTCCTGTATTCCGAATGTACAGTTACGTGCAGAATACTGTTATAGTTTCGTCTGGTATTTAAATCTCACGAGATCTCCAACGGTGACCAAGCCGTGACTCCAGAGCCTCTGTAAAGCTGTTACTCTCCCGTTTTAATCATCTTGGACAAGATGTCAAATTAAATATATATCTGGTGCTCAATGAGTAGAATCTCGTGGGGGGGCATTGGAATTAACTTCCTTTTGGCTAAACTACTGAGCCTTTTGACTGCTTGAGCAGGTCAGTCTACACACTACTGAAGGTTGACCATACGTGTCAATGCGTCCAAACTGATGACAGTATAAGGACTGGGAATAAAGAAGCAACGTGTTTTATCCGGCGTATAATTGTTAGCGTTTCCACCCGCTGTTTAACGAAACACGATGATTAGACTTTAGTAAAACTTGCACTTGATGAAGTAATGTAATCTTTACTGTTTCTGTTTGATTTAAACCTTTAAACGTTTGTCAAAATGTATTCTTGTTAGAATATATATTGGAATGTATATGCATGGGAAATTCAGCACAATCACATTCGCCACATACATTTTTTCTCACACTCATAACCGTTGCATGAACAATTCTGTTGTCAACTTAAGCGCAATTCTTGAAAATCAACTGCTTTCTGTTAGACATAGAAATTAACATGACTTTCGTTGAATGAGTGAATTAGACTGCTACGTTTGAACTTCACTGACCAAGGAGATATTCTGTATAACCCAATATTCATCGACCTGTCGGTGGCTTTATGCCTAAAACCGAAGGTTTCCGAGCCTACATGTATCTGGCGACGTGCCACCCGTCCAATTCTGTCTCTGTTTGACATGCAGCTCTGATCATCGTTATGGAACTGACACATTCCTGAGGGCACAACTTCTGCCATTACTATATATCTCACACAAAATCCCACGACACTAAGAACACTACATCAAGCTGGTCACAACTTGAATCTCTGTTAAAGGTTATATCACAGCCGATTCACACTGAAATATTATGTTCTAAGTGGGCAACGAAGTAGAGGCAAGCATCCACAATTTCCTGCTTCACATGGCACCAGTTGCAGGCCAAATGATCTGCTATTTTCCACAATACAGCCGTTTTAGTCATGTTCTGCGGGAGTCTTCAAGTACACCGGAAGCGACCTGTATCTTGGATGATTTTCTCTGTCAGTCATTTCTGATGTGGCAACGCGCTACGTTTTTGTAAGTACTTCCTGCATAGGTCGATATTTGTATCGGTCTTTCTCGTTGTGTATCTGGCTTTGCTTCATACGGTCATAAGGGTGTCGTTTTCCCACGACAAACACGGACAATGAACAGGCTTTACCAGACCTATACTCCACAACGGTGTTACACAATGACTGAAATCCGCTCTGAAAAATCAAAATAAAGCAAAAACACGTGCTTACATTTTTGTTTGCCCAGAACAACCTGAACTTGTTTTTTTCCTTTGTGTCCTTCTGGTGTATGCGTCCGTTTCGTACAGACGATTTAGTCCATTTTTATTCGACCTTTTTTGTACTCTGTTAGGTTTGACACTGCGTACTGTCTCGAGATTTATAGTTGACATATCTTTGTGTCCGTTACACAAAGTAATGTTGATAGACCATGGCAGAAAGAGGAAAGATTCTGCAATTTACCATAAAGAATGTATTGGAAATATGCGCCAAGGGAGTATTTTCTCACCCAGGACATGCCAGCGTAATCTGGCATCATTTAAATAGTAACCAAAACGGTAGGGCAGCTCCTGTATAGAAAGTTGTAAAATGACAACCATTTCCCCGCTAGAGATCCCCTCGAGAATTGAAAGACCAGACAAAGGCAACATCATCGCAGACAAGGATCCTTAAACTGGGATTAAGAGACGTCTGTCTTAATCCCAGCGTTAAACAACCCAATATACCATGGACACAGAGGCTGCTGTACCTCCGAGTTTGAAAGTTTCAGGTTGCCCTTTGTATGCTGTTAAATCAAGCGGAAGCAGCGATATATTGCAAGGACTGTTGATAGGGTCATGCAAATATCTAAACAAACGAACCAAAACATTGTACTGTGCTTTAATCCACAACATTTTGGGTGAGTGAGTAACCGCACGAAACTCCCAGAAACTTGGCAATTTTGTCCACGTTGACCCCTTGACTGCACTTAACAACTTTTAAGTCATATGATGACGAAGGAGTCCTTAGACTGCATGTAATGTGCCTTGTTGTCGCAGGATGGATTTCCACCGCTCTTTTATCTAGTGCTGCTTCACTGAGACGCCTTATCAAAGGAAAGTAAGCCGCCCCGCCTGAGCCGTTATACAGTCGTTGGACAATCCCCTTAATGCTAAAGGTAACCTAGCGAGAAAGCTACAACTTCCTCTTTTAAGGTCTTAAAAGACCCAAGATTGACCCTGGATCTACCGAAGCCCGAAACGGGCCCTTCACCAGCTGAGCTATCGGAGCCAGTCACAACATTTTGACATCAAAATCTGTTGATGAAAAATTGATGAGGATCAGTGTAATAGAGATCAGTGGACGAGTTTTAGGTGGTGGAGTCTGGCTTTTCACATAGTAGGTGTTCACTGAGTGTGATATGAATTTAAGATAATTTTTCAACATTTCATTTCAATTTCTTTGATTTCCTCTTTGCTAATGAGATGTTCCTCCTTAGATGGTATATACGTTCCTAAGTCTTCGACCCACTCCACCGTTTGTGTGTATGCTTGTTTCTTTTGGTATTCAAATCGCATGGAATACGACATGACAGGTGCTGTGTGCCTCACTTGAATACTATGTTGAAAATAGTACCCCTCCCTATTCAGTTAATGGTGTATCACATTTGTAACATCACACATCATAGACGACATGCCTGAAAGCGATATACGAGTCGTCGTTATTTTATCAGTTAAATGAGTGCCTCAGAAAATCAATATAAAAATAAAGTTAGATTAATCTAGAAATGGTGCCCAGGTCGGCTGATATAACGGTAGTGTAAAGGACAAACTGTATTCAGTGATGTTATTACTCAGAGTGATGAGTGGGGATTTGCGGGACAATATAGAACAGGTATAGAAAGTCGTTCACATTATCAGATAGAAGATTTTTTGATATAACACACAATTTTTTTACGTTTGAATTGCCTTGCATTAGACCTGATTGCAAAGGAGGTGACAAGAAAATTATTGTATTCACAAGATACTGTGCGGAATGATTCGGCGAAATCCCATCTTTTCTACTATTAGTTGAAGGCAACAATTGTTTTTTTCTTAGAAAGAGAGCCGCGGGTGTATTTCTAGTTGAAAGTTTCAACTTTGGATCGGATATTTAGACACCGTTCAGAAAAATTGTTAATTCGCATAAGAATTATAAAACTTTAATATGCTTTGGTTCATACTCTTGACTAAATCATGGTGCTTCCGTGATTCTAAATTTATCAAGAGATTACCAGTGAATTTCCTTAATTTGTGACTCGGAGACTCAAATGCTTCCCAGACTTCTGGGTGTAAAGTCTTAAATCTTGATGAGAAAAAAGTGTTACGAGTTTCAATATTTAACAGAAATGGAAACTGTTGCATATAGAGCGAAACCTTGTTTTTTTTTCAACTTGTTTTTATATTTTACCTCGCACTCAGGGCTATTTCATTAAATAACTCGACAGGCAATGGCATCGAGGGACACTGAGAATTATCTTTAAGTTCTCAGGGGACATAATGAGCGCAACTGTTAATGTCACGGTGCGTTCTTAATAAAGTATTAAAGTTTTATATTCACGTCCATGTTATACTTAGGAATAAGGATTTTTCGATGTGTGTGTGTGGGGGTGGGGGGTGGGGGGGGGGGCGGTGGGGAGACACATTAGACGCGTTCCTACTGTTAGATGTATGCAGAGATCTTGAGATTTGGAAGTGTTACTGGTTTTCCAGGTTTAGGATCGGTTCCTTTTCTCCTGGAAACATCAAACAACATCACACTGAGTAAACTGTAGTGTAACACGTCGTCAAGTTTAGCGGCAGAACGAGGTCGGACATACTAAAACCTTAACCACTCCAGTATCAAGTTGATGTGCGAAAAGCGGACTTCTCCATAATGTTTCAAAAAAAAATGGGGGCCCCAAACATTACGCCCTCACAGAAGCATTGAAGTTAGCTATCGCTTAGTCATTAAACCAAACCAAATTCTGGAATCATAGCAAAGACTTTACAAGTGATACTTGCTGTTGCCTCGCTTGGCTCTCATGACTGAGATGTTGGAGCAGGGAAACATGACTGGTTTCCCCGGTGTCGGTATAATGTAACTGTGTGGGGTGTTCTGTTTTCTGCATGATGCTTAAGTGGCGGCACTTTGGCGGCATGGACTCGCCCTGCCACAAGAAGATACGTTTCATGTTCACACACCTTATGAGTTCTCCTCGTCATATGACTGAAAAATTGTTAAGGTAAACTCCAAGCATACATACATATTACATACATACATTGAACTAGTCCATTTTTCTCTTAGTTTTTTTTATCTGAAATTACGTTCATCGTACTTGATCATCTGGTTTCAAAATGTATGAGATTTTCTAACGATATAACATGCAACAACAAAATGTCCTTTGGCATTACACGTATAATACGTAACGAAAGATTGACAGGATAAGGAATAAGAATACAGACAAGAATCAAAAGGGCGGGAATAATGCAGATTGCGTGAACAGTGTCATTGATAAAGAACTGAGAACTGAAATGGTGGATGGCGATAGAGGTATGGATGAGAACATAGATAGGTTGAATAGCGACAGGGTTAGGCCTATAGATAGGGATGATGATCATGACAATACTGATTATCGTGGGGTAATGACACGGATGGCATTGAGGATACGCAATGTGACTGTGTTGACGAGGATACAGACTAATGTTACTTCAATTGCAGACAGCGGAAATCTTCCGGAAATGTATTTCTTTGCATTTCCTTCGGGAACTTTCTCACGACTTGTTAAAACAAAAGGGGTTTCTTCAAATTGTGTAAAAGTGTTGGACAACATTTCAACATAGTGTTATCTTAAATCATTGCATTATTAATAAGCATTAGTTTAGAATTTGATATAATGACTAAATCGGATTTGCATAGAAAACGGTTAAGCGATAAGAATCAGTTGATGGTACAATGAGTTATCAGAGAAAAGAGCGAGGCAGGTTCCAAGCTTCTTATCTCGTTACAAAACTTCAATTTTACTGGATAATTTGTGCTGACTTTTGCACAAATTATCCAGTTGGTAAACTGACAAAGGATCACCCACGTCTGCCAAGGTGATGAATTCCTATCCTGCCCTTAGAGATTTGCTTTGACTTTCCCCACTATTGTGAGAATATGTTGTATGCTACATCACAGGTCGCGAACACAGGTCCAGTGACTAACGTAGATAGTTGATCAATATGGTGGCTGACAGAGGCCATCTAGACGCAGACGTTAGGAACTCCGTGGAGGCCGTAGTTTTAACACAACCGCGACATTCGTGCCCCATGGACCTCCGCCTTCCCGGCCCTTTGGAACTTCTGGGAGGGCTGGTGAAAAATGTTGTAGTTTTGTTAAGAAAAATAGATTTTACTTTTTGCCTTTTTTGCCACTAATTTGTTGGGCATTAGTGGCAATCAGCGGCCGAAGACCCACGGGTGGGCAAAGGTAACCTGTCAAAGATGGGCCCTCTACATAAAACCTCTCCCTAGAAGTAGAAACGATGTATGGCTCTCCACAGCAATCAGAAACCGGAAATGTTTTAGTCACTGCCTACGATCACAATATTTGAACCGCAGTATCCAGCATCTCAGTTGACAGTTCTGTTGTGAAGATGGTATATTGAAAGAAACTGACGTTATAGTTTTTGACTCTCATGGTAGATTCGTTTGTCATGATTAGTTAAGCCATCCATATTTGTGTTTTTTGTTTCGTTGGTGTTTAATGTTGGTGCAAACATCATTTCGGTAAGTCAGACATATTTATAGTTCTATCTCAGTAAGAAACTACCTGTAGTTCCGCTATCCAAATAGTGCTATAACCATGGAATAAAATTTAGTGAATTTAGTGAATTTGTTTAGTGTATACTAATATCTGTAATGGTGGACACAGAAAGAGATCCAGTTTATCTGACACATACCCTTCTGAAGATGGACAGATGTTGCTTGAAATAAAGTAAGGTTGTTAGTACAATTGATAATTTACGTCGCACCAGCATTGACACCCAGCATACAGAAAGTATAGTTTCTAACTAAATAAAGCAAAACTACACCACTCTGACAGAACAAAGTGTCGTGCTAACGATATATCCCCCAGATTAACACATGCCACAAACGGTTTTACTTTTGATTCCACAAGAGTGCAATAAACTTTTCGCTTTAAAATTACCTCTATATTCAGGGAGTCTTTTTCCCCATTGGAAAATCAAATTTTATGTTTTAGGAGAAAGGAACATCTACAAACATACTGAAACTACATTAAACGGGAATAGTTAATACTTGACGACATTTCTTGTATTTGTGAGTCTAGGTTGTATCAAAATAACATATAACGCGCTGAGAATGTATTTGAAGAACAGGCATGAATTCAGTAGAAGAGAGTATACACTAAGCAATACAATCCTAAACACCGTGTAGACCATCATGCCACAGATGAAAAAGAAACTATGGAAAAAGTATTTCCCATCATTGTGCAGACCATGTTGATATAACACGTGATATATTTACACAAAACGCGTTTACATTTGGCAAGAGGCACTACACCGCACAACTGCGTTCAACATAAGACAATATAAAGTCGTCTGTGGAATCTCAGCCTTGTGTTAAATTTGTGAATTTGGGTACGCTGTTAAACCTGCGGTTTAGGTTCACCACATTTAGATTGGTAACTTTGTTAAATAGGCCTTTGATGTTGTGTCACTTAGCAAATATAGAAATGGTTTTGACAAACATAACTACGGAAATTGATTGGCTGATAAATTGTGAACGGAAGAATTTTTTTATGGCTGAACCCGGGCTTTGGGTGCGGAATGTGTAGAATCCTTCGATGTGACTGTTCGGTGGTGTGGTCGTTTTTGCAACCTAACCTCTAATGAATATCATTTTTATTACACCATGCCGCGCATATCTTTATGTCACAGGTGGAAAATTTCGTTGATTACTAGCCAAACGCCAGTGGTATTGTCCAAGCAACTCAATGTCCGTCTCACCTAACACCGATCGCCACCGTTTTAACGGCAAACTTCTTGAGTAAATATGAATGAGTTACAGTGGTATACTGTCCTCACCACAATATACTGACCACACTTAATATTACGGTAAAATTTTTGCGTATAAAACGAGAAATAGCGGACACATAAGAGAAAGAAAAGACATTACTTGCGCTTGACCGGTTTTTTTACTGTTGTAATCTCGCCTGGTTCTGAAATCTCACGAGGGCGGTGATCAGGCCGTCACTCTACATTCGTCTGAGCGACGAATACTCTCCCGTTTTGATTATCTTGGGCATGTCACATTATATACAACCTACACGTGTTGAGCAGCCTCTCTTGGGGAACATTCGCATGAACTACCTTTTGGCTTGGACACGTCAGTCTGCACACTGCTAAAGGCTGGATACACTTGTATATGTGTCTGACGTTATATGACAATGAATCCTGGGAAAAAAGAACCAACATATTTTAGACGACTTCGGCGTTTTCACACTGTCTTTTACAAAACATGATGATGGGAAACTCGATTTTGATAAGACTTGTGACTGATCGTTATTCGTTCTTTTTGATTTACACGTGTAAACATTTGTCAAAGTATATTCGTATTAAACACGGAAACATTATATTTGAAAGAGACCTGGTATGGTTGACAGTCGGAATCGTTATATGAACAAAACTCTTGTCACCTTCAAGACACTTTGTTGATTTATTCATTTGATTGGTGTTGCGCCGTACTCAAGAATACTTCACTTATACGACGGCGGCCAGCGTTATGGTGGTATGAAACCGGGCAGAGCCCAAAGGAAACCCACGACCCACGCAGGTTGCTGGTAGACCTTTCCACGTACGGCCGGAGGGGAAGGCAACAAGAGGTGGACTTGAACTGACAGCAACCGTATTGTTTGGAGGCGCCTGGGGTTATTGCGCCGTGCTAACGTGCTAACCACGTCTGCCACGGAGGCCCCGGGGTAATCCAAAGACTGCCACCGATCAAGGAGATCTCTATTGTCCCACATCAATAGACTGGTCTGCGGCTCTGGGTTCTAATCTTAAGATTTAATAGCTATAAGCATCATAGAATGATCCTTTGTTTCCATTAGTGAACACACGGTCACATGATATCCCACAAAACATGATTTACAACGATCACGCGCTCAAGGAAAGCAATACCAGTCTCACAAAGTAGTATCACACGTTCAAGAGGCAAAAGGCATCGATTTCGTGCTAATATCCAAGGATCACGTGAGTTTATTCTACTGCCGTTACTTTCCTTTTGTGTGCCTCTCTGACTTGTTTGTAATATATAAAGCCACCAGACGATGGTTAGTTCCGATATCGATGAACAACATTCAGTGATTTAATGTCCCAACTGGGCTCTCGAACGTGATCATTTTCACTTCTCTCAAGTTGATAATTCCTTACATCTCAGTCAACTTCCACAACACTAGGGACATTACATCTGGTTTATGACAGCATTCATTTCTGCTCGACTATGTTATAGTGGATTTTAAAACCTACAGAGTAAGGTAACAGTGAAAGTATCCATAACTTAATGCTATATCAGTTTGATTATTCATCAAAAATCATCATGAGAGGAGAGTACATCTATATGAAGATGCCTTAATGGTTTTCATCGGGCACCATAATAATCACACAAATGTTGCAAAATCTACTTAAAAACCTATAGTTAGTTTCGGAAAATACGCAGATAAATGTTTGATATATTTCAGTATTTCCCAATTTTACACGTTTACTTCTTAAATGCTACACAAACAAAATTATCCTCAATCCCAAGGGAAGAAAGATTGTTTTTTGGTAACAATGGTTTTAAACTCCTTTCAGGCTTTTAAACAGTCTTACGCTAATCTAACGATACATTCGACTGAAGGCCTCATGAGATGAACAGTTATCTATAATGTTTTATTATTTCAAATCAGGCCAGTGAATCTCCTATTTTCAAAAACAATATAAGAGTTTTTATCCATGCTGAAGTGCTCAATTATACGAGAAACAACCCGTAACTTCGGGGATTATCTTTTTCAGTCATTTTAATACCAGTATTGTAGGTCATTACGTTCTGTAAGTACTTCCTTCTTCGGCCGATATTTTTGTAAGTTCGTCAGCAAAGATCTGGTTTTGATCCATTCGATTGTAAGGGTGTTTTTCCGTGTTTTTCCCCCAGGAAACCACTGGCAATAAGCTAGCTCACATGATACATAATAACAGGAATCCGATGTGAAAAATCAAAGTACAGCAAAAACATGTACTTACATTTTTGTTTGGCCAGTCAAACTTCAGATTGTTTTCCTTAGGGCCGTTCTTGCACTAATACCCTTCTGTCGTATAAAAACTCTAGTCCCTTTTTATTCACCTTTTAGTCACCGCTTGCTCACTTCCTCGAAATTCATAATTAACATACATTTGTATCATATACACAAAATAATGTTATAAAAAAACCTAGGCAGACAGAGGAAAATTCAGTAAATTTAGGATAAAGTATGGGAATATTCGGCAAGGGACTACTGACTTACTCCTGACATGCCAACTTAAGTTGACACCATTTAAATAGTAGAAAAACGGTAGAGCGGCTGTCGTATAGAGAGTTGTAAAATAACAACGATGAAATGGTTGTATAGAGAGTTGTAAAATAGCAACCATTTCATCGACGCTGCTGTATTGCCGAGTTTCAAATCGCCATAATCTTGCTGAAACACCAGTATGTTATCTCACGCATTGTTGACAAGACCATGTCAATATCTAGATTAACGCCAACCATACATTATATGGTGCTTTACTCCACAACATTTTCCATTTAGATTTGGTAGCAAAATATGTTTTGGCACACATGATGGATCATTAAGTCGGAGATTAAGAGAGGTTAAAAGATCTAGCTTTTCATACTGCAGACGATCACTGAGGGTTATTTGAATTTAAGTAAATTTCTTCAAAGTTGATTTTTAATAGCTTTGATATTATCTTGGCTAATGGGAAGTAACGATGTCAACTAAATGTTCACTCATAATCCTTCCTCCGTTTCGCCCCATTGTTTGCTTGTTTGGTTGTTGTTTATTTGGAATGCTAGACCCATGGAATATGACAGTGTTACATTATTGCATGCATCACTGGAACAAGATACCGAAACACGAGACACGGTGACTAACGCCGACACAGCATACACCTGGATGTCCAGAGTTTCGTCTTTTCCATTATTCAACCAGAGAAGAAGAAGCTACGCGTGTTTTAACGTCTTATGTGTGCATTCCATGATTAACCCTCGGTGTCTGTAGCTTATAAGGGTACTGTGGCCAAAGGTGTAGGGGAGCTCGTAAATTACTGATATTGAAATATTTACATGAACAATTAGAAAAAAATCCTAACTTATGGAAACTAGCAGGAGGCTGTATATCGCCGTTTACCTATGACCATTTGTCAACTCTCAGCATTACATTTGTCATCCTACATAGTATATACAGTTTTACTTTGATCAGTTCTTTTGAAGTATGTTGTATATGTATTTGCAAAATGCAATCACAGTCTTGGACCCGATCATTCACTAAATCCTTCAATGAATTAGTCAACCTATTTCTTTGGAGCTTTGAAAAAAATATTCCAGAAAAATCTGTCTGGAAACTGATGATTTATCGTCACAAAAAATTGCAGTTTTAAAGTTATTTATCCAAGTGTAAGTCAGTATTGTATAAATAATAAACATTGACTTTGATTGTTTAGGAGAAATCTGCCACAGATTTCCAGCGAATGGACTTGCTGTCTGCCATTCCACAGCAGTCTCCATAGATACCGTGTATTATTCAAGACATGTCGTACATATAACGGTGATGTTAAACCTGTTGTAAAAGAGAGAAAACTTTTTCGGCAGAAAAACTGTCATGAGAACTCGGACGCTCAAATCAAAGTAAATTTCATTAAAAACTAAACAAATCGGACCGGATATTTGCGCCCCTCTCACGTCTTTTCATTCTGTCTGCTGATGTTTTCTCTTTTTTCGAGTTAATTTTTTTCTGTTATCTGCTGACGTAATGGGCGTTTGAGAATCTTTCACACCTGGTAAATTGAGCTGGGCTCAGTTTATCCCAAGCTGACGGAATGACATATGACTCTGCAAGCTCTTCGGAATATAAAGGTCATTAAAGGTTCGACACACGAGTGAAATAGGTAAGCGTTTGGAGATCACTATAAGCTTTAGAACGAATGTAATTTCTTTGTCTGTAAAAATGTTTACAGATAACGATATTATAAGAATTTATTGATCAGTGAACAAAGACGGAAGAAATGGTATAAAGCTATTGGTTTCCATCGATGAACCCATGGATGCCTGAGGGACACAATTGAGTTACAATTACGTTCATTTTTCACTGCAAAAAACGCATCCAATCTTGACTGGGTAGGGCCTGTGTATTTACTGTTCGGTATCGGTTCAGAATAAAAATCAATACTGTTCAACGTTATATACAGAAGAACAAGTGTATGTCGATCGTTCAGAAGTCATGTTGAAAAGAAACAATGACTTTCCCACAATATCTTATCTTGTGAGGAACAGTACTTAAGGGACATTAACCACGGCATTCAGTTGTAAAGAGGAGGCTCTCATTATACAGAAATCCTGGGTCGAGTCACACCTAAAACTTTAAAAGAGGAAGTTGTAACTTCCTCTCTTGGCGTTCAGCATAAAGGGGATACTGCAACGGCTGGTTGACCCGTATCAGTATAATGGCTCGGGCGGGGTGCCTTACTTGCCTTCGGTTAGTCGTCTCAGTGAAGCAGCCTAGATAAAAGAGCGGTAGAAATTCGTCCTGCGACAAGGAGGCACATTACATACACCCTAGAAATCCGTCCTACGACAAGCAAGGACATTACATACACCCTAAGGATTCCTTCGTCGTCATATGACTGAAAATTTGTTGAGTACGATGTTAAACCCCAAGCACTCACTCACTCATTCACTCACTCTTATTATACAGTTTTAAAAAAGCATGGGGGTATTCAATCATAAAACATTACGGAAGTTATCGCCTTTGATCGACCTGAGCTTTGACGGTATCATGCTTACAATCCTACATGTACCTATCATTGGTTGCAAGATATTAAGAGTTCTTGACACAGTAGTGTTAAAGCATAGTATCATAATCACAGTTTAGTCCAATAACCGTGAAACAATGTGAAAATCAACGCGATAACTGCACAGCACATGCTGGCTTCCTCCCCGACCCTACGTGGAAACGTATGCCACGAACCTGAGGATGCTTGTGGGATCTCCCTAATGCTGCCCGCCGTCGAATAGGTAAAAGATTCTTGAGTACGACGTAAAACACCTATCAAATGAATAAATAAATTAATATACTTGAAGTTGACATTATCGACGAGGACACCTGTGTAATATCCGAATTTTTAAATTCCAGTGTTTAGTCACACTTTATGATGAAAGGTTCCATTTTGTGTGATAGGCAATATCCTGCTAAATATATAGAGCAAGAAAAGGTATGAAAGTATCTGAGTTACACTTTTACTATAACTGTTCACATAATCACAACGGTGATATTAAACATTGCACCATGTGTATACCGCTCCTTTACACATGTAGGTCTTCCACACTAACCGAGATATGTATACATCATATGTGATATTGCCATCCGTAAATGAATATATCGACTTTAAAGTCATCTCTCTTAACATACAGCCGATGAGAGTGCAATCCTATTTATATGCACACAAGTACATAATGCAGATAAGTTGTGTCATCGGGAGATTAAGTGGTCTTCTTTTATTCTATTGAATTGGGTTTTGTTTTCTTCACTTCTTCGTTGATTTCGTGATTATGCATTTCCGGGAAATCGCCTATATAAGTTTTGGTGAATGTATAGAAAATGGGCTTTGTGAAAAAATAATAAGGTAGCGTACTTCCATGTAGAACCCATTGGGATAACTATATGTTGTTGATGCATCGCTCTGCCTAATTTCACGTAGACGTTATTAATCAAACATTCGTGTAATTCTTTTAACTGTGCAACATTCCAAAAATGTTCATCTGAATAAGGTTTCGAACTAGAAATATTCTGACATTAATAAAGTGATAAAAACTCCGAAACAATTAGCTGACTAATACGCTGCACAAAATTTTCACAAGAGATTGTAAGTCGAGAAATCTCGACTGGATACATATTTAGATGTGTAGGTTTATAGGTGGATGAGCCGCCTAAATTAAAAATTAAAATAAATTAATCTGGAAATGGTGCACAGGCCGGGTGATATAACGGTAAGAGCACGCGGACAACCGTAGTGTAAATGGCATCTTGCACTCGGGAAAGTTATTAGTCAGAGTAGTCACAGGAGATTTGCGGGACAATATAGAAGAGGTACAAAAAAATAATCGCATTGTCGAATTTCAGACCTTTTGATGTAGCATACAATTTCCTGTTTGAAATTAGCTCGCATTAGACGTGATAGTCAAGGAAGTGGCAAGACACTTATTGTAGTCACAAGACGCGATCCAGAATGATTCGGTAAAATCCCACCAGGTCCACTCTTATTTGTAGGCTACAAAAATTCGCTGAGTTTTCACTTTATTTTGAAGAAGAACTTTGGGACCATTATTAGTTTTCAGAAGAAGTTTCAACTCTTGGTAGGGTATTTTGACACCGTACAGAAAACTCGTCAATTCTCATAAGAACTGAAACGATTTAATATCCTCTTGTCTTCAATATTGAGTAAAGCACAGTACTTCAGCAACTGTTACTTTTATAACACGGTTACCCGTGGATTTTCTTTTTTTTTTTGGTGATTTGAATACCCCGGTGGTTTCTTAGAATTGTGGTGTAAAATGATATTGGTGACAAATGCTATTAGTTTCAATACTGGACAGAATTAAAAAAAATTGCTTCATACTGAACAACATATTAGATTTACATCAAGGTTAATAAGCATGTTCAGTTGTACGCTAGATGCGTCACTACTGTTATATGAGTGCAGAGATATGTCCTGAACTTTGGAAGCAATTAAGTTAACAACAGATCAGATTTGGAACTTACCCATCTTTCTCTCATGTTTTTTTTTCTGCTGAAGCTCTGTCTTGACGCGAATATCCTGAGGATAGAATGCACCAGTAACCTGATCAGCCAACCAGCCGCTAGGTCACCCGATACGTGATTTGAATCTCCTTCTCAGACAAGGATATTTGAGATTCTCATGCTTGCATTGTTTTGGTTTGATTTGATTTGATTGGTGTTTTACATCGTACTCAAGAATATTTCACTTATACCACGGCAGCCAGCATTATGGTGGGAGAAATCCAGGCGACCCACGACCATCCGCAGGTTGCTGATAGACCTTCCCACGTAGAGAGAGAAAGCCAGCATGAACTGGACTTGAACTCACAGCGACCGCATTGGTGAGAGGCTCCCGGGTCATTACGCTGCGCTAGCGCGATAATCAACTGAGCCACACAGGCCTTTGCATTGTTTTGGTGACCCTGTATTTTTGAATTATGTGCCTGATATTGGGTCAGATCGAGGCCACTGTGTTGTTTTTGTGGCAAACTCCCCTCATAAAATTTTTGTTGCAGGAACTTTCAAACCACGAAACCTATACAATATTATGTTTTGTTTTGATTTCTAAGTCAAATTAATAAAAAGATTTGAGCCTGATGTGAAAGAAGAGAAGTCTACGGTAAAGGATAAGATGGATGGACTCAACGTATTCCCTTATACACAAGTCTAAGATGGTTTTTGCGCTCAGTAATTACACGCTGATAGGGGATAAGATGGATGGACTAAACGTATTCCCTTATACACAAGTCTAAGATGGTTTTTGCGCTCAGTAATTACACGCTGATAGGGGATAAGATGGATGGACTAAACGTATTCCCTTATACACAAGTCTAAGATGGTTTTTGCGCTCAGTAATTACGCGCCGATAGGGGATAAGATGGATGGACCAAACGTATTCTCATACAGACAAGACTAAGATGGTTCTCGCACTCAGTAATTACGCGCCGATAGGGGATAAGATGGATGGACAAAACGTTTTCTCATATAGACAACACTAAGATGGTTTTCGCACTCAATAATTACGCGTCGAAAAGGGGTAATATGGGTGGACCAAACATATTCCAATATAGACAAGACTAAGACGGTTCTCAAACTCAGGAATTACGCGCCATTCCCGTATGAATCTGCGCTACAGAAAATGGTGCATCATCCTAGCATCAGGCTGTAGATTGTTTGGAAATTTGTGTTGCCAGTATTGACATGTGACTGACCACTGGTATGTGTATGTCCATTTCGATTTCTAACCTCTAAAGTTCACTTCATAGCAGGGATCGATTTGCAGCATTTCCAGTAAACACACTTTGAGGGAGTGAAATGATGATTGCCACAGACAAAAGAAAAAATCAATATGTTAAGTCGGTAAAGAAAACTCCTCCTCACTGTTACATCTTTGACATTAGGGCACATCGCCAACATCATCACTCGGAAGTAAGCACCGCGACAACCTCACTCAGCCTCAAAGACGAGGTATGTACAGTGCAATAGAATTCGTACAGGGATCGACATTAGCACGAAGAAGCAATATGTGGTATCACACCGCAGTGCAGAAAGCACCATCATGTACAGAAACTGTGTGAATGTCGACTGAACACCATTTAGACGAATACACACATGCATGTTTTCCTTAATTCTTAACAAAAAAACCCATATTTGTATTTCATTTCATGTTTATATGATATATTGAAAACAGTATCGACAGGGCGTCCAATGAGTAATGTCATTTATTTTGAAATTGTTGAGATTTGAATAATAAGAAAAACGTAGACACTGGTTGCTATGGAGCACGCTCTAAAACGAGAATTATAAAGCTTTGAAAACCAAAACCTGGCTTTTAAACAAAATTACCTCGCATCCAACTAGTCAGTTTACAAACTCATATTTTGCAGAAGTGCCATATATAGGCGGGGCGTGAATCGAATAGCTGACTATATGTAGTCCATGATAAAACAAATGTTTCACTGACAGACCCGAAATGATCTAACACCACTGATCAGATTGCGAAATCTTACACTTAAAAAACGAAATTTTTTATTATCGACAATTCACATTTTCTTCCCTGGATTTAGCACTGACTAAGCCTCACTAACAAAAAATAGGTCTTCCTAATCAATATTTCATGGAATGAAACGGTTCACCTGGAAACCGACTAGATACAGTCAAGGACAGATACAATGCTGTATAGAAATCACGGACAGGCAGTCGGGGATAATACAGTACTGTACAGAAACCAGGGAGATACAGTCACGGATAGATGCAGTACTGTACAGAAACCAGGGAGATACAGTCACGGATAGACACAGTACTGTACAGAAACCAGGGAGATACAGTCACGGATAGACACAGTACTGTACAGAAACCAGGGAGATACAGTCACGGATAGATGGATTACTGTATATAAATCACAGAGATACAGTCAGGGATAAAAACTGTACTGGGTAAAAACCTCAGAGTAAAAGTAACGGATAAACAGTGTTCTGCAGGAAGACCACAAAGACAAGGCCAATAACCATTTTGCACATTAGGCATCTCTGAAACAAGGCAGTACAAAGTGTGAACTTTAGGCCTATTATTTCTGCCTTTTGTTGGAATAATTTTTAGTGTGGTTGTCAATAAAAAGCAGGAAATTGTAATGTAGCAGTCGGTTTGTACTCAATAATATAATGCTCATTGCTATTCAAACCGGTGCCTTCATCCAAGGGGCAAGGGGACGCATTATTAATTGCTTTATAAGTTAGAAACTAAGGTAACTGAGGTAAAAGGGAAACAATCCCCGCTTAAAGCAATGTAGGTCAAAGTCTGTTAAACATTATTGCCTTTGCGGTGATGATTTGTTGACACACTAATAACCTACCGTAGTACCCATACATGTATATTACCGAAGTCCATTACCTAGAAGTATGCAGCTTTCCTATAGCTAGTCTCCACGGCACAGTTACACGTTCTACATCATCTGTAGAAGTTCGCGCCATCTTCTTGGGTGGAAATTGTGAACTGAATCATGTGAAATCTATATAAACGGCTCCTACAACACCTTGAAACCCGATAGCCAGTATTTAAAAGCTATCAATTTCGCTAATTATTGTTGCTATGCAGTTAAGAGCCCATTCCCTATTTTTATATTTACAGGCAATTCTAAAACAATTACTATCAAAGACATTGTTGTCCTTTTACAAAACTCTCTAATGTCGTACTTTTTTAAAGTCTGTTTCAACACATATGTGTTTGGAACCTTTTTCCCCGCCATACATCATCCGTTTCTCAAACGTTTGCTGCTCAACAGAGAGAGAAAGAATACATGGCTGCGCAGAGATGTCGCGTAATGTGTTACAGATCGAAGAAGAGTGTAAAGTGCGGTGGAGATTTGCTATAGGTAAGTTGCATACTTTTAGGTAATAGACTTCTGATATTACAAAATACGAATGTTCAATCCTTCTTAGACAGGAGTCGCCATTACATGGTAAAAGAAACCCCTGAGAAGATGCCGGATTTGGCCAATAAAATGCAGGGAATGAATCCTTGTTACAATAATGAAATGTCCTCATTATACCGATGGGTCCTGTGTGTGGTGTGTACATATCTCGCCTTGCAGCATTTGTTAGATCCTGGGACAACCATGGCTCAGTTGGTTAGAGTGCTAGCGCAGCGTAATGACCCTGCATTCTCACACCAATGCGGTCGCCGTGAGTTGAAGTCCACCTGGCATTCTCATGCTGGATTCCCCTCCGGCTGTACTTGGGGAAAGTCTGCCAGCAACATGGCCCCACCACCATGTTTCCCCCGTTCTGTACCCGGTTTCCTCCCACCATAATGCTGGCCGCCGTCACATATTCTTGAGTACGGCGTAAAACACCAATCAGATACATAAATAAATTTGTTAGATCCTGCGTGTTGTGTACGTCGTAAATTATTACTGCAAAAACTAGTGTATCATTGTTAGTCCTTCAAATCATGTGCTTTAAGTTTTAATGGAGATAATTCTCTTGGAAGTAAATATGGACAGAGCGTCCGGAATCCCTGACACCCTGCTTCATGATTGTGTCTAATTCCTTGTAACCCGGGACTGTATATTCGTTGTACTGAATTTTATCAACACGTTGGATATGTGCACAGTTTCAATCAAAGCGCAACTGAGATGCAACATATACATTAGCATTGAACACTGATTTCACTCATTCGCCTAGTACATTCTTTGTGTCTTTCCAACATTATTGAAAAGTGTTGACTGCTTTTCTTTGTATGACTCGTCCCATTTTCGTACTATTTATACTTTTCTAATTCTTAGGTGATTTATCATAGACGTTGTTTTGGGAAAAACAAGAGAGAACTATATTCTGATATCACAATTCGGATAAAATACTAGGCTTCTTATTGGTGAGTCCACCTGTGATAAACTTGTTATACCAGTACCAGATGTCCGAAAAGCTCAGGCTGTATAGCTATGCAAAACGTTGATACAACTTCCATTGCACGATATGCACAAATCAAACGCACAATACAGGCAGCGCAGACAATCCTTCATTAAAATGTTCAAATAATGGAATTTTCAAAAGAAGAAAATGGTGGAACTTTTGCAAGCTTGCAAGTAAAGACCACAGGCTTTAGATGGAAATATTATACGCCAAATGAAATAATTATTTTCATTTCAAGACTACAAATACACATGACAAAGGAGAAATCTCTGGTGATTACAGTGCCTTGTAGTCGGGGAATTAATTAAAATTTTAAATCACACCAGTGATTCAGTGTAATCGACGGAAATTGATTAAAGTGAATCACATTTATGAATTATATCAAGAGGAATGTATCACTGGCGGCAGCAATTCGCCAGATTGCTTGAGCAAACAACAGGCAACTGAAAAGCTAAACCTTGGAAAGTATTCTCTTATAATGATTGGACTTGATCTTGTATATGGAGCGTACGGAAAAGCGCCATAGGCTCCAGTCGTGGAAAACCATTAGATATTACTTAAGCATTGTGTACTTGTTTAAGAGAAAATTAGCAAAAAATTGGTTTGCATGATCATCTTTAACCATTGATTGAATCAGGATAAATTTCATCATTCTATCAGCTTGAAATAAACAGATCCTGTTACTTCAGCTCCAGTTCAGTTAACCAGGTGAGAAAGACCCATTACCTCAACAGAAGACCCGGATAAAAGACTTGACACCATTAACGAGAAAACATCAGCAAAAAGAATAAAAAGACCTGAGACGAGTGCAGATGTTCCGGGAGACGTGTTTAGTGGTGACATATGTACTGCCGAAATATATAGACCAGGCAGAACATTAAATTATGCAATATGTCTTTAATTATACAAGGCGTTTATAGAGACCTGTGTAAAGTACTGGTGTGCACACTAAGTCTACCGTAGCTGGATATGAGACAGTTTCTTTACCTGAACAATCCAAATCATTGTATATTATTTATACAACACTGACTGGCATTTTACAAAGGTAAAAGTGGGAATTTTTTTACGAGGGTAAATGTCAAGTTTCAACGCGGGATATTTCTGGCAGTTTCCTCAAACCTCCCAGGCTGGCTAACTGATTGATGAATTGATTTTTTTTTTTTTTTTTGAGTGGTGTTTTACGCCGTACTCAAGAATATTCACTTATACGACGGCGGCCAGCATTATGGTGGGTGGAAACCGGGTAGAGCCCGGGGGAAACCCACGACCATCCGCAGGTTGCTGGCAGACCTTCTCACGTACGGCCGCCAGCATGAGCTGGACTTGAACTCACAGCGACCGCATTGGTGAGAGACTCCTGGGTCATTACGCTGCGCTAGCGCTTTAACCGACTGAGCCACGGAGGCCCCCTTGATGAATTGAGTGTATAGTCAAAAATACCACAACAAAGGAGATGAAATGGGTAGTCTTTGTCCTTGTACGTTGCAAATACATATACGCATTCGCCGAATGGTTGAGCGTCCTTCTCAGATGTGGTACATTTCAGCTTGCGTGTCTGTATATCAAAGGTTTAGGCTCCATACTTTAGTGGTATGTCTCTAGACTGAAAGAAGAAAATTCCAACGCTATAAAAAGCTTTGAAGGTCAGAACCTGGCTTATTACAGCTGATAAAGTATCTTAATATATAAAAAAAATCTAGATGGTGCGAATGGTTCTCAGTGTTATCGAATAGCTGTCAGAAACAAACATGGCAAGAACTACACCCTGACCCGTCTTATGTAGTCCATGATAGAGCAAAGCAATTTGACCGACGGGTCCGAAATGATCCAACAGCATTATTCACACTGCTAAATATTAAACTCTATTTTTGTCATCGAAATTTCATATTTTATACCCCAGATTTAGCGTCAACTTGATGTCGACATGCTACAGCCACAAATCCTTTTCATATTACTCAGCGAGCATACATTGCACCGGAAAAGTATTTATTCTTTATTGATTTTAACAGCTTTAGATGTTTTCTAGGCTCTGCCATTCCTCATAAACCGTCATGGGCAGTACGTGGGAAGGTATGGCAGCAATTTGCGGATGGTCGTGGGTTTCCGCCGGGCTCTGCCCAGTTTCTTCTCACCCTTAATGCCGGCCGCCGTCGTATAAGAGAAATATTCTTGAGTACGGCATAAAACTCAAATCAAATAAATAAATAAATAAATGAACCATCATGTCTCAAACAAATGTGTCTATGGTCAGTATTCCAAATGAACTATAACGGTTCATACCTGATCACCCTCGTGGGTACAGCCACAAATAAATACCGTTATGCACAAAGACCGCAAAAACAAGGCCAATAATCAATTTGCAGATTTGGCATCTCTAAAACACTTTGTCAGCAACTGGCAAGACAATATACGGCGTGTTCACTTTACTGTTCCTTCCTCTAGAATCACGGTCGTGCAATAAAAATGGTCCTGGGTTTCCCCCGGCCTCGGCCCGGTTTCATCCCACCATAATACTGCGCGGAGTCGTATAAATGAAATATTCTTGAGTACGACGTAAAACGCTAATCAAATAAATAAATCGATCAATTCATTTTAGATTCAAGTCGCCATGCATAGTGCCGGTGGGAAATGAATTTTTGCGCCAAAAATCGAACAAAAATGTGAAAATTTGCCACATATGCAACACATTTTTGTAGCAGCGATCTCTGTTTTCAATCCAGATGAGATTTATCTACCATGTAGAAGCATTTATGATATTAAGCAACAAACACAGATCAAATATACTCTACATACAAGTAGCTCAGACGGTCCCATATTAAATGTATCATATGATGAAATTTGTAAAAGAAAAAATGATTGAATTGCACCATCTACCAGATATGAATGTATCATATCAACTTATTCTTTTCCCTTGAAAACTACTCGTACGCATCATTTGAAATGGGCAGATTCCCTGTGATTACAGTGCCCCGAAATCCCATCTTCATCTAATCAAGCTAGCGACATCATCACCTTGATTTATTGAGCCATATCAGCTCTTCAAAGCCCCGAACTTCATAAATATCCATGATTCACGATACAATCAGATTCCAGATTGACACTTACAAGTGTTTAAAACAACATGACAATACTGTGTCAAGGAATAAGTCGGATCCGAACGTGTGTACTTCGAAGAAAGGAAATACACACTTATAAGGGACGAGCTATGATTGGCCCAAAATGCACTGGCGGAAGTTCGAGCCACATTGCCATTGGCTGTGGAAAGAGTAGTTCCTGTTGATTTTTGCCTCTTCAGTAAAGCAAGGGTGATTACGAAGCCTATAGCAAGTATCAACCGTGCTGACTGGAAGATATGAAACCGGGAATTAATCAAACGCCCGAAAACTGAGACTTCAAATTACAGTTTTGTAATTGACGGAAATTAATAAGGCTGAATCTTATTTACGAATTCTTTCAAGAAGAATATGTCAATGGCGGCAACAAATCGCTAAGTGGCTTTGGCACAAAATAATTATCTTAAAAACTGAGCCCAGAAAAGAGGGCGTTTTTGTTTCTTGAATTACACGTACCTTGGGCAAAATACATCTTATAATCATTTAAAGATTTGTTCATAGCCCCTAGCCATGGAAAATCATTAGATATTACTTTAGCATTGTGTGTAAATTAAAGTAGTCGACGCCTAAACTCAGATGTATTTTGGGGTGAAAGATCCGGATATCAGAATTCATAATCAGCATTAATCATTGATTTAGTCAAGTCAAATTCGACCGCCTGAGGCAACGGAAAACAGCAGCGAGTATGATTTGGTTAAAACGAGGAAATGGAAATATAACGAGTTACCTCACATAGCATTGACGTGCTATTTGTGGACCACTATTGTCGTCCATTTTCATTCGCCCCTTTGTGCGTTTCCTTCTATTCCTGTCCAGGTTTCAAAGTACTTTGTTCGATTAGGATCAGCTTTTGTCGTGGTAATACCCCAGTGGGCGGCGCCACCGTAGCACTTCATGTAAATCATATTCAATTCAATCAACTAACATATTGTTCTCTTTTGGGACAGTTCAAAGCTACCTTCATGTTTTTCATGGATTGAGGGTATTTTATGTTTGATTTAATCTCGTTCTAATTTCGTATGTTATATTCTTTCGTAGTTCTTTGGTGGTTTGTGTTGAAGGTCGTTTTTGGGAATTGGCCTTGCGATTATTGACTTGGATCGTCCAAACAGGTTGCATGACAGAATGTCTGTTTCGACGCCTAGATTTGTATGATTGATTGATTGACTGATTTTGATTAGCCATGCAATAATAAATATATACATTGGATTTTAAGACATCAACAAAATACAGACACAATGTGATAACAATAAAATCTACAAAAAATTAATACATGGTGGGAATAAAGCTCAGGTTGACCTTCTATCCCATATATAAGTAATAACAGCATTGGAAGGGTGAGGCTAACATTTTAGTTTGTATCTAAGCAATTTTTTTTTCTAAATACATACGAATTTATTTTACCTCAACTATGTCTTAATTGTGTATTGTTACACTGAAGACTGCAGCTTAGAAAGTAGAAAAGATTTTAATAAAGACTGAAAGTGCGATTTAGAAGAAACTGATCCTAGTGTTGATGGAAGTTTGTCTCGTTCCCTGGGACCGGAAGTTCTGAATAAATAATATGATAGATTTGTATTAAAGAATGGTTGGTGGATGTCAATCTCACGTGTGATACGGATTTAAAATTTCTTGTTTGATTAAGCAAGGCTTTATACTTACAGGAATAGTGTCTGTCGGTATGGAATAAAAGCAAATATGAGTTTGTAACAAAGCAGAAAATAGAGATAGTTCCGCAAGGGGTAAGATTTTCAGTTCGCAAAAAATCGGTTGAGTACATATGAATTTCAAAAATGCTGAAATTTCAACCATTTTATTTTTTATGATATTTGGCCGGTAAATCAAAAAAAGTCTTGTGTATGTTTAAGAGCTTGAAGCTTTACATAAGTAAAACGTGTGGAACATCTAGCTAAAATGACGGTAACAGCAACAATCACCTGGACCTGACCACCCCAACCCCCTCCTAAAAAGTAAGAGTTAAGCCAGTCTATAGGCCTAGCAATTGTTGACTTGATACTCTAAAAAACACTATATAAGTTTTTGTATGCTTCAACAAACAACAGACTGTACGAAATTTTGCAAAATCATTCGAAAGATTGCCTTGTGAATATAATAGTTTTCTTTACCCTTTTCTTGAATTTCCAACATGAGAAAAATTCTGTCAGATCCAAAAATCCGCAGTTCGAAAATATGGAGGACTTTTCCCTTATATATCCCTTCTTAGTTGTCCAGCAAAGTCCCGCTCGTCATTCCCGTTAATAATAGCTCGTGTACAGTTTGTCACTCACACCACCGTTACAAACATGGTTTATTGTGTTCCACAAGCACCCATCACTGTAAGCACTAGACATGCTTCAGCTCTGGAACCCGCGTGACACACGTGGGCTTTTGTAGGCTTAGCCGTCGCGCTCGACTATTTAATCAGCATTAATCAATAAAGTTGTTTAAGATGCAGGTTAGAATCATGCTGTGCATAGTGGGGCTTACTTCAGGTAAAGGGAATGCATGTGTATTAAGTAGTATTAAAAATAAAGATTGAGACAAAGTTTTTGTATTTAATGAGATCATTTCCTGCCTCATCACTGTTACCCCAGTGACCTCAGCGTTGTTCAAGATTTCTGTACAAAATTTGCTACTGGTGGCAGTCATGTAAAGCAAATGTAGAGAGCGACGCATGGGCTGTAAGGAATATGTTTTGTGTGGGGATCTGCGGACTACACTTCGTGTCATATTTGGTCGTCAATGTAAGTTAACCTTCTGATTTACATAAACCTAAATACAGAAAACAACACAACGCAAAATGTCATTGTTTCTATTTCTATCATTAGAATTCCGAACGTTCGCCCTATGTCTGCACATCTGTATAACCTGGAACACTATTGATTTAATTCTCAGTGCACAAGGAATGGTAAATGCTTTGGCCCGGCGCAGCCAAAATTGGATCGACTTTTTTCTTTCTTTTTTTTTCCTTGAGTGAAAATTGAACGTAATTTCAACTTTATTGTGTTCCACAAGCACCCATGTGTTCTGGCCGCGGAACAAAGACGATTTCTTTCAATATTTCCATCGCTGTGTACTGATCATTAACATATGAGAACATTTTTGATGAAATTCTTGTTATATCGGCAATTACAGACATGGATGCACATTTAAAAGACTGACCTTAGCCGCAAAGGTCACGATGATCTCCAAACACTGAGCTAGTTTTGTTGCTGAAAGCTTTTTTACATTCCGAAGAGCCTGCGGAGACATATGTCATTCCATCAGCCTGGTATAATCTGATCCCTCTACCTCGGCCGAAACCCAATTTCCCAGGTGTGAAAGATTTTCAAGGGCCCATTACGTCAACAGAAAACCGAAAAGAACTTGACGCCATTAAAGAGAAGACACCGACAGACATAAGAAGACATGAGAGGGACCCAGATCTCCCGGCCGACTGGTTTGATTTTTGCACGTCTGGGCTGTGGTGACATATCTGTACTGCAGATATAATGTTAAGACCAAGGGAAACATGGACATTATGTGATATATATTTCATACAAGGCGTCTAGAGATGTTCATGTCATATACATCTTCTAGTGTTCACGGTTCTGTTGTAGTTTTTCCATTAACTTTAAAATCCATGTTTATTACATATTATTACATATACAACACCGACTCACATTTGGACATGTTATGATTGGTCGTTGTATATAGATACAAATAATCAGAAGACCAACACTAGACTTACAACTGCATGGTAATCCTGTATTAAAGTATGACATCAGTACAGCAAGAGCGGACATCACGGACTGATGACGTCACAGACAGTAGTGTAAACGTATATCGTAACAGGATATAAAAGTGTAAATGTGGAATTTTTTATGAAGGTAAATGTCAAGTTTCAACACGGATGTTTCTATAAGTGTTCATAAAGCTCCAAACAAACAAGTTCACTAAATGATTGATAGATTGAGTAAACTGTCCTGAAGATCATAACAAAGAGGATGAAATCGATGTAGTCTCCTGCATGACAAGTGTGGTAAACCAAGCCCCCAGTACGGTCGCAGAATGTCAAAGCAGCAGGCCCTGGGTTGTCCCCATTCTGGACAAAACATATATTACTACAGCATACCGTGTAAAACCAAATCAGTGACAACACTGTGACAGTTGACATATGGTCCCACTGTAAGAAAGTCACATAAAGTAAGCTTTAATATCAGAAAACTTTATTCTTCCTCTGTTTGGTGCTGGACATAAATTAATAGGCCAAGCGCTGGTGGCACCGCTGTCAGTATATTGTTTCTGAGTTGGGTCTCATGTTTGGTGTCTTCATCATGGTGTTCCAGTGATTCAGCACTATAAATATGCTGGCTTTATATATAGTGTTGCTGTAAGAGGGCAATAGGTGTGAAAG